>NC_064818.1:81356254-81448754 GCF_023721935.1 Panthera uncia | reverse complement strand
AGGGGTGTAGACATGTATCTGGACTCAAGAGCACTGCAATATCTAGAACACGGAAGAAGGTCATTTATATGCAAACGTTATGTAAAGGGACTAACTTTGAGTATGGTTGGGTGAAGGAGTTCTTTACAGAAAAGGAGAAGCTGAGTAGGGTTTTGAAGGATGCAGAGGGGTTTGCCAGGCCGAAAAGATAGGGGTGGCATTCTGAACAGTGGGCCTGGAACAGTTTACTTCACGAGGGGGCCTCCATAGACAGCATGGGGGGCTAGCTAGGGCATGCACGGTTAGCGGTAGGAGGGGAGCAGAGAGAGACAGGCTTTGACAGTAAAGCAGAGCTCTGCAGAGAAGGTCCTTCTGTGCCAGGTACCCTTCTGGAAGGTTTCCTGGAGTGCAGCAATAGGGAGCCATGGCAGGGCTGTCGGCAGGATGGTGCTCTGCTCAGATTTGCATTTTAGAGAGATTCCCCCTGGCAGTAGTTTGGCTGTCCTTGCTTTATGTCTTGGGTCACTCTCCTGGGATCCCGAATGGGGGAGCCCATGCCGCACACTGTCAGCTACGTGAGCAGGCGGCTGTGACAACATCTGTACCGAGCATGAGGACAGCATTTGGCGCTTGTGGAAGAACTGAGAGCAGGGATTGAAATGAAACCAATAATGGGTTTTTTAAGCGTTTGTTTTATTCTCGCTCTAAATGCGCGCCCTCTCGTAACCCCGCGCGTGGAATTCTATTGTGTCCAAGTCCGTGGACGTTGGAGAACGGTTTTTGGTAAAGAATATGTCAAGGAGAAGTGGAAGAAACCGTTCAAAACTGCCCTTTCCGGGCCCGCCGGGCAGGTGGGGTGTCCGTGGGCCTGAGTGCTCAGAGGTGTATTTCTGGAGCTGCTCTTGATGGGAGGGGAAGGAATTTGACTTTTAAGCACAGAGCGCTGCACGCAGGGAGATACCTTCCGCATTGTGTTTGGAACATTTTCTTAATCAAAACACCATGCCAAGAACCCTTTCTGGGGAAGTGAGACTTGGGTGCCAGCACGATCCTACTTATAAATAGCCTGGGCCTGCTCGTCAAGGAACAAAAATACCGAACCCCGCGCTCCTGCGGCCGGCGGGAGCTTTGAAGGATGCTGTCAACCCGTCCAATGTATACCCCTTCCCTGGTCATTGTAGGCAGAAAACAATGCCATCTTCCCGAAAGGAAATCGGCAATAAAATCTCCTGCAGGACTTCCTATTCAGAGTTTTTCCCATTCAGACCTGAAGCGGGCAGCCCCCTCCCAGAGCCAAGCCCACCACCACTGAGACGCTTTCAACCACATTTGCGGGTTTCGGGAGAGTATCTGGATTTTCCTGAGTGGAGCCCGGAAACTGCTTTTACAGTTCCACAAAGCGTTTTTTTTTCTTTTTTGCCTTTTTCTTTTTCTCCCCCAAATTGCCTTTCTGTCTCACATATCTTACGAAGCTTCTGACAAAACGCATAAAACCTCAGATGATAAAATGGCAAACGTTTTTATAAAGTGCCCCGTTGGCTTAAGAATTCTTTGTGATTGCATTTTTTAAATTAATAGGTGGGTATGTTTTTCTTTTCCTCCTTCTCTCTTTTTAAACAAATGTTATGCTTTATAGCAGCATGATCTTGCTGCTTTACAGTATCGATAAACGCAGGTACACCTGCACTATAAAATCCACTTTACATGAAGCAGGCCATTCCTGTTTTATAGCCCATTTTTCACCCATTGTTCTCAAGTCATGTCATAGGTGTGCTGTAATGGGCTGGGGAGGTGGACGCCTCGAAGATCAGTTTAACAAAATGGTCTAATTTTGCCAACTTTAGTGCCAAAATCTGGATTGAAAAACGCAGGACTAATATCCCAGTAGACGCACAATATGATGTCACTTCCCTGAAAATGGCCAAGATAAACATCTATTTCCAGATCACTTGCACTTACAACATGAATTCTACCTCTTTTTCAATCCCCAAATTACGGTTCCTGTTTTCTAACAATTTTAATGTTAACCTGGTTGACATTTGAACTTTCCTGACTTTTTCTCAGACTCGAAGATTTTATTACACTGCTGGTGGAGGAGGTGAAATTCCATTCCAAATATAATGATACTTTTGGAGTCTGAAAACCTGCTAACTTTTAAAAATGAGGCGAGTCAGATTGAATAGTCCTTCTGACGGAAGCGTATACACAGATGTGCCATTGCGAACCCCAGGGCTTGGCCCTACAGAGCTCTTTAACGTGATGCTAGTTGATTGGATGTTCCTTTGCCATGAGAGAAGCTTCATATTTCGGGTTTCTTTCTCTTTAAATGGGCAAGTCGAGTTAGCTTGTATGAAAACATGTAATTGTTATAAGAAATTCTTTTCGTACTAAGTGCAGTGTTTGTTGAGTGTGGATTACATCGGCCAAGGCTCTCTGGGGATATAAATACATACTGCTCATAGACAAAGAAGCTGAACGTCTACTCTGTGTCAGGCTCTGTATGTGCGTGAACCTCAGGCAGACCCGAAACTATAGTACCCACTTCACAGACCGGCAAACTGAGGGGTAGCGGTGGTAAATCACACAGTTGGCTGTGGCTGCGGCTGCCGCGACTACCAAAAGTTCCTCCTAGATCTCGTTCACTGGGGACTTACTGCACGCCGGACACTTCCTATGACCTTGTAACGTCCCTGAGAGGTAGGTATTACTACTTACCCATTGTGCAGATGAGGTAGGTGACACTGGGAGCCGTGAAGTTACTTCACAGCAAGTGCTGGCATTAGAATTCACAGCCAGACTCAGTAGCCTGGTCCGGGCTGTGCTATATTGTTGCCGGACTGGAGAGTGACTGTTCTCCTGAGCACACCCCCTGCAAGACAACAAGACGTAAAGACGCTCCGTCCGTGGTTTACTGGCGGATACCGAGTGGAAGTCTGCAGGAGCCAGACCAACTATTAGGAGCTCGGAGAAACAAAAAAGTTGGGGAGGCCTGGAGAAGATGGGGAAGGTGGCTCTTGAGTGGCACCCACAGCACGGATGGGGTTTTCAAGGACAGGAAAGGCAGGTTTTGACTTAGTCTGCTCTCCTTGATTTTGTGAATCCTTTTTCTGGTCTCATGTATGGCATTTCCTTCTTGCCCACCCCATTCTGGCCGGACCGGTTTGCTTACCTGAATGTCTGCTCCGTTGGTGGACAGTGAACAAGTGACTTGATGAGCGTGCCCTGGCCATCTTGAAAGGCTGCCCCACCTACTACTGTTACCACTGCTCCTATGACACAGACACATACCCTAGAGTCACGCTTTATTCTGTCCCTTCCTCCATCCCTCTCTTCACATCTATCTGTCTATCTGTCTCCTATCTATCTATCCATCTACCTACTACCTACCTACATACAGTCATGTCTACACACATATAAAGTGTGGTACACATATAAAACACACATAATATGAACCCAACGTTGCTGGTTGACTTTTGCTCTGTCATCTCCCAAGCAAAACCACCAGTTCCATGAGTGTGGGCCCCTTACGCTCTGATCTCCTGGGACTTGCACCTTGCGTGCGGATCATGTGCAGTTCTGGGCTGCAGCAGGTGTGATTCGATTTCATAAGAGTTTTATCCACATGGCTATTGGAAAAAAGCTCTACGTGTAGGGTCAGGGTTTGCGTGTTCCACTCTTAACTGTTCTTGGGCAAGTGGTTTAGGATCTTGTTAGTCTCATCTTTTGAACAGGACAACGACATCTTTCTTTTCCGAAACTAGTGTGAACAATAGTGACCTGGGTGGAGGCCAGAGAGCTTTGTGTGCTGTAGAAATGCCACCACCCTGTACCTGCAAGCTCAGAGGTTGGCCTCACATCTCCACCTTCTCTGTGAGCTGGCTTGTAGGAAGAGACCACGAAGGGGAGAGGTATGTTATGTTTATGGAAAAGGCTGCCAGAACTTCCACCCAAGAATTGGGGCATGCTCCTTCACTGGTGTAGATGTCACGTGGGGCCCATGCAGCCCCCTGGTCTCCCCAGCCGGGGTGCTTCCCTCCTCCGGGCTCTGTCTGGCCCACTTGGAACACAAAGGCATGGGGTGTAGCCTGTTCTCAGGGCTTTGCCTCACTGGTAGACTATGAGCTCTTGGAGAAGAATAAACCATGTCTCCTAAGTCTTTGTTCTTCCCTTTGCATGTAGGAAATACGAATGAAATTTAACAAATAGCTCTTTACATTTTGGAGAGAGGTCAGAATTTTGGCTCACAAGCCCTAGGGTGAAACCCCGCCGTCTACGACCTGTGATCTTGGGAAAGTCATTTCCCATCTTTGCCTCTGTTGTTCTCCCACTAAAGCCAGTAGGCTGGCGGGGTGACCTTTCAGGCAGCCTGTTTTTCTTAGTGCACATTCTACCTGATGCTTGTGGTGTGGAGGGCAGTCAAAAGAGTGAATGCAGAAATGCCCTGGGAGTACACTTCCATTTCACAATGCATTTTAATCAGCCGTGTGTGTGTGTGTGTGTGTGTGTGTGTGAAGACAGCGGCTTTGACAACACTATTGCAGAGTGGAGGGTCTACTTTTGAGGAACTTACAGAGTGTGGCCCGTCATACCCCCTGTCCTACCCCTGCCTCCTGACGTGAATCTGCACACTTGATGGGGGCTTCACTCGTCTGTCCCTCGGTCGACTTCCTGAACTTGGTCTCCCCTCCACTCCGAGCCAGCTCGGGCGTGGAGGGAGGGACAGCTGAGCTTCCACAGGCTGTGTCTGAAGCCGTCGGTTACCGGTAGTCTGTTTAGAAGGTGGATTGCTAATTGTTTGATTTTTCTGCCAACAGGATTCCCTGCAAATTAGAATTGTAATCTCTGTGGGTATTTCTTGAATTAAAAGAAAATATATAATAAAATAAATAAATATTAGTTGTTTGGTTGTATAAGCTTTTGAGACCTGCAAGGCTCCTCATCAATTATTAAATATGGCCAAGGATGACATTCCTAACTAGTGTCTGTGCCTTTACAGGGAAGACATCGGTAGAGATAGCTTTGAGGCAGAGATTTTCGCGTTCTTCCTATTTAACTCAGAAAGTCTTGGCCCAGAAGCTTTGATTTCTCCATGATATAGTTTCTTTAAAAACATTTAGTGCATTTATCAAACTCGTATATGATTTTAAACACATAATTTTGTGTATGGAGCACATATGCCAGATATTTGTGTATACATACACATACGCAAACACACGTGCTTTTTTTTCTTTTTTCTTTTTAACTGGGGTTAAGGCATTATGTCCTTTCAGACTGATGGGGCGGATTCATCCAAGGCTGTTTTTTGGCGTCAATAAGAACGCATTAGGCGGCGGTAGCAACATGCCGGACCCGACGCACTTCGTAATTTGGTGGCGGGAGAAAAATGGCAAAATATTGCTCTGGTCAAAATTATTAAAGGCCAGGTTCACTGCACGGTTCTGGTTAGGAGGTAAAATATGAGAGGGCAGCTTACATATTGCAGTGATTAAATATTTACTGTTCAAAGAAGATTCACAGAACTTTTTAAAATTAATGGCTTCGAGTCTTTGTTTGGATAGTATCACAAGTATTGAACCATTTATTGAACTGTTTGCTGAGCTATTTTACTATCGTTAGTGACATCCTAAATTGCCAGGCTTCCTCTCTCTCTGTCTCTTTCTCTCTCCTCTCCCCTTTTCCTTCTCTCTCTCTCTTTTAAAAGAGAAATAGAGTAGGATTGCTCTCTTTCTGCTCTCAGCAGCTGGTAGATATAAATTATATATTAAACTGTATTTGCAATGGATCACTGCAAGTGACAAGCAGTTTTCCGAAGGCTTTGTCATTGCAATGAAGTGTGTGCCTTTCGTACAGTGGTTAATATGAGTCCTTATTCATATTGTCCAAGTCTTCAAAAACATAATTCAGAAAAATGGGCAGCACTTAATAGAGCTAATCTCTTGTTCTGATTCAGCCTTCAAGATCAGCAGCCTGTAAATAAGTAAAAAAGGGCCTAAACGGATTTAGCGCTGTTAATCTTTCCATAGTGGGGATATCTAGCTCTTTAGACTGCGGTCTTTGTTGACAGGAGTGGCTTCTATTGTGCCAGCTCCAGTGGCTCAGAAGCCGGCTCCTTTTGAAGGGGCTGCTATCGGCCCTCCACACGCGTGCCACCCTCGCCCTGCACCAGCAAGATAGGCTGGCCACCGAGGCGGAGGGGGAGATTGGTGTGTGCGTCACCCCACGGCATATGCTGAATTCAGCTCCAGTGCAGAGTGAATGTTAGCAATGACACTGTCTTGTGCTACATGCTCGATGCCTCTTCCTGCTCGGATTTGACTTTGCCTGCTTCACTGATTTTATTATGACAGCCTGAATACTGAGGAGGGAATTAAACTGTTAAGCGGGCATCAGAGGCTGTCTAATGTTTAATGCAAGAGTCGGAGCATGTAAGAACTGATAATGAATACAAACAGGGCGACATCTTATTTGCTGTGTTTTTATTAGCATGACTTGAGAGCTTGACATCCATTGCTATCACTTTTCTCTTCTGTTTTTTCAGTTTTCGGGGGTTAAAATTTCTAGCACCGGTGACAAACGTGCCTAAATGTGATGTGAATTAAAGACGGCTCTAGGAGATTGTAATGCTTGGAAATCATCACCTATAATAATTATGTATAGATAGGAGGTAGTCATGGCTGTTAAAAGGTCACCCAGTGAGATGTAATTGCCTTTTTCATACTCCACTACATTTACTAGGACAGAAGCGCGACCCTGCTGGCAATCGCAGTAAATATGCCATCTTGAGAGTGTAATGATACATACCAGCACTCTCGGGCTCTTGCTGACTGCCCAATTCCTGCGACGGGCTGCAGAGAAAATGGGCTGAAGATGTAAAGATAAAGTAAAGACCACATGGTAAGAATGTGAAAATTAAAAATAAAATCTTCAATTAAATATCCACCCCCCTCCTAGTGTCGTAAAAGACAGAAAGCTGCCTTCGTGACACAGTGACTTGGAGGTGACTCTCAAAGGTCTTTTATATCAATAAAGACGCGGCCGGTGCCGTGAGGCCACCACATCCTGAGCAGCGAGTGGTTCGCTGGGCTCACGTACGAAATTCCAGTGCCCTCGGTGCCTCTTTGGACAGCAGGACCACATGCCAAGTTGCCCACTTTTTTTTTTATTTTTTAAAGCCAACGAATGCAGTTGGGAGACCCTGGGTCCCCTTTCCCATACAGACGCGGGAAATGCAGCAGTATGGTCGTCTTTCTGATTACATTTGGAGTGTATGAGAGCAATCCGAACCAGAGACGAGTATCCGTGGGGACTGACAGGCAGGCAGAGGAGCCCTGCTTTCTTAAACACGGCTTTGTTCCCCAGTACAGCAGAGGTGAAGGGGTGGGGTGGGGTGGGGCCGGCGGGCAGCTTCTGGGAGCCACGTCCGCGAATCTGTGCCGCCTGGAGCCCGGGGAAGACCAGGGACGCCGAGCGGCTAGTTGTGAAGACAAGAAAAGTCTATCATTAAACATCCCCGGTAAATCACAGTTTGCACTATTAATGTATCAAATTCACGGTCCAAGGAGGAGCAAATTCAGGAGCTCTGCAGAGAGGGATTGCACAACACTCTTGTTGTTTGTGATCGCGCCCTGCACTTTGATATTATCTGGTACAGAAATGTCTTCGTGGCGCAGGTCCCTCAAGCCAACGGTGGCTACCAGGGAGATAATAGGTGCCCTCTGCGTGGAGAGCAGAATATTTTCAAACTTACGAGGCAATTGCAGTTATCGTGGAAACGGGTTTTAAATTACCGCCTTTCAACAGTGAACCCAGCTAATAGGAAACCCAGAAATCCAGCTGCCTAAGTCAACTGCTAAATTTTTAAAAAGTGAAATACAATATGTAGGACCGTCCCCCCCCCACCCCCCAGCATCTTAAACATCCCTCTCCTTTAAAAATCTCCCGAGTGCTAGGCTATGCTAGTTATTACCAATTGAATTTTCAATAGCCAACTTTCCAAGCCCTAACTTTGACAAATTTTATTTCACATTTGTCAAAGGAAATAAAGCTGACAGCATTACAGGGGCTGTGTACTAAAAGTGGTATCTCAATTCCAAGTCTGTCCAACCTTTTCTTCCCTAGGGGGGCATTAAATCTGGACCCAATTCACAGCTTTGTTTGAACACTATATTTTGCCTTTTCTTTGCACCTTTGATATTTATTTCAGTGTTAAATCTATTCTTCCCTTCATCTATTACCCTGTTTTATTTCTGTTTTTGAGAACCTATATTTTTGCTAATAAATATTCACTACAGCATTTCATCCTGTACTTAATATGCCCAGTGCATGTTTTCTGTGCTAACTTCGCAACAGATTGAGTGGACATTCCACTGTTGCAGTATAGTCATAAAATTCAGGAACTTATAAAACCTACCTTTCCCCTTCCACCGTGCTTTGCTACAGTATATTTTCTGCCCTCGCCTCCCCCCCACTGGCTTTGGCGGCCCTGAGCAGAGCCACAGCTCCCCCCTGTGGCCTCCTGGGGGGATGGCTTCCCTACCGCAGCCTCCTTCCCGTTCCGTCCTCGGCGACTGCATTTCTTCTGCCTTTGAAACCTGGGTTCCAGGCCTGACTTCAGGTGCCAGGGCCCGTGGGTCAGTGAAAGAGAAGGCAGTCGCGGGTGGACGGTGGGGTGGGAAGTGTCCTTTAAACGTGAGCCACCCACGCCCGTGTAAATAATTAGCGATTAGTGACCGAGCTTGCTTTTTTTTTTTTTTTTTTTTTTGTCTTCTCCTCCCCCCGGGCACACGCCAGCACCAGCATTTCTTGCAGTGGGGTGGGGATGCGGGAGCCTGCGTGGAGCGGCGCTGTGCTGTGCGAGCCTCCGGTGCGTGTATGTGCGTTGTGGTCTCACTCACGCTGCTTCAGGAAAATCCCACACAAGATTCTTGCCAGATTTGAGGAAATGCTCAGTTTAATAGAAACCCTGTGCACTTGGAGTTAAGGTAGAATTATAGCCAACTTAGAAAAAAAACAGAAAAAGCTTTAGCATATGACAGCGAGTCAGCTGGAACCCTCGAACACATACCGCACGCACCTTTGATCTCCCTCATCACATTAAGTAGCAAAGACCAGAGGACTTCAGATATGTACTAGATAGACCGCGTTTGATCACAGTAAAAGGCTTCGCCCCATTCCGGACTATGGATTGCATCATTGATTTTTCTTTTCTCCCCCCCTGAAAGAAGGGACTCTTTTAAGTATGTCTGATTCTTTTAATTAGATCATTACTGCTATTGTAATGTTTACTCCAGTATAATCTCTTATGAATAGCATGGGACTTTTTAACAGTAGCTGTTACGCTGCCCCTGATATCATTTGGGAAAATACATTCAAATAGTTAAGTCTGAATAATAAATACGGCTGCTTTCTCTCTCTCTCTCTCTCTCTCTCTCACACACACACACACACACACACGCACACGCACGCACACACACCCCACAAATTGTGTGAAATCACTTTTGAAAAATACCACCGTTTCTTGCTACTTAGGAAACGAGCTAACGTGAGACCCGGCACACACACTGTATTATGCATGTAAATGCATGCGGTCCGCAGAGAAACTTGCTGTAGAGCGTCTGTCTGCGTTTGAAAACATAGGAAAGTTTTCACTGCAGTGATTTGAAAGATTTGAAAGGAAAACCTTGAATCTGTTTCTTGATCCCTTCTAGCGAGCTCAGTCACCAAGACTTCTCTTTCTCTGTTGCCAAGGGCCTCACTTTCCTTTCACTGGTTCCCTCTTTCCCTGCTATCCTTAGTCTTGTTACCTATTATTCCCTTCTCCTGTTTTTTATTATGCGCTCTTCACCTCAGTTTGATGAATCTGGGCCATCCATGGGTCTGGCAGTGGTCAATTGGGTGCCTAGTGATGTAGCTAGCTGGCATGCTTTGTGAATGTGCGGAGAAAACATCGGGGAGGCTTCCTACATGCTGGGTCCCGGTGCATTTAAGTGCAACTTAAGACAGTGATTTGTTCGCAAGACCAGCTGCACATTTTAAAAAATCGTGGCCACTGATTTCAAATTAATAACTAATAAAGGAAGCACACACATTGAGCGATGATTTTCAAAGGCAATAATTGGCATAGTTGATCTCTTCCAATATCAATGTTTATGACGTGAGTCCTCGTGGAAAGCACGGTTTATTTGTTTCTAATGAAGGACAGCATCATTTTATTTGGGGAACCCTAAGCACTTAGGCTCAGGCAACCGGACAATCATGAAAGAGGCTGTTCTTGGTGTGTGTAATGTAACGTCCACAGCACTGCCTCTTAAAGTATGTTAAATAATAAATAACTTATTAAAACATGTTCAATGTAATAATGGCCTTTTTCATGAATTGTTGTAAAAGAGAGATTAGAAAAGTAGGGGAAGCAGCCTTCAGGGGAAAATAACAGGAATTTCCAGCAGTAGAGTTGTGTAATGGTTCTATATTTTTTAAACGTGCCTGTACTCCATTCATAGTCATTTAAGTGCTTAAATAAGCACAATAAATGTAAATAATTTACTGCTTTGCAAACAGAAAATTGGGCAGAAAAGTAATTTTGAATAGCGAGTTGGCTTGCAATCTTCGATGATTTGGGACCCTGTAAAATGCAGCTGACACGCTGTTCATTAAGCTCGCTGCTATCGAGCCTTCTTCGCATTCATTAGCGATTAATTCCGACAGATATTTAACTTAATAAGGTAAGCAAATAAACAAAAAATCACTTTCTGTGCCTTAAGGTTTTTAGACCCCCTAATTGCTTTTGTGCACTAATTATCAAGATTAACACCTTACACTTTTCTCACTCCGTTTCACCTTACAAAAAAAAAAAAAAAAAAAAAAAAAAAGGAGAAAGAAAAGAAAAGAAAAGAAAAAAAGAAAGAAATGCCACCAGGGTATTTTGAAGGCTTTTAAGTGGGAAGTGGGAAAGGGTTAAGGATTTTCCTTGCTAAGACAAAATGACCACCCACCAAAACGAGAGACTCGGGCTAAGTTGTGCGTGGATTTTTTAAAACATTAGCTGAGCAGAGGAGCCACACACATCCGTGCCGAGGGGATAGGGCTGGAATGGAATTCTAAGCCAGGAAACGAACGCTCCTGTCACACGGATAAATCAGACTTCCAGAAGGAGTGCTGGACGGCCCGTCGGCTTTGCTTATCAGGTCTCAGGCTGCATTTTCCAAGCGGCGTTAATCAAAGATTCGCGGTTGGGCTGTGGATTTAAAAGTTGATATTAACTTAAGATCATAGGTAGCGATCAACACTTTGTAATTAGTGACAAACCACTTTCAGGTCCTTTAATATTTACTGTAATAATATTATTCATAATGGAGTCATTCAGTATTCATGTGGATATAATACATAATTCCATTGTAATTTAGCATTAATTAATGTCTGCTTATTGCAGCATATTATAGTATAGGAAACAATTTCTGATAAGAGACACCAGTGTAATTTAAGGATGAATCTGATTGTAATTTGAATAATGATATGCATTACTTCAAGTCTCCGTGCCTCTGCCCCCACCCCCACCTGCCAGCACACACGCGAGCCTGCTGGAGTCCCACACACATTGCACAGACGTACACGCACGCACACGTGTGAGCCGGGAGCTGAAGAGGTACGTGCACCAGTCTAAAGTGTGCGGAATCCCTTTCTAGAGCTTACTTTTAAATGTCCAAGTTTGTCACTCTCAGGGCTTTACGTTGCCACGGCAATGTCCACACAGATTGCAGATTCAGTGTCTCTCCTACAAAAACGTTGTTGTGAGACAGTCGCCCTTCAGTGCGGGGGGGGTGGGGGGCACCTATTTTTAAAGTAACAATTACAAAGGGGCTTTAAAAATGAAAGCAAAAGTCCATCGCCCTATTTATCCATCCATCCTTCTCTCTCTCTCTAAATAACTACCTAATCTTTTTTCCTGCCCACCTCTCTTGCCACAAACTTAGAACTGACCCCTGAGAAGGGCCACCTTGGAAAGCAAAGGGAGAGGGTTCTTCTGCTCAAACTGGTCGCCGGCTGGGCCAGGCGTGGGGCTGCTGTGCCCCTGAAATAGCTCTCCAGCCTCGGGTTGCTAATTGCTACTTGCTGGGCTTATAAAAAGTCAGGAAGCTCTACCCCACCACTCCGACTTGAACTCCATACCATATTTCACTCGTTCCTGTAGCATTAGGGGATTTAAAAACTCCTTTTCCTTGAATTCTTTTCTTTCTTTAATGGGTGACTGGATAAATTCAGTGGTGGATTTCTGTGACACTAAAACAGCAGAGAAGTCTATGATGCACTCTCGCTATGTGGTTTAAAAATCCCTCACCATATGTTTTCTCACTGGAATGCCTCGTCTTGCAAAATTACAGGAACCGAAGCTTAAAAACACAATTAGGTAGTTTAAAATGAAGTATTAAAGAAATACCGCATATATTCAGATGCCTGCAATGTTTTCTTCCTCTCTCTCTCTCTCTCTCTCTTTTTTCTTTTTTTTTGGTTTTGTTTTGTTCTTGGAGTATTCAAAAAACCTCTACTGTATTTGATTTTTATACTAATCATGCCCCATATTTTTTGGATTATGTTATATAGGCTGTGGTTAAATTATAAATGAAAGAGTGAACTACCAGATTTCTTGTCATAACAGCAGCTTTTATGTTGTTACAGAAAATGCAAAAAAAAAAAAAAAAAAAGGCGTTTTGCGTTGAAGGGTCCCCTCGCCTATTTTGTGCTGCTTAATGTATAGAGGCAGACAAGGAAAGCAATTTGTAGAAATGTTTTTTGCAGTATTTTGAAAATTACAGCACCCTCTCCATCCTCTGAGGGGAAAATGAAAGGAAACTAAGTACACAATGCATAAACGTAGCTCTCCCCTGCTTCGTGCATTCCTCCTTGTGAAACACATGTGCGTGCACGCGCCCACGGGCGTGCACAGAGCCTGCTTCAAGTTCAGTTTCTTCCCAGGTTATAAACCAAGGCAACTCTCCCGTGTGGTAGCCGCCTAAAAACCACCTTCCACCCTCCCAAGTGCCTCCTTCTTCAGTTTGAAAAAAAAAGGAAGGGCAACAAAAAGCCCATGCCACCGGAGGACGAGGAAAGGAATCGAGTATCAGCTTGTAATCTCCATACATGTTTGGGTTCCCATTAAACTTATTTCAAATTCACTATACATGAAAACACAGTAAAAGATTTTATAGACGTCTTGTATCACACTGCTCAAAGCACTTGCTGAAAGGCCGCTTTATGTCCTCAACCTAGAGGGCTGGAATTTTAAGATATAATTTATACTCAGCAAATTGATGAAATATTTAGTTTATAGGCTGTGGCATTTTGGGCCCATTGTAACCGCATCACTTAAAAGACTTTGCCATGGTGCAGGCACGAAGAATAATTTTCTGCATTAAATCTACTGCCATGCCTAACCGTTTTGTTAATTTGTCCCCAAACTTTTTGCCAACTGGAGTCAGGGTAAGAGGTCAGGGAAGCCTGCGGAACCAGGATGGATTATCTCTCTGTATGAAGTCATTTGTTGGGCGCTTTCTAATGGAAGGCGAGATTTCACAGTATCTACTGGACTTGCTCAGATGCTTTCCATAAAGAGCAGATCCTATGCAAAAATCAATAGCGTAGCTTATGCCCTTCATTTGTAGATAAGTGTATTCTTGAATGTCTGAAAGGATATTTGATGTGGGACTTAAAACAGTGCTGGAAAAATATCTTTGCCTTAATTGCCTCTCTCTCAGCAGCGATGTGAGCCACTTTGCCAAGGAGGTGGGTATGGAGGGGTCGCGAGCCAACGCCTCCTTCGTGCTCTGCGTGGTGGGCTTGGCTCCTTTGCTCCCCTGCAACCAGCCTTAAGGACTGTTGTGTTTTTTTTTTTGTTTTTTTTTTTTTGGCTTCACTGGATGAACTGTCTTCCCAAGATAACAAATTTTCTTTTGCAGCACTTGGCGGAGTTTGGTTAGGGGCTACCTCTGAGCAACATGAACTTGGCCTTGCTGGTGTCTTACACTAATACCTTCACTCCTGTTACGAATCAGATGCTCGGGAAACAGCCTGGAGCCAGACAGCTGATTATTTCACCAAATTTGCATCTTTTCAACAGTAATGGGCATGGCTTCCACAAATGCTCCCAGGCTCTAAATAGATGTTAAGTGGTTGTTTCTAGTTTCTTCTCTTTCCGCTCCCTGGAGAGCCACTTTCCAACCCACCCACTCCTAGCCTTGTGCGAGCCTGCCGGTGGGGCCGAGGCCTGCCTGGGCCCGGCAGCCTGTCCCCAAGGCCACAGCCAGCTGGCCCGGCTTGCAGTCCCGGTCGGAGCCCTTCTGGGAAGGCCCTGGCACAGAGGCCAGCTCCCTCCCGTGGCCCCACGCCTGACGGCAGGAAGCTGGACCGCTGCACGCACCAGGCCTGGGGGGCGTCCCACCATGGGCACTGGCCTCCCGCAACACAAGAAGACCTGAGCCTACTGAGAGTTGGGTGGGGAGAGCGCTATGGGCCCCAGGCTGGGAGTCTCAGGCAGGCCGTAGGTGTCGGAGACGGTGGGGCGGGGATGAGCAGAGCCCCCAGAGAGGGGTGTCGAGGCGTCCCCCAGGCAGGGCTCCGCTCCTGACTGGTAGCTGAACGCGGGCTGAGCCGAATGGACTGTCCCGGAGCAAATATTTTTTTTTAATGTGGTTTTGATTAAAGATAGGATAGAGTTTTGTGTTCCAAAAATGTACTAGATGTTTGTTCTAATTGTTTGATGCCCTTCCGCCAGCCACAGGCCGGTCAGTTCTGCCATGGCTGTGCGGCAGTCCACGAGGTCAGGCCCGATGGGCTCTGAGTGTGCACAGGACCTGTTCAGAGGGCAGACTGGCAGCTTTGGGCCCCCAAGTGCTCCTGGGGTGGGGGTGGGGCTTTCGAGAAGAGAATTATCCTGGGGGGATGGTTCTATTTTCTGTAGCTACTTGGGAGACTGAAAAAGCAGTGTCTGCCAGCAGTGTCCTTCCATGGCCCTCGTTCCTCTTCCCGTCTCAAGGGGCGCTGGGGTCAGAGCCAACGCTGTCCCCACTCACCTTCCTCCGGAGCCTGTCCGGTTCCCAAGCTTCGAGGGATTTGTACTACTTGGACCCACTTTACCATCTGCTGATTCTACAGGGCAGAATGAAGGTTAGACCCAGCTGGTTCTCCACCAGGTGTGTCCCAGGGCCTTGTTGCTGTCACAGGGAAATGGCCTTGCACTTCCTGAGAGCATCCTTCTGAGGAGACTCACTTTGAGGTGCCGTGTGAATTTGCTTGCCCCATTTGTGCTGAGGGAAGCGACAGAACATTCTTTCCAAACCATGTCTGGAAAAGTGCATTTATTTTCACTGATATAAACAATAACACTTGAGTGTCTTTCCTTTAAAAAAACACCCCCGTGTATCCATCCTTCAGCTTCGTAATGGATATAAAGCCGTGATATTCTTAATTTTCCTGTAGAGATGATTCATGACAAAGCCCATTTTCTCAAAGTACAGCTTTTTCTATTTTCAATATATACAACTGTTTGTACCTTAGATTTTTAAAAATCTGGTGAATAAAATCGATTTATTTTCCTTTTCATTGCCTATTGGGTTCCAAAGCAAGGAAGGGAGGCGACCCATTCAAAATAATTGACAAATGGAAAACCCGGACCCGGCTTTTTCAGATTTCATGTTTGTTTTGTAATGACATAACTCAAAGGCTTAATGACATCTTTCATTATGGAAAATTTGAAATGAAGGATTGAGTCTGATCTTTCTCTCTGGAAGGAATGTCTTGTTTTATGTGCTTTATCTCACCATTGACAAGGGGAAGAAGGGGAGGGAAGACTCTAAGGAGACCCATTTTCTTGTTGAAACAACAGAGGGGCAAAAGTGAGGGACAGGGTGTAGCCTTTTATGAATGAACCGGGACCTGTGAGGTGCTGAGCATGACCCGCTGCTGCTGTGTCCACAGTGCACAGAGTTCATGAAGGAGCCGCTGGGGAAGCAGGAAGACAGCGGTGCCCTCACAGGTGTCTTTTCAGTCCGGAGTCCCATAATGACAGCAGGAATTGTGCCATCCAAAAAACAGTGTGAAATAATGGCCGCCATTACCATCAACTATGTTGGATTCTTGGATTATCCGGGTCTGACCATGTAGTTTGTTTTATTGCTTTTGCGTAATGAAGTTTATTTTTCCTAACTAGGAATTGAATAGAAAGGGATTGCACTGGGTCGTCAGCTTTCATCAGGAAACCGTGGATCCTACCCCACCACAAGGAAACAAACATGAAAGATCCTGGTTGCCCTGGAGGAGCCCTCCCTGTGGCTCTTGGATGTCCCTGCTTCCTTACCTGTCCGTGGTGATGTCCGTGCTTCCTTACCTGTCCATGGTGGACTCCACCACCAGCCACCGTCAATCACCTTGATAGAACTTTACGCACAAAATTGAAGAGCTTCAGGATGTTACCTTCTTTTCTGTTTCCTTCATTTCCTATTTCCACACGCCGGCATAACAGCCACGTCAGCAGAAATGAACGAAGATTAGGAAAACATAAAACCTATTCTTCAGTCGGTAAGATAAGATTATTAGTTACTTTCCTATTTAGAAAGTAGATTTTACTTAATGTATAAAAAAAAAAAACCTAAACATATAAATTCATTAAAAATGTCCTCGGTTTAGTTCATTTGAGGGACAGTCATAAACATATACATTTATTTATTTGTCATATATTTTTGTCTTTGGTTTATTTTCTTCTCTAGCCTTCTGTGAGACATGTATCGATAGATTATGTGTTTACAGTGCAGGCACATATCAGTACGATTCTGTTTCTTTGTTGGTGTGCTCAGATGTGCCGGGACAAAAACATGCTTGTACCGGTGAGCTTGCAGTGTTCCGGGAAGATCCGTTAGAATTTTATTTTTTCAGATGTGCCCCCCGGTTCTCATCCAAGTTGTAGTTGTTGGCTTATGCCTCACCACCATTTAGCTTCTCTGGGAACCCCATTACTGTGTCCACACGCACGCTCTGACCTGTGCTACTCGGAGATTTTTGAGATGAAGTCATTGCTGGTTTGAGTTACTGGAGAGACATTAATTCGTCCAGCTGGGCTGGCTCAACAGCCCTCCTGGCACTTGGCCTTCACAGCCGCCCTCGGTGAGGAACCGGGGGAGGGAAGGGGGTGGGAGAGACGGGGGCGCTCTTGATGGGGGAAGTGGGGATTGCACATCACAGACACGGGACCACTAGGAAGGAGATAAGCTCACCGGTCCCACAAGACCTTTATGGAGAACACCTTGCTTGAAAGAAAGCTGGACTTTTAGTGAAAAATCTTGGGAAATGATCAGTTGCTATATTATCAAGTGGACAATGAAATATATACATATTCAAATATATGTTCTATATTTATATGTAAATATAGAACATAAATACATATTAACACACTTATGTAATAAAAATAGCGTGTGTTTTAAGGGCCTGTTGCTCTGACATGCGCCGGGTGCTCTCTGCGCTAAGACTGGCCTGTGTATGCGCGGCTGCCCCGTCCCGGGCGCGAGTCTCCTGTCGCCGTGCAAAGCCACACACTTCCGGAAGCAGTTTCCGTGCGGGAATTCAGGGGGCCCTCACCACCAGCAGCACCTAGAGGAGCTGAGGGAGGGGGCAGAAGAGGTGGGGAGTGACCCCTCCCCTCCCCCAGGTTATAACATGTCCGTGACCTCTCCACCCACACATTTACCACATAACATCCAGATGTCCAGAAACATTTTTTGAGAACTCTATGAAATTTGATAGAATGTGAAATGTGATAGTGTATGAACTCAGTGACTTGAATTGTAAAACAGCCCAAAGTTCTATATGTAAAAAGGCAGCAAAGCTCCCTGGAGGTTCACCCTGACAAAGACCAGCCCCGAGAGGTCTCCATGCGGGTCTGGCTACCTCCGCCTGGGCCTTCCTCCCTTTTTCTCCAAAGCCCTTTTCCCTTCAAGGGGTGCCTCTTCTCTCACGAGCTTACTATTTTTTTTTTTTTTTTTTTTTGCTAAGATAATTGAAGATTCTGGTGCCTTTTCTATGGACACGGAATTCACAAATGGCAGAGACAGTTCTCAAACTCCTGCCTTCTGCCTCAAGACAACGGGGTGCCCTCCCACCTGTCCAGTCTCCCCTGATCCTCCAGTGCACAGGGGCGCTTAAGGGGAGCTGGGGTCGTGGCTCAGCCCTGGTCTGTGTCCCCACAAGGCCCGGAGCTCCTGGGGGGTGGGCCCGAGTTCCCTCACCCTTGCTTGTCGCAGACCAGCAGTGGAATTAATTTTTGCCAAAAAACTGCAGTTATTCATACTCTGGAAAGTTCATAAATTCAGAGAGTCCAAAGACCTTTGATTTATATCTTGTTAATAAAAGAAAACAAAGTATTTGTTGCCAGTTCAACAACATCAATGCCAATGGGGCTTTACATTAAAAAGTTGCCTCTTTTAAAAAAATCGTATTATAAAAAGAGTACATGCCTATTGTGGAATTTTTAGAAATATAGGAGATTATTTTAAAAATTATAATTGGCCATCAACTCATTTCTTTCTGTTAATATTTTAGTCATTTACTCCACTTTTATCTATATTTTTAATATATTGATATTGTTCTGTGTGTACAATTTTATAAGTTGTCCTGTTCACTTAATGTTTTTCATAAACCTTTCCCTATTTTGCTTCAAAAATCTATGTGGACATCCTTTATAATGGCAAATGTTCTTGCAAATGGATTTAACATAATTGACTGAACTGATTCTTCATTATTAGATATTTGGTTTTCTCCCCCCTTGTAATTAGATACAATCCTGTGTTTTACACCATTGTGTGTAAAACTTGCCCCACATATGGCTGTTTTTTGGGGGACAGATTTCAACAAATAGAATTTCTGAAAGAAGTTTGGTAACATCATTTCCAAAAGAATTTGCCTGATTAACTCTCACCAACGGCCTGGGAGACAGTGAGGCTCAGGTTCACCTTGGAACATTTCTGGTTTTTTTCTCACCTCTCGAAAATAACAGGTATTTGCAGGTAATATTCATTGCTTAATTTGCAATCTTCTTGTTCATCGTGGCATCAGATATTTTTTCCCCTACAAATGTGAATCACTTGTTTTTCTTCTCCTGTGAATTGTCTGCTTTGTTTTTAGAGGAATGACTGAGAAATTCCAGGATTCGTGCACAGCTTATGTTTCTTAATATACCACCTGAGAAAGTATTCTAATGGCCAACCGATATTATTAAACAGAGCTGCAAAAGTTTCCATTTGAAAAATGCACAGAAGTAAGAAATTGAGCAAAGATTTCTCCCTTGTCTATTTCCTCCATATTGTGGACCTCTCTTTGGCTTTTGAGAGAAGTAAGAATACACCATCACCCTTATACTCCTAAAGGCAGGATAAAAAGCAACGACATCACCTCACCCAGTTTTACCAAACAAATATTCTCCCTTTTCTACAGTGGGAAAACCTCATTCTGACCATTTAGACGGTAACCTCGTTAACCACCTCACTGCCAAACTCCACCGAGAAAATGTTCTTAACTTCGGTGACAATTTTAACAATAAAAACCATATGTGCTGTCATTGAAAGAGGGAGTAACTCAAGAACGTGGTTTAAAGTTAAGCTGTGGAGATCATCACTCACCTTCTGAGGTTGCTGAAGAATAAAAATGAAATCGTCGCCGGCATTGTTACCAGTTAGAAGCTTTAGTCTCTCCAGCGGGGCTGGGGTGGCTTGCTGGGTTTCCATAAAATCTTAGAGCAGTGACAAATTCTGAACATCTTATCCTGACAAGTATATTGGAGGTTTATGTCATCATCCTATAGTACAAAACGCATTTTCGAGGTAGAACTAAATACTTTGAAAAAGAGTTCCTCCTCAATTCTCTGCCCAGACCCTGATATTTTCAGCGGTAAATATTGATTTCAAAGAGCATTTTTCAGCTCGTTCGTGAGAAACACCTGAGTTACCGTCCATTGTCCCGGTTCATTATTTTTCTAGAACCGAGATATCGAAATAAGAAATTAAGATGTAATTATGTGTGGATTGAGAACATACAATACATTTTTTTTTGCCTGTAGCTGTCACGGAGTTATGGGAGACATCCCAGCTGACCTTGACCTTATTTAGTTGCTAATGGAAAATGGAATAAGAGCAGGCATTTAAAGGGTTAGACCTCAAGCTTATATTGTGTTTCAAGAATCATTTTCATTTTGACTTTCTTTGTTGACATCCTATATCCTTCCGAGTCTGAGAGATTAAGAAAAATTGAGGAGTCAGGAAAACAGGTGATAAACGCCAATTAACGTAGTGCATCTATATTGCAAACATCTGAAGTTTCTCAAAGATAGGGACCCACATGGGTAATAAGTCCTACTGGGCCTCAGAAGATCCAAATCTGCTTCTTCAAAGAAAAGGCTTCTGTTTTTCCTATCAGCCCATCCTAAGCAACATGCAATTATTGTCATTTTAATTTGGGGTTTTGGACATGAGGCTGTGAAGTGTTTCATATAGATGAAGTTTGCAGCTCGAAAATAAATGAGTTGCCAATAACTTCGAAATGGTGTAACGGTGCCTTCTTTCTATTGTCAATCATTTTTAGCACAAACTTTTGTGGTTGGATTGTCATAATGAGTGCATGCCGACCATGCAGAGAGCTTGAAGTTCTTGGAGCAGAATCTTAAGTGAGAAGATGCCCATTTCAGGAGTTGCACTGAAGGGTTCTGGGCTCAGCAACCCGAGAGTCGTCACAGGGTCCGTGCACACGCACACCCCTACACCCTCGACACACGTACATGGACGACCGATATTATCAAACGTGTGCTTTAAAAGTTCTTATCTTACATGAATTTATATATAATGTTAAAAAAACAACAACCCTGCCTCCACCTTCGCTCCATGGCCTTTATTCAAATTGTGAACCTGATTGATTATGGTATTGATTTAAAGTCTTTAGAATGAAATTTTAATACATACCTAAAACTAATGACTCCCCTCCCAGCCCCCAAGTTTTTTCTTGTGGATTTAAGAAATGTGTGTTCTCCACTATTCCTCTCTCTCTTTCTTATTACGAGTCCCTGGTTCGTTCCTAATTATAGGGCTGCAAATTATTTACTCTAGTTTTAAATTAAGAAGCAAACAAGTAATCTGGCGTAAAAAGCACAGGACCAACTTCAGGGGGGAAAAATGAGTATGTGTTTAATTTCTCTTTAGGCGTGCAGCTGTACAGCCCTGTAAAGGAAGGGTTGAGGCAGAATGCCCCCTCCACCTTGCCTCGGTGTAATGCAATTTAGTTTCATTAAATTACTGGAGGGCCAGTTACTTAAGCAGAATATTGATTTTCAGTCTGGCCCGTGTTTAACATAATTCTGCGTAGGCAACAGCTAATTCGGCATTTGAATCTAACACCCTAATGAAATTACAAGATGCTGCTTGACCACAGGCGAGCACTCAGCCATCCCATGTCCCACTTCTGGGCAACCTCTCTAACACCTAGGGCTCAGCTTACCTTCACGACTCCTGGAGATGGGGGGGTCCCCTTGCTTCCCGGGTCCCCGGATGCAGCTGTCTTCTTACCAAGGAGGCACTTTGGGGCACTAGGATGTGTCCTCAGTGGCATCGTATAGGTTTTAAGCAGCTTGTACTTGGCCTAAATACATATTATGGGTAAGACTCTTAGATGCGGTTAGCTTTCTTTGTGTTTCTGAGAAGTAAAAATGAGGCTTGTCTTTAAATTCAATCTTAATCTTACTTCAAATAGGACTCAGACTTTCAGAGTTTTGCCAAAAACATTTTTAGGTGGAAATCAAACATTACTTGGCTGCCTATTTTATGTGTTGGTGACAATGAGCAGGGAAAATTGTTACAATAATGTTCTTATCATTTCATTTTATCTTTAGTGAATCACAGTTTCAAAACGGACTTTTTTTTTTCTCCCTGAAATATAGAGGCAAAAAGACACGAGACTGGAAGTTTTCCTGCCAGCCTGGGAGGGGTTTGCTGGTCCTCTGGACAAGGGATCCCACAGTTGCGCCAGAGGAAGTGACCAGGTGGGCAGGGCAATGAGGGGAGAGCCCTTGGGGCAATGCCTGTATGAGGAGCAGCTGAGACCGAGGCTCTCACTTCAAGGAAGGGACAGTCCCTGGGTCGGGGCTGTGCCAGGACACTCACCATGTCACCCTCATGGGCTTGCTTTGCCCAAGAAGACCAGGGTCCCTAAGTCTTCCCCGAGCCTGCACCTCAATTCTGATGCCCATGTGAGGGGTTATGGTGGGAGGGGCATGGTTGAGAGACCCTTCAGATGACCGAGCGTCTTGACCAGGGTCCACCTGCTCCTGACCAGAGGTGCCTGGAAGTCGCTTCTCTCAGGTTTTGTTAGACTTGACCAGACACCGAGATTTTCCAGGAGCATCTGTGACTCTCCTTGTGCTCTCTGCCTTAGCATGAGAATATGCTACAGGTCAAGTCACTGGGCAGAAAAGCTTAGGTATGTGCCTAGTTTTTTAGCACTGAAACTTGTGTGCTCATTGGTCATGGAAGGCAGACAACCCTGAGTGGGCACTCTCAGGTGTGTCCAAGGCCCAGTGACTCTGGAGGGACTTCAACGCCTGTGACCCTCCTTCCCTCACATGGGCTGGACGGTCGGTGACCTCCCCACCCCCCTGCCAAGGATGCAGGTGCCGATTTGCCTGCCTGGGTCCCAGGCCCCTCTGGTCAGTGTTCTGTCTGAGGCTAGACCACGGTGACAGCAAGGCAGGTGCACCCATTTCTTTGGGGCCTCACTTAAGGGACATGTGGCCTGTAGCAAAGGGGCCCATCTGAGGATGGGCCCAAATGGAAAGCAGCCCATTCTAAGAGATTGACGAAGAGGGAGTAGGCATTCATTCTCCCAAGTTTCTCAGGAATGGGCCCCAATAAATCCGCATCTGTGCTGACGTTAGTGTTGGGGTTCTATGCCTGAAGTTAGTAAGTCCTGGTGCCTGGGTGGCTCAGTCGGTTAAGCGGCCGACTTCAGTTCAGGTCATGATCTCATGGCTTGTGAGTTCGAGCACCACGTCTGGCTCTGTGCTGACAGCTCAAAGCCTGGAAGCTGCTTCAGATTCTCTCTTTCCCTCTCTCTCTGTCCCTCCCCTGCTCATGCTCTCTCTCTCTCTCTCAAAAATAAATAAACATTAAAAAAAATTAAAAAAAAAAGAAATTAAGTAAGTCCTGACAGAAACACCTGCCATCTGCTCTCAGGAAGAATTAAATGTTCCATGTGAAACCTTACGGCTTCTCCCTTGATCCATATCAGGTCAGCATCCTGCTTCCAGCCTGAATCTTCAATACAAAACAAAAGCAAACCAAAAGGCCAAAAAACAAAAAATACAACATAATAAAACAAAGACACAAACAGACAGACCACAAAAGCCAGCACTTAGGGCGACAATTAACAAACACCCCTGTACTTCTGCCCACGGAAAGCCTTCCCTCTCTAATTACATTTGTATAGAGCTGGTTGGTTAAATTTATGTTCTCATTTTATCCTTAAAACAGCTTCCTTGTGGGGTCAGTTTCTACTTTCAGGGTAGCGATGACAAGGTGGGAGGGTAACCAGAAGTGAGTAGCTGCTAAGGGCAGGGCTGGGGTTTGAACCAGTTTCCTGTTGGCGAATTCAGTTCTCCTTCAGTTGCCTCAGGCTTTATCTTTCTTTCCTCCTTCTCCTTCTCCTTCTCCTTCTCCTTCTCCTTCTCCTTCTCTTCTCCTTCTCCTTCTCCTCCTTCTCCTTTTCTTCTCCTTCTCCTTCTCTTCTCCTTCTCCTTCTCCTTCTCCTTCTCTTCTCCTTCTCCTTCTTCTTCTTCTTCTTCCTCTTCTCCTTCTTTTTCTTCTTCTTCTTCTAACTTTTTAAAAGTTATTTATTTATTTATTTTGAGAGAGAGCGAGGAAGTGCAAGCGGGGGAGGGGCAGAGAGAGAGGGAGAGAGAGAATCCCACGCAGGCTCCATTGCTCAGTGCGGAGCCCAATGTGGGGATCCATCTGGTGACCGTGAGATAATGACCTGAGCCGACATCAAGAGTCTAACCACCCAGGGGCCCCTCAAACTTTACCTTTCCATGTTAGAATACTGCATGTTTTCCCTGTGATGGAGCCCAGGTATGAGGTTTATCTCTCCAAAACATTTCTCAATCAGCCCCCCAAGCCCATTGGCAGTATAATTAATGTGGGCAGTATAACCCACATCTTAGTGGGTTTGGGCGGCCATAAGGAAAGACCGCAGACCAGGTGGCGTATAAATAATGGACATTCACTTCTCATGGTTCTGGAGGCTGGACGTCCAAGATCAGGGTACCCGCACCATTGGCTTCTGGGTAGGACCCTCTTCCAGGTGACTTCTCGTGGAGTCCTCACACGGTGGAAGGGTGTGAGGGGACTCTGTGAGGTCTCTGTTTTTAAGAGCATTAACTCCACTCGTGAGGGCTCTACTCTCATGTCCCAAGCACCTCCCAAACATCATCATCTCTGGTGGCTAAGATTTCAGTATATGGATTTTTCGGGGGAGCACACAAACGTTCAGACCACAGCAATATAATAATAATATGTAAGAAAATAATAAATTATAGAAGATACCTTTTCACCAACTCTGACTCAGCTCCATGTTCTTTAGAAAGAGACTTTCCATAGGTGCAAGTTGAAGAGCCAGCGGCCGGTGAGTGAGGGGAGGGAGAGAGCCTCTCTCTCTCATGGGGCAGAGAGAGAGAAGGCAGGAGTGGAGAGAGGGATGTACTAACAGGAGGCGAGAGGGGCTTGAGCATGGGGGGGATCCTGGGCCCATGGAGACAGAAATGTCTACGGTCTATAAAGACAGCATGGAAAAACCAGGGGAAAGTGTGAACCCCAAGTGGCTGCTGCACCCGTGGAGACTGCCCGGCCAGCCTTGTACTGAGGGGCTGCTCTGGAAACAGTCGGTCTGAGGTGGGAGGGTGTGGGGTCTGTAGAGTCACCCCCAAAAAAGAAGGCTTGAAAGGTGGTCAAGCAGACTAATGCCAACTACAGTAAAACTTTTAAATTATGTGTATATCATACACGTGGATAAATATATACCTATTCACATCGCTAAGTATATTATCATATATGCTAATTATAACACTAATACCAATTATAATACACCTAATTGTCACTCTGGCTGTCTTTGTTCCTTGGTACACTGGATTGGGGTTGGGGACTACTTACTAAAATACTGCAGGTCTGGGACACAGTTGAGGGAGAGTTGTGAGACTGCTCTCTTCTTGGAGGCGCTGGGCAGGGGGCACCAACCCAGCCCTTGGTGGGAGGTTCCAGGGTGCTAACCGTGTTGGATGCAGAGAAAGGAGCTCGTGGCAGTTAGGTGCTGTAGTTGTCTGGGGCGTTGCTGGCTCTTAAACTGGAAAACTCAGTCCTCCCTCATGGCCCAGCCTGGCCTGCTCACAGTCCTAAAAAGAGCTGAGTCTAAAGTCCTCAGGGCCTGAGTCTGCCCCCCCCCCCTCCTGCTCACTGCCACCATCATGGCCCAGGGGGCTGGAGGGCCGGCCACTGCATACAGGGTTGAGGTCTGCTCTGGTCCACTGTGGGCCCAGATGCTGCTGCTCAGGAACTTCCCCAGTGACAATGCCTGGATGCCTGTAAGCCAGCGCCCAGGAGCAGGGGTCCGCCCAGGTGAGCTGGGGGACCAGCTGTCCCTTCAGTGCTTGGGGCTGACCCTTTGGGTAGGGCTCAGCGGGGATGTCTGCCTCTGCCCTCTGTGAGCTGGACTCATCTATGGGTTGACACCCAGCTAGTGGGGTGGCTGGGCCTGGCCAGTCTGGGACATCCTCCTCCTGTGGCTGAGCTCTGGGACAGCTGGATCTCTGTCCATGTCCTATGTCCAGCTCTTCACAGGGCAGGAGGAAATTCCATGAAGAGGCTCCCCAATGGCACTCCTTTGTCAGATCGCTGGCCAAAGTACAAGCCCTCCCAGATTTGGGGGAGTAAGGGGGAGACTTGGTGGCCTTATTAACCTATCACTTTGGACAATGTCTCAGACCCAAGGTGCTAGAAAGGAGACCGAGTCACGGGGTTCCTGCAACCTGGCAAAGAGAGGACTGGACAGCAGGGGTTGAGCTGTGGGGGGAGGTTGCCCCCCAGGGTGGGGTTTTCCTGACCCCATGGTGCGCCCCTTCCAGGCTCTGAGGAGCGAAGCTATGCCTCCGGGGCCCACGGAGAGTCATAGATTTGAATAAAGGACGCAAAACCCCGGTATTGATCTTTTGTCTCCATCCCATGGGATGTGACCCCCCCACCCCCCAACTATAAAACATCATTTATAGAAGAGGACATATTTTATGAAGGAAAAAATAGGTAAGCCACAACCCCTCTTTACCACAGTGGACCTAGCCTTATAAGGAAATTTGCAACTTCATTGATATCTATTTCATTCGTAAATATTTTTTTAAATGTTTATTATTTACTTTTGAGAGAAAGAGCATGAATGGGGGAGGGGCAGAGAGAGAAAGAGTCACAGACTCCAAAGCAGGTTCTGGGCTCCGAGTCATCAGCACAGAGCCTGACGTGGGGCTTGAAACCACAAACTGAGATCGTGACCTGAGCCAAAGTCAGATGCCCAACCGACTGAGACCCCCAGGCACCCCACCATATGCAACTATTTAATCAGTGTATAGTTTCTGTATACATCCCATGCCATGTGCTCTTGGGCCATTTGCAACTTTATTTTTTTAATTTTTTTGTTAAATTGATGAAGAGCAGTGCCCATTGTTTATGTCTTTGTGTGTTTGAAGTGAAGAAAAGATTTGTTTTCAGACCAGCCATGAGTAGAGAATCAAAAAAATAAAATTCCCTGTGGTAGATTAACTTTAAGAAAGGTGTAATGAATATTTGGAACTAGTAAAAATGTTTATCCCAAATTTCAGTAAATTCAATATCATGGAGCAGTAGATGTACAAGATTCGTAGGTTGTCAGTTTGACACCATCAAAATAACATTTTCCATTTTCCCATTTTGCTTTCCTTCAAACCCAGTTGACATAAAGGAAGGTTCAAAAGTAAATGTGCCTCATTGTATTTGTTTCCAAAATGTGGTTTCCAAACTGTCTGTTGGGGTGGGGGGTGGGGGCAGTGCCAGTATTGAAGGGTCATATGAAACCTTCTACGGTATCACTGCATGAAGACCATCTGGGAGCTTGTCCCATTTGGAAATGGCTTGGATGCTGTTTATTGGGGGACCTCTTGTATGTTAGGGTTTTCATTTCAAAGGAATTGCTGTAGTTGGGGCTGTGTTCTCGCATGGCCACGTGCAGCTGAGTATAGATATCAGCAGTTTGGTTGATGGCAACTTAAGGGTGAAGGAAAGCCCAAGCAGGTATCCAGAAAGAGACATGAAAGCTTAGCTTCAAACTTTATAAGACACAAACTTTGTGAGACCCATCACTGTGTCTGTGTTCAGACAAGACTTCCTTTCTGGGTATAGCGAGTCCTTGTTCTGCAAGCTATTAACATTTAGGCTCATCGTGGCCAAATGGGAGGGAAGTTTTCCATGGCCTATGCTATGGGACTATATGGAGGCTATTGGCCAATCACCAAAAATCTGTTTCTTCTTCTTGGGCACATATTTTACTTAGCTATCTCTTCTACAAGTAGAGGAGGCTGAGTCCTACCTCATAGAGGTTGAGCCAAGTGATATGTACCATTTCCATGCCAAAGCCACTGTTGCCTTCCATTACAGAGACTCAAGATGGAGGAGACTGGATCCTTCAATCACCATGTGGAGGAGAGAGCTGCCAGCTGCCAGGAACATTTGCTCCTCACTGGGGTATGGATGGGACATAGCATATATTGTGCTCGAACCACAATACATTCTGGCTCAGTTTGTTACCATTTAGCCCTTCCCTAAATTGCTCAAAGTGGCCATTACCATGTTGTAGGTCAGAGGAAATCACCTGAGATGACGGCTAAAGAGAGGTCCCCAGGTCTTTGTCCTGGAGTCTGAGCCCCTTGGTCTGGGGATGGGGGTGGATCTATTCATTTTTTAACTTCAATTTAGTTGATTCTTGTTCAGGAGTGTTGCTATAAGTCATCTTTGCATTTAAAGGAATCAAAGACCATGTGGATTTTGGTGGGACAAGAATATATGGAGCCAGTTATTCAAAGTTCACGTTTGGATACAACATTGAAATGGGACCTTTGAAACTAGTCTTTATTTGCCTTTATACATTGCAATACTATCTTTTCTCTAAAAGAGAGAATTCCAAAATTCTCTTTGGAAAAAGTATGACTGATATAACAGGGGCTAACAAAATAAAACAGTCCTGAGAGGTTCATAATGAACAGGTTTCCCTTGCTACATCCTATCTCACCCCCAGTTCAATATTCCACAGGCAATCCCCTTAGCTTTTTGTAAATGGTGTATTTGCTTCATAGATACATGCTTGCATACACTTGGTTTGTTTCTGGATTTATTAACTTCCAGTGTTGCTTATAAAATCATTGCTAGGAAAGAATAATATTTAGCTAAATTTTCTCCCGCCTCTCTTTTCATTCCAATCTGGCTAATCCACTGTTTTAAGTCCCTCAGCCAGTGTATTTCTGAAAAACCAAGCAGTATAATCAACCTCTTTCTTTTTCCACTGAAAGTATTCTTGAGAACCCACTTGCCCTTCCCTCCACCCCTTACCTGTTCCTCCGCCTCTCTGTCCCTCCCAGTTCTCAGTCCTGACAGCTGCCCTTCCTTTTATGTTATCAAGGTTATAGCTTTTACATTCTGATATGGATTCAGTTAGTCTTCGGTGAATTTTGTCTAAAAGTGGATTCCAAGATTTCAAAACCAATGAATACCATTTACATTGCTATGATTCTGGAAATAATGTTCACTGCAGAAATAAGTGCTCTGATAAAATTACATTTGCTTTCCTGAATGTCCAATTGGCCCTGAGTAGCTGTGTAAAATAAAATGTTCTTGACACTAAATTAAAATTGATTCCCCTCTTTTACCTTTGATAAATTCTCAACTTTTATCCAAGTTGTCAATTACATTATCTTATTCATAATTGTGTGTGTGTGTGTGTGTGTGTGTGTGTGTTTTCATGGAGACTTCCTCCCAAAGTCCTCTGTTCTTCCTTTCTAATCTGTACTATTTGATCTTTATACCCATTGTGAAGCTGTCACTTTTGAATTTCACTGTATGCTCTCCTGGGTCAATCTATTGATTTCTGGTCTCTCTTCTTGGTTTATGTCTTTGTTACATAATTAAATAACTCCCTAGAAATTTGCTTGGGAGCTATGTTTTCATATTCTTACTTGTCTCAAAAGGTCCTTATTCTGCCTTCATATTTGAGTGATAGTTTGACTGGGTATAGAATTGAAGGTTTAAAATAGAACTTCAGAACTTTGAAGACATTCTTCCATTAACCTGTAGCAAGCAATGTCGCTGTTGAGAAGTGTGATATAAATTGGATTCCTTTTCCTTTGTCAGCAGCCTGCATTTTTTTCTCTCATAGCAATTGGTATCTTTTTTAAAATGAGTGTTCTCGTTTCATGATGATTTTTTTTGTAACTTGTAAAAATTGTTGTGATTGACATACTTTCAATCTTATGACGTATTTTTTTTTCAGTTCCAAGGAGCTGTCTTTCATTATTTTGTTCCTTTCCTTTGTTTTCTGTCTTCTTTCTTCTTGCAACGGTTATTAGTTGGAAATTAAAGTAATTTAATATTATTCCTCTCTCTTGACTTAACATATTCTCCATCAAATTTTTCTTTTTCTTGGAAAATAATTCTCAATTTTGCATTCTAGTCTTTGCTTTAAAAATCAGTATTTATATTATTTTTATTAACTTTCTATAAATCCTTGTTCTTTGGTCTTTTTCCATTCTACCCTCCTTGTTTTGTGAATGCAAGACCTTCTATTCCTCAGAGAATATTGATTGATATCTACATCTAACTTCTCTTATTTTACTGAAATCACATATACTTTGTCTAGAATCATGGTTTCTGTTTATCTTGGTTTTTTTTAATTTTTTTAATGTTTATTTATTCTTGAGAGAGAGACAGAGCGTGAACAGGGGAGAGGCAGAGAAAGAGGGAGACACAGAATCCGAAACAGGCTCCAGGCTCTGAGCTGTCAGCACAGAGCCCGACGCGGGGCTCAAACCCACAGACTGTGAGATCATGACCTGAGCCGAAGTTGGATGCTATACTGACTGAGCCACCCAGGTGCCCCTGTTTATCTTGTTTTTTATTCTTTCTCTTGAATTACAGGGTTTCCTCTGGTATTGTTTTTATTATATTGAATTGTGGAATTACCTGTGTAGAAATTCTGGGTTGTCCCAGCATACTTTAGAGCAGCACATAGCAAAGTTGACCAGGAGTTCATTGTTTGTTGACTGGCAGGCTTGTTTCATATTAATTTACTATATTGACCTCTGCCATAACGTTAAGGGCTTCTTTGAGGTCATTAATATCCACACAACTGCCCAATGTTCTCCAGACTGTTCATTGTATTCTTTAGAGACATATCCTCAGGTGTTAGTGGATAAATACCTGGCTCCTAGTTCTTCTGCTGTTACAGGTAGGTGTTTGTCTGAAAATTAATCTTTTTGTTTTTCAGTCCCAAGGGCCATCCATGCCTTTTAGCATTCATGTTGTCTCAATGTTCTGCTGGTACATTGGTTCCTTTGCAGGTGAATCACTCTTCATGTATTTTTTGAGCTTTGGCTTTTCCATGCTTTTCCAGCCACCACTTGGTCCACTTTTTGTCTTCCAGAAATCTTGAAAGTTCTTATTTGCTGATGGCCTCCCTAAATGTCTTCACTTTGGGGCATTAACAAACTTTTTTTTTTTTAATTCCTTCTTAGGAAGGAGGAAAAATGCACATGCTACCTTTCTGAATGGGAAGTTCCCAATCCTTCCTTTTTATTTATACAATATTTTCAGTGTTGTTGATTTGCAGTTATGAACGAAAGCAAGTCCAAGACATCCCATCAAAAAACTATGTGTATTTGGTAAGACTCTATCTGGCAAGCTAAATTGGAGAACTAATGCATTAAATTCCCAAAATGGTAAATGCTAGCGTCAGATTTGAGCAGGAGCTTGAGCTTGGGAGACCAGAGCTCAGTGCTTATGTGCAGAACCCATGTAAGTGGGCAGAGGGAGGATCTTGGTGGCTCATAGTCTTCTCAACCTGTGGATCAAGACTCTTCTGGCAGATAAATGGGTTCAGTATGTAGCGTCACCTTGTGATTCAGATTGTGACAAAGAATACTTCTGCTGGATTCATGTTTGAGACTTTCAGGCCCAGCCCATTTCCTGGCTGACACCATTCATGTAGGGTATGGTGAAAGGGATGCCCTCATCTTTCTCAAAGAAGGTTTAAGCCAGCCCAGGTAACAAGGTCATTTCTCCTGTATCCTTGGTCTGCTGTCCCTGACTAAAGCTTCATTCTCTCTCCTTATTTCTCAATCCTTCACATTCTGAGGTCATTATGTCTGGTGTTGTAATCTTGGGAAGACACCAACTGTGAATTGGCCCAGTTGAACAGCCCAGGGAGAAGGTAGGAGTCTCTTTCTCTCCTAAGAATTTTCAAGTTTTCACCTAAGATTGGTAACTTTTATTTCCTCCTGTTTCTAATCATACGGAAGGTAACCAGGGATGCATCTACCCCCGACGGGGAGGAAGAGGGTCCCTGCTTCCGACAGAGTGGATTGTGCCAGGAGACCTGATGCTCACCATTTCATGTTGGATCATGTCAGCCTTTCAGCTTTCTGCTTCACACCTCCCTTCCTGCATGTCCTGTGAGATCAAACCTTGTTGTGTGACTCACCACGGAGGTTCAGTTGATTAGCAGAAATGCAATATGCAGAACGGGTTTGTCACTGAGAGTCAATGAACGGCTTCAGGTGCCTCTCCACATTCTGTCAGATCTGCTATGTCAGGTGATTGATAACTGGCCACATTGTCAAGACGCTGAGTATGATTTGTTCCCTGCCATGGTGGCAAAACTTGGTGCGGAGTCTTTTGTCGTTTGAGGGACATGGTTTTGATTTTTTGGAATCTTCTTGGGATAATAGTCTTATTTTTTTCTTTTAAGTAATGAAAATCCCAGATATATGAAAACCTTGATCTGTGAGTGTGTGATTGGAGGTTTAGGATATCCACTCAGTGGATAAAGATTTTATAACTGGCTACAATTCTTTCAAAAGTTACACATTTTGTCATCTTTTAATCACATAATGAAAGCAAATATGTACAAACTTTTGTGCCTTAAATTATTTGATAACTTTGAATTTGCTGATCCACGAAGAAATATATAGAAACTTTATGTTAGTGGAATTAATTATGCCTAGGACAATCAATAGTAGCCATGAGGGATGATTAGGTCCAGAGTCACACTGAAAGATGCCCACTCTTTGAGTTACCTGGAAAAATATTGCAAAATCTGTTTTCAACACAGACAATGTGATTTTCTCTCAAAAAATCATATCTAAGGAGTGCACAAATCCTTAAAAATTTAAAAATAGAAAGAAACGTGTCCAAATAAATAAAAATGAAGATATCTGGAAATAAGTTGAAATCATATTGGATGTCAAGTAAATGGAAATCTAAGGACTATTAGTTTTCAAAAATATGTTTATGGCAATAATTTCATGTTTCTAATAGAACTATCAACCAAGTAAACTGTGTGGAGCTGTGAGTCATTCCTAGAAGTGACTGATGACTCTGGACAAGATGAACCCAAAGGTAGAGGACCTTGGAGTGACAACATATCACTATGCATCGTGGAACGGAGGACAGGAGTGACCGGGAGCTGCGTTCACACTTGCCTTGTGGAGTAAGAGTTGCTGTGACAGCTTTTGGGTAAAGGTCAGACCATCTGCCTCATCATCTCTCTTCAGCATGAAATTCAGATAAAAATGAGATAAGGCCATGAAGAGGCAGGAGGTAGAGGTCTGAGCAAATGTGGTGGGAAATCAGGTGTCGACAGCATGACTTCATCGCAGAACAAAAATTTTGCCTCACAACCTTGTGAGACTGGATTTCATGCCTCTGTGACATCACCAGACACCCTTGGGTTGAAAAGGATCTTACCTACCCAGGAACGTGGTCCCCGAGAGGGGACCTCCTGCTCTACAGTGTCATGGTGAAGGGAATGGGCTTGAACTTTGTCCTCTCATGGAAGAAAATCACCCTTGACCAAGAGGTCTTATTTCCTTGTTGGTTCCCTCTATCACCTTTGTCCCTGACTCCAGTGTCATCGTCTCCAGCTGACCTTGAGAGGGTGGGATAAGGCGTCATGCCGAAGCAAGTCAGCTAGGAGAAGCCCCGTTGAAGGAAAAAAAAAAGAGCCCCCAAAGAAGTGAAAACAATCCTGCCCATGGGGCCCTCCGTAGAGAAGTGCCTACCTCTGCTTTTAGGGAGGTGTTTCCTTAGAGAGGAAATAACTGAATGCTTGTTAACAAACTAACACTACTTGACCCAGAGTTGGGGGGTGTTGGGACAGAGAACCTTGGAACTAAAGGGCCTGAAGCTTGACATTAACATTATGCTTACAAGTGGAGGCCTTTGAAACACAGTCTGCAGATAAGCCTGTTGTCTGGTGATAAGAATAGGCCATCATTTGACAGCCAACACATTACCTTCCCCGTTGGGTTATTCTTGCTAGGCTTACATTCTGCTAGGTGCTCCATCTATCCCATGTGGCCATCAGCCAAACCCACTGTGGAGGGACCCAAATTCACCCTGTGAGACCTGAGATTGCTCCTTAAAGCCGGGGATGCCTGCCCGTGTTGGCTGCCAGATGCATGCATTTTTGCCCTTCATCCTCTTTTGGTTGCGATACATCTGTCTTTATTCCTAATGACCTTGCCTTGTTCCCCTGTGATGCAGAGGACATCATTGCTCTTTCTGAGAATTGGCTGGTATCTGAAATTTTAAAATACAACAGAAGGAGAGGAACTCTTCTGTACAAACACCCTAGACAACATATTAGGCTTGAAAGAATGGATTCGAGATATCTCAGTGGTGATGACCTACATTGCTTGTCTAACTGTAACTTCCTACATCCAAGACCTCTGGCAGCTGACAGTCAGTTGGGTCACTGCTCCCATTAGTTCTGAACACTCGAGGCTAATTCTGGTTGAGCTGTTGCTCTAGGTGGGGTACAGCTTTGACCACAAAAGGTTCACAATACAATTGAGGGTTAAGATGAGGAATAGAAGAGGCACACTAGGTTGAATTGCAATGAGAGTTCTTGGCAACCTGTCAAATGATGTGTGGGGAGAGACACAATCTGATGGCTCACAGTTTGTGCTGTCTTTTCAGCAGAGGACCTTTCCAGTTTTGTGCACTGTATGTAATTTTGTGAAGACCCTCAAAACATACTGTGTTTCTAAGCATTAGACATGGCTTTGAATTGGAGTCTTGTTATTTGCGCTAAAAAGAAAGATCGTTAGGGCACCTGGGTGGCTCAGTTGGTTAGGCATCTGACTCTTGACTTTGGCTCAGGTCATGATCTCACGGTTTGTGGGGTTGAGCCCCGGAGACTGCTTGGGATTTTGTCTCTCTCTCTCTCTCTCTCTCTCTCTCTCTCTCTGCCTCTCCCCCACTTGCTCTCTATTTCTCTCTCAAAATAAATAAAAGTAAACTTTAAAAATAAAATAGGGATGGCTGGATGGCTCAGTCGGTTAAGTGCCTGACTTCAGCTCAGGTCATGATCTCGCGGTCCATGGGTTCCAGCTCCGCGTTGGGCTCTGTGCTGACAGTTCAGAACTTGGAATCTGCTTTGGATTCTGTCTCCCTCTCTCTCTGCCCCTCCCCTGCTCACACTCTGTCTCTCTCAGATATAAACATTAAAAAAAATTTAAAAAGAAAGATCGTCAGATAAATAGAAACTCACTAACTGTTATCAAGACTTTTTCATATATGACCTTATTTGATTATGGTTTCATGCATCTGATTTTGGTAAATTAGAATGAATTAGAACACACATCTGACTGAATGGACATTGAGTGCCTTCTATGTGCCCAGTGCTTTGCCAAACACTTGAGCTATGAGATCACATGAAAGAGAGTCTGCAATCCTCTGGAGGGTGAGTCCTCAGGGGAGATCCAAGTGAACACCCACATGGGGAGTTCTGGGAGGCAGAGATAGGGTTGGTGCTGCTGACCAGGTTCTCATTGGAGAGCTAGTTCCAAATCTTCATAAATATCTTTGGTGTGGAAAAGCACTTCAAACTGTAATAATTTAGAAGAACAAAGCCTTCTCAATTCCTCAGCTCTTTCATATTCACGTTTGAATAGCAAAAAACTATCCAACAAAAATTTTACAGAATTCTGCATTTTTATTTAATACGCCTGGCAGCTCTTTCTTCTTTTAGTCATAATATTCAATCCCATCCTTTTGGGGAAATGCTCCCCATATGTCTTCCCTCCATCCTCCAACCTCCCACCCACATTCTAGTCTTCTGCTTTGAAGATGGGAACCCGCCACCTCCTGCCTGGACCACAGGGTTTGGTCCAGGTGTCGATTCACCCATGTCTGTGCTTGAGGTTTCATTGTTTTTAAATCGTTGATCTTCTCCCATAGGTTCCTTCAGAGTAAGTACCTTGAAAGCAGAGAACTTCTCTGTCTTGTTCATGCCCATGTCTCTACTGTCTGGAACACGTGGGCTGTGTTGGGCAGTGTTCAATCAATATTCGTTCAAATGAATGGGTGAATTGACTTAGAGACTGACTGAATGAATGGACACGTGGCCCGAAGTGAGAGCTTCCCCAGGACTTTCCCGATAGCCTCAGTATAAGGGGTCTCTCTTGCTTTTTGTCACAAAATTTTAGGGAAAGTAGCACAGAGCTTTTGGTGGCCATACCCCGGCACCCAAGTAAGTTGGAGGAAAGAAGATGACGTACAAGGAGACAAGCTGTTTGGGGAGATGTGGCTGCTCTCTGACTCCAGCTGCCCCCAGGTTCAGCCACACATGTTTCCTTACCAGTAACATGAGCCAGAAAGTTCCCCTTTTGGATAAATAGGCTTTTGTCACATGCAAACAGGGAAACCTAATAACCCAACCCATCAAATCAGGAACGAAAAACGTTTGCTTAAAGTGGCACATACTCAGATTTTTCTTTTTATCTCTAACGTGAAGATAATATCCTTCTTTCTCTAAGGCTATTTATGAAAGACCAAAATAGATCAGGTGGAGGAAAATGCCCTGCAAACTCCAATCTTTTGTGAGTGTAGGTTGCTGCTTTTTTTGCTCTGATCCTTTAGAAACAGCTCTGAAGTGGAATCTGTGTATAAGTTCTCACCTGTGGAAGAAGCAGTTGTCTCCGGACGCTCTCCTGGCCCCACCCGCTCCTTCCCACTGCTCCACCGTCTCAGGATCAGAGATGCAATGTGGCCTCTGTCCGGATTGCCCTCTGACAGGCCTTCCTTAATGAATCATTTCCTTCAGTCCCATCCTGCCTAAAACAAACAAAAAAACAAAAAAAACAACCCTCCTAGCGTCTCGCTTCCTTACTGGTCACCACCACACTTGGCTTTTCTCTTTAGTAGCCAATTTCTGTGTGTCCCTTGCCCACCTTCTGCTTCTTCCTTGCCCACCACACTAGGGTTTCCACCTCCACTGCACCACCAGAACCCCCAAGACTGCCAACGGTCTGCAGACCGTCACCTCATGTGCACCTGTGTGCATGTGAGCGTGCATATACCTGAGTGGGGTGCAGCTGTGAGCTTATGCCCCTCGCTGCTGCCGGCTCCTTTGTACCCATTCCTCGAGGCTGAGCTACATTCCTTCAGCTTTGGGCAGCTCCTCTTCCCACCCTGGCCACGGAGCTCCCCTCTGCAGCCCTCCACTTCCTGCTGGTTCGGGCATGCTCCTTCGTCACTGGCTCTGCACAGGCCCTCGTATACCTGACTCTTCACGTGGCACGTTCAACTCCTGGAACCACGCTTCTGGCAAGCAGTTCAAAACCAAACACTCATTTTGTGTTTATCCTGCCCTGAGGTCTGGTTGATGTCTCGAATTTCCAGAAACCCTTGGCCCTTGCTGCTGAGGTGCACAGTGTAATGTTTCCTTCTTCCCATCAAAATTGGGGAAATAACCGGCCAAGCTGATCTACTTCCCACGAGACCCACGCAAGGGCCTCGGTGTTAATTGCATGTAACCTACCATAGTCCCTCATTCTTTTCCTTTATACAATAACTAATATGTAAACTATGATTGCACTTGGAAATTACTTTCGCTTAAATTCTATTATTGAAGCCCAGCACGTGAGAGAGCTATAACCCACCTCATTAACAGACCAATCACGCCGGGTGTCCAACCGGAGGTTCTTGTTCATGTGAGTCACACCGGCAAATGTGACATACTGCTCGGCTGACGTTGAAGCATGGCGATGAGAACAATGGTGAGCATATAATTAAATGGAAAATTCCATTGTGGTGCAATGGAGAAAAGTAGAACTTCTGGACTATAATAATAATAATCTTCCTACCGATAAAGTTTACCCGATGGATCTCTTATGATGGCGTCAGCGTTTGTGAGAGTGCACGCCACCGGGGTCGTGCCTTCCCTCCTCCCTCAGGCTCATCACTGTTCTCTCTGTGGACTCGTGTGGCAGCCCGGCAAGGTCAAGGGTCAGCGGGTGTGGCTGGTAGGGGTCAGGCCGACTCTGAGCTGGTGCTCGGGCACTAAGGAGCCTGGAGAAGGAGCTGGCTTTCCTGGTTCGCTTACTACACCTTGCTTAGCGACACCAACCCCGGCCTGTGCCTGGTCGCAATTCTATTCCCTGTGGAAAGGGACAGACAGGACATGAACTCTGAGTCACTGTGCGCCCGGGGCCGGGGCCACAGGAGGCCTGAGGAGAAGCGTGGGGCCACCAATGCGCATACGGGTAACGGAAGCCCGTCTTCACCACGCAGGGCCCTGCTCTGAAGGAAGGGCTGACTCCAGGGCTTTCAGGGGGAAGCCCAAGTGTCCCCGGAGGGTCCCCAGTGGAGGGGGTACGTCTGCTGGAGGCCTCCTCCCACTTGGGCCACCCCGTTGCCCAGCCCCGGACACACTTTCCCCTTTGAGCCTCCCCTCCTCCCGCTTCGGGGCCGCAGGAGGCGGATCCCCTGCCCTGTATGCCCCCCCTGTGTGGACGGTCCACCAGCCTCCAGGGGTCCTGGGGAGATTGTGGGGCCGCTGGGGCGTGCAGATCACAGCCGTGTTGGGCCACTACCCAGGGTCCTGGGGATGGGGTGCCCTTCGCCTTCTCTGACTCGGGCTCCTGCAGCCTGAGCTCTAACTTCGGGCCAGCCGCCGCACGGCCACCTTCGTCTCAGCTTTGGGGACCCACGGGAGCCCAAGCTGCTGTCAGATTCCAGCCTGGAGTCTCTGGCAGGGATGGGGGCGGGGGAGGCACCACCTCGCAGGCTTATTCCCTAAGGCGGGTGTCCCCCTCGGCCTCTCGGTCACTCGTCGCTGAGGCCGCGCTCAGAATGCGTCCGTCTTGCCCGGAGAGCCGCCAAGCGTGGAAGGGTGTGCTGTGGAGAATCAAGCCAGATGTCGAATCCTCGCCCAGGAGCTGTCCCGGCTGCTGGCTCTGAGTGAAGAGACCCACTTGATCAGCAGCCCATGACTTCCTGCTTCTTCTGCGTGTGTGTGTGTGTGTGTGTGCGCGCGTGAGGTGTATTCGGAGCCGTGGCAGGCCGTGAGCCTCTCCGGGAGCACCTCCCTCCTGAAGCCCCTCAGGATTGCTCTCACCGTGGACGGTCAGACCGGCTGCTCTGATGCTCTGGGCACTTACTCCACACCCCGATGTGATCTGCTCATTCCTGTCTCCTGAGCCGCCGGGGGCCTCTCAGAGGGCAAGGGCGGTGTCCACCTCATCATCCTGTCAAGGACTCGTACAGGCTTGGTGCCCCCGCACTTTTGAAGACTGCGGGGTTGTGAGCAGCGGGTTGGTCACGGGCGTTGCAGGCACACGTCCTTGCACGTAAAGTAGCTCTCCTACTGGTAAAACACTTCATGTCCCCGAACCTGTTTCTTTCTCTGCAGAGGAGCGACCTCAGGGCCTTAGCAGACACATCCTGCAACATCTCCCTGAAAGCGTCAAAGATGCTGAATAACAGTTTTCCTGCCTGTTTTCCTACCTATTTGTGCCCCACAGGAAATGCTGCAGGAGCTGCTCAGGGCACATTAGTGTCCTTGACTGGAAAGGGAAACAAAACACTGGTTCGGGGTCTGAGAGAGAGGCTTGGGTCCCAGGCGGTGTCTGGGGAGGAGGCTGCTTCCCCCACCGTCCGCTACCCGGGGCGTGCACGGTTGACGTGCTCCCTGGGTGCGGGGGTGGGGGGGGGAACCACCTGGTCTGGGTCAGCTGAGGAACTGACCCAGGTTCAGTGCTCCTTTCCGGAGGGCACCGGAGCAGACGGCAGAATCCAGAGGTGCTGCGGAGAGGGTTCCCTGGCCAGTTTTAGAGGACGCAGTGTCCTCCAGGAGCCAACTGGTAGCAGGGAGTGATGCCTTGACCTAGGGATCATTCCCGGGCTCCAGGGGGACCCTCAGCATCATATGACCCTTTTAGCTGTCACATCTGAGTCTCAGGTCCTTCTTGTCAACTCGCTCATTTTACAGATGGGGAAACCGAGGCCCACAGGAAGTTACTGGGGGGTGAGGCCAGAGCTTAGGGTCTGAATGATCTGCCATCCATCAGCAAATGTTGGCGAGAGTCTGCATGCAGCAGACACCGGGCCTGGACCCTCACCCTGTGCTCTGCAGTCGGTGGGAGGGAGGCTGGGGACGGGAAGGCAGTGTTCTCGCCCCTGTTCAGCTATGTGGTGCGCTCTCAGGAAAGTCAATTTTCCTGGTCCGGGTCTCAGAAGTATAGTTTTTGTTTCTTTTCTCCCTGTAAAGTGAGCAAATCAGAACTACTGCTTTGTAATAGTCTTTACTGCTTTAGAATGAAAAGAATAATTAGTGTTTCTCCGGGAGGACTTCCTTACTTATCAGTGTGGGTTTGTGAAGGCGCAGGCACTCGCCCCCAAATCGTGAGAGCCAGGCTGCTCTGTGCTGGGTTTGGGGTCAGCTGATGCCCACCCCTTTCTCTGGCTGACTGCCACTCTCTGCAGCCTCGGAGAGACCTGGCGCCATTGGGCAGGCCCCGCAGTGACAGCCAGGCCTGGCCCAGTGTCTGTGACCCCCACCCCTGGCACGTCTTCTGGAAGGATCTAGAGTCAGAAAGCACTTTCTTCTTCTCTACTTCTTCCTTCTCCTCCTCCCCACCCTCCTCTGTCTCCTCCCCCTTGCCCTCTTCTTCCACTTCCTCCTCCTTCTTTTTGTTTTGTTTTGTTTTTGTTTTGTTTTGTTGAAGGAGGGCTCACTACTTGTGGGAAATGCCTCCCTTCATTCACCCAGTTTCCATTTCTGGCCAGTCCTCCCTGTGCCCTGCTGGGTCCCAGGACTGGAGCTTCAGAGGCAGTAGTGTGGCTCCTGTTGAGATGCTGAGGCAGGGGCAAGACAAAGGGCCGATGCTTCTGGAAACTTCTTCTTGGTAGATCTGAGCAGGGCTGGTATAAGTGGATCTCCTCATTGCATCTCCCCAAATGCTAAGGAAGTGAGAAGGCAGCCAGCACCAGGGGACCCGTCCTGGGCCATCAGCTCAGTAGCCAAACTGTTTGACCATTCCTTTCCTTTCTGGGACGTGGAGCCCTCACCCTCGCAGCTCACCTAGATCGTGTGAACGAAATAGAAAGCTCCCTTGTTTGTGCCATACAGGCCTAATTTCAGCTCACTTGAACTTGGTCTGGAAATAAAGTGCTTCATCCTATCAATACTCTTCAAGAGAGTTCTTCAAAGGTGTGATCAAAGGGTCAATGGCCTGCCTACCGCTTGGGCCCTCACTTGTTGGGGGAAGGACCTCTCGGCTCCCGGCTTTGAACCCTGTGTCTCCCTCGCTCCCAGAGCCCCCACACAGCAATAACTTATTACAATGGAGTGTTTTCAATTGTGCATATGGGGGAGGGCATCAAAACAGACGAGCTGAAAACAGCATCTCTTGGAGAAATCATCACAAAGCCGGCTTCTCTTGATTTGAGTTAAAAAAAAAAAAGAGAGAGTAAAGGTTTGCATTTTTCCTCAACATAAAGGTGCGGGTGCTATGTCTCTGGAGAGGTTAAAGAGTGACCCGACCGAGCCTCCTACTGCAGAGGGGGGCAGGGGATAGCCCCTGTCCTGGGGGAGGGCACCAGTGCCGAGTGACCTTTCGTGGGCAGGCCTGGGAGGGGGGACAAGGGATCCCACCCCCATACACTCCTGTAAAGGCAGAGAAAGGCCAGTGCTTTGTGCACACACACCGCTTGGCCAGGCCACGCCTGTGAGCACATGTTGGGGATCCACCTTGTAGCCATTTTCTTCTTCTAGGGCCCTTCAAGCCTCCTGAGATTATCCAGGGAGGAGCTCTTCCTGGCCTGGCCCTGGCTGACTCTCACCTTCACCTGTCTTTGTCATCTTTTCCCGGAGATGGCTTGCTCATACTTCTGTACCCGAGCAGCCTCAGGGTCCTTTGCACTCGATGCCACCTGCTTGACTGGCACATCCTTCCCCCATGTTGCAAGATGCACCCTCCTCCCAGCAGCATTTCCTAGCCCTTCTGCTGCGTGTGTTAGGGACCAAGCCCCATAAACACCCTTTGTGTATATCTTCCTACCCTGGACATTGGCCATGAGCTCTTTGGGCGAGGACCATGCTTTGTTCCTCTTCGAATGCTCAGGCCTAGAGGTGGGCAGACGGTCAGGCTCAGGTGTGTTTGTTCAATAGTGGGTGCTCAGACGGCATTTGTGAAACACCCACTTTTCCCTCAGTGGGGGCTTCAGGACCCCAGATCCTTTGCTCTTGATGATCCTGTCACCGGCGGCACACAGGCTGGGCAGTGCTTTCTAACAGACGCCCAAGGTGGGCAGCGGCTCTGGGCCAGGCTCGCCGGGGTCCGGCCCCCACAGATGGGACCTGCGGATCCCTGGCCACCTAGCTCAGTGTCAGTCTGTCTCCCTGGAGCATCGCAGGACAGATGCGTGATCCCAGTCAGAGACCACAAATTCCTGTTCAACACTCCTAGTTACCATGGCTGGGATTTTCATCTAGAGAAGCACAATTTTATCTTTTTTCTCTGAAAAAGTGGGCACGAGCTGGCTGTCCTGATACCATTTTCCCTTGGTCAAACCATGCAAAAAAAAACGTCCTAAACTCACAATGGAGCAACTTCCATTTCAGATCAGTTTCTCCTCCTCTAACATGGTCTATTTATTTTTATTGGTTTGTTTCTCATTAAATCCTTCAATTACTCTGCAGTGTAAAATGGTGAAATTATTGGCATGTGCCACCTTCATCATGTATCTGAGTTTGCTTATTACACTTGCAGAAAATGCCTGAATGGTATTTGGTTCTGTTGTGGATTGAGACAGAGTTAATAAATATTATTTGGTGTTTTTTTTTTTTTTTCCCTGAGAAGCACTGCTTTTCTTGATTGTTTTTTACAGTTGGATTGGGAATATTGATTTATTCACCACTGTTACAATAATTGTATACAAGGAACAAAAAATGCGGAGGTAACATTTCATCTGCTCTAGCAGATTAATTAGTTGTAGTAGATTAGGCACAGTGTTACAGGGAAGATTTGCATATAGAGGGAGAGAAAGTTTCTTCTTCTTCTTCTTCTTCTTCTTCTTCTTAATCTTTAAAAAGCCATGAGAATTTAATAGAGATGTTTTACCATAAGCTGCTTCCCTCATTAGTCAATCAGTATTTCTAGATGAGCCAAAAGGACAAGTGGAAATAGTACCTCTGCCTTCTAAGAAAAAAACGTGATGAAATTACTGGGGGAAAAGACTTATGTGAAATCAGGAGAGCATAGTGATTGCCCGCGAAAGTAGAAATTAAGAACATTACGAGAATTTGAATATACAAGTGCTGGCCAAAACTTTCTTCCATGGAATTCGTGAGGGCTCGTTACTCAGGAAGTACCTGCACTTTCTTTGTATTTTTGTAACCAAACCCCATGCACTGTGGCTTTGTTTGCATTTATTCTACCGGCATGTAAAACAGGTTGAAGATGAGAAGAGTCACTTTCCTTCTCAGTGTCTCACACGGGAAAGTCTTTATGTCCCCTAAACACAAATAGCATAGTTTTCTCCAGCAAAATCAGACGTGACTCGTAATGGCACAGCGGAGAGGCTAGCTCTCATCCACATTGGCCGATCCAGGCGGATCCATTGGAACAAGAGACGAGGCTTCCTGGGACTGGAGGAGGCTGCACAACTCCTTCCTTTCCTCCTCTGAACCGAAGATGCTGTCCCCCCCTGGGCTGCCCCAGAACCGCTCGGCTGCACGGCTGCCCTGCTGTTTGCTGCCCTGTTGCTCTTCTTAAGGGTTTGGGTCATTGCAGGATGCATGGAAAGTGAGGGCCTCCTTCTGGTCTAAGAGGCAGTACAGTCCTGCCCTAAAGAAGGGGGGAAGCTCAGGGAAAGTGAGAAACGTAAGGTGAGGAGAGAGGGGGTGGGGTAGGAAGCCAGAGGAAAAACGCAAAGGGATACCGAGATTATGTGGTGGCCGGAGGGGAAGACCTGAACGTGGGGCCACCGCCATGCCACCAATGGGCACTGAAGTCCTCCCGTGTGACTGTGTGAGTCCCAGAGTGAGGCGTGAAGTGGACACAGGTCCCTGCTGTGGCCCCTCACACAGACGTGCTGGCCAGGGGAGGAGCGAGTGGCTGCCCAGTCTCGCTGAGTGGGACGCAGGAGTCCAGGACAGGCAGCCCTGAGCCAGGATCCTAAAACCTCCCTTTTCCGGGGCCAGCACTTCTGCCACGATTTGTACAGGCTCATCTGGGAATCCGAGCTAGGGTGGGAAGCATGGGGTAGATTTGGGACTGTGGTGGAGGTGCTGGTCAAGTTTCCTGGGTCATTTTAACCTGGTTTTTCTGGCACAGGGCTTCCCTAAGATCAGCAGACAAGGTCTTAGCACCTTATGTCCTAGACTTAGGGCTTGTTTCTTCTGTCTGCTTCTATGCTGGCTTATTGGTTTCTGTTTTTATTTAAAGCTACACTGAGCAGGTTGTGAGGACACTTTTTTTTTTTTTTTTTACTTTATCTTATTTATCTATTTTGAGGGGGTGGGAGAGGCAGAGGGAGAGAGAGAGAATGCCAAGCAGGCAGTGCAGAGCCAGACGTGGGGCTCAGACTCACGAACTGTGAGATCATGACCTGAGCCAAAATCAAGAGTCAGACGATTAACCAACTGAGCCCCCCAGGAGCCCCAGTGAGGACACTTTAAAACAAGATTTAGAGTTGGAGTGGCATAGGGATACGTTCAAAAGTTCTGTCTTTGCTTGCAATGTTAGTGGTGTTAATATCAAGTCTACACTCCATAAGGTGCCCCAGGCCAGTACACACCTTTGTGTTAGAGCTGCTGTCACATGGGTTACTCAGAACCCCGAGGGTTCCTACCCAGCAGCCCTAGCATGATCTCTGCTGTGATGAAGGTCATCGGGAGTGGAAGCGACCATCGCAGTCCATTTGGCCATTGTTGGGACAAGGACACATGGCCATCTACTGAGGAGCACGTTTGGAAGTTAACCTGTTGAAATGACACAACTGGGAGCCCTAGATATGGTGGCTCCAGGTAGCAGGGCTTCCATTTTGAACCCATCGGCCAGTTGGAAGTCTATTCCCACATTGTGTAAACTTCCTCCAATTTTTATCTTGAAATATTTCAAGCCCACAGAAAACTTTAAAGGACAGAACAAAGCACACTGTACTTCCTGCACTGATGTCCACCATTTTGCTACATTGTGCACGGACATGCACACATGCTTTCTGAACCCCTTAAAGTGAGTCGTCACATCTTTTGACCCCCAATTGCTTGAGCAGAAATCTCCTAAGGAAAAGGACACTTAATCTCAGACATGATGCTTTATCTTACTCAAGAAATGTAATGTTGATATAACAGATTTCATATCCAGTCTTGATTTAGACTTCCCAAACTGTCCCACTATGGTGTAGAGACACCTCCATCTCGGACCTAATGCAAGATAACATAGTGCGTTTGGTTGCTATTAATTCTTACAATTTTTAAAGAAATAAACACGTTAGTAATTTACTTATGAGCTATAACTAGCTAATGCTTAATAGGAGGTTCCAGTTTGGTGATAATGCTTAAATAAGATGTGTCCGTCCTTTACTTTCCTACCTGAAATGAGTTTGGGGTAGCTTTGTATCACAAGTGGATTGATATTCTTCTGTGAGCTTATTCACGTGGTGGGTCCCCATGGAGAAGGGGCCGTTGCTGTACAAACTTGGGAACACGGTATATTATGCTCCCCTCTTGGAGGCCTGCACGTTATCACACGGAAGGTGCCGGAAGGTGCCGCAGGAAAGAGCCCTTTCAGCTCTGTGCAGCTTGTCTTTCCACTCATTTCATAATGGATCCCCTCATTTAGCAGTGCCTCTAGTGCCAAGGGACACAGTCCCTAAGTGAATTAATACCTAGTGCTGTGCAAAACTGAAGCTGTCTCAGAGCACTTTCTCACAGCTTTACCAGAGTGTTCCATTAGCAGGGCTGATACGGGAGGTTTTCTCTATTTTGCCTGAAGATCTCCATGGATGGGACACTGTCCATGGAAAGGGTGAACAGTGAGCCCTCTCAGGAAAGGTCTTACGTCAGCACGGTCTGCCCCTCTGGTGTGTAGGGTGCACCTGGCTGGGCGTCTGATGGAGTCATGGGGGTGGGTCATGGGGGAGAGGAGCTGAGAGAGTCAGCCAAAGTCATCTGACCTTGGGCTCGATGCTAATAACTGTTGGGGATTGATTCTTGTACATGTGCCCAGAGGTTTTCACAATGGCCATGTGGAACAGAAAACAAACATCAGACAAGTTCCACCATGGAAGAAGCTGACTCTTTCACCAGATCAACGCTCCCGTTCATTTCATTTCTTGATGCCAATTGGCATCCCTCCTCCTCTATCCTCTACTTCCATACATTGAATATTTGGAAATTGGTGAAGTACACACAGCAATGGACCCTGCTTCACGGGCGACTGGTAGACCAGCTATTATGCAGAAGAGAAGCTTTGTGGACAGAAGGAATGGAGACAGGTTCTGTTAGATGGACCATGGTTAGCGTGGCCACTGACAGCAGCTCTGAGTAGAGGTGAAAGATGGAGACTTTGGCTCCAGAAGGCCATCACTACTTGCTACGATTGTGACCTTGGCTTCTTGGAGACTCAGTTTCCTCAAAAAGAGAGAATGGTACTATCTCAGTGTGTTGCAAACATTTAAGTATAAGGGCAACAATACTAACATTGCACACAGTGCTCAGTTCACGGCGGGAGCATACCAGGCTGCTGGTCAGCACAGGCTGGCCCAGACTTTGCAGGGTCTGGAACTGATCACCTTCTCTCTGGGCTGTGTGTCCCCCTCTGTGTATCTAGGGGCCAGACAAGACTGGTATAAGGACCCTCCTAGCACTGTGACTTCACAAAATTCTGTGAGGGCAATTTGAGGACACCGTTGATCTTATGTGAGCTGGTCTGCCCGCAAGACACTTGCACTTCCTCTGTGCACACAGCTCTCCTGTGGCTGTTGAACACCCTAGCTCATGGCTCCCAACAGTTGACAGGGTGGGGCCTGCCCAAGTCCCAGCCGCAGCCCCTCTCTTGATGTATTCAGTTTCCATAAGAAAGTTCTGAACAACCTGAGAACTTACCATTTTTAGATTTAGTGGTTTCTTCTGGATGATGGAATGAGAAATGTCCAAACATCTGCCCAGTTCTTTGGGAGGAAATGAACTCATACAGATTAAAGGGATCTTTGCTGACAAGATGGGCCATTCACAGACCTCTTCCTCCTCTCTGTAGAACCAGATAAAATAATTCCAGATATCCCTGTGCAGAAGAGAATGGGAACAGCTTCACCTAGGACCAGGCCTCTAGAAAGCATGTGGCTTTCCACCTTTCTTGCAAGGTCAAACGAGCCTTCACGTGGGGTGGGTCTTCAGGGTGCGAGGCCACTCCCCGTGCTGTCCCCAAGCAGCCACCCAGTCACCATCATCAGTCATCAATATCTGTTCACTGCTTTCTGGTTTGATATCTTGACCTAGACACTGAAGGGGGTTCATTTATTAACTTCCTGGGCACAGGGCTCTGCTGGGTGTTGTCATGAAGGATGGTGAGCGTGTCTACAACCGCATGGGTATTTCTGCCGTAATGTGTGACATCGTGGCAGGAAGGATAGGACCCTTGGAGTTCACAGGCCAGAGCTGCCATTCTGCCTATGCTACTTGGTAGCCATGTCACTCTATTTTTTTTTTTTTTTTTTACTAAATTATTTCCCCAATTCTCAGTTTTCTCATGAGCTAAATAGGAAGAAACATGCCCTTCCGAAGCTATTATTGGTCGAAACGAGCTCAGGTTTGTGAAGTTGCTGGTGCTAACTTGCTGCTTGGTAAATGCATGCTCCCTCCCTGCAGTTCGGAGGCTGGTGCGTTAGTGGGACCCATCAGAAGAGAGTCTCAGCCTGTGCTGGTGTGAACCTTGCAGTCCCAGGGCAGGGACGCCCCCCAGGCAGGGGACACCAGCCTAGTCCAGAGGCCCCTTCTATTGGAGATGAAGGGCCCCGCTGGGGTCTCTCGCCCTCTCACCAAAGTTGGCCCATGCATAATTGACTCAGAGAAGCCACCATTGTCCGTGTGGGCAGAGTATGTCTTCTTTGTAGAGGAAACACTGCCAGTCTGAGTCCCTGGCTGTCGCTCTGCTTCCCAGGATGGTGTGGGGGCCCTCTTTGTCAGAGGAGGAGTGGGTAGAAGGAAGAGCTGGCCCCCTCCCATCACTTCTCAGCTTGACAGAGTATCTGGAGCCCAGGGGTGGCCCAGGGCCCAATGTGGGCATGTGTGGGAAGGAGGGACCAAGGACAGACCAGGTGGAGCCATTTACCCAGGTGGCCTGGAGTGAGCAGGGCAGGAGCTGAACACAAGGAGAATCCAGCTGGGGCAGAGCTGTTTTCAGAACTTGCTCCAAAGGGTCCACTCCAGAAAGGGATTTAAATTCAAATTTCCTGCCAGGTTTCGAAGCATCAGTTAATTTCCTTCTCTTTCTATTTGGCTCTAAATTCTGAGTCTTTGCTAGCACACGGCATCTGTGGGCATGTTGAGGATTCGGCCTCATGGAGGCGATCGATAATCTAATGGGAAACTTCACAGCACATTTCTGATGAAGCAAAACCCATTTCTGACCGAGCCAGATGGGGACTGAAGAGAGGAAGCTTACAGAATAAATCCTGGAAAGTAGCTCTGGTAGAATCACATTTTGCCTCTAATTGATCTTCTGCTTTTTCAAGGAAAAGGAAATTAACATCCAGTATGTGGTTTTCCTAAGAAAACCTGATTTCCCACTCAGGGGCCACGGTGCTCCGATCAGTAGGCCTGGGGCTCCGGCTCAGCCAGCGACATAATGTTGACATTTACTAGAAACTCACTTTCACATAAACACCTGCAGGGCCTTCCTGAAGGTGCCGGGAACACCCCCTCAAGTCCTCCCTCTCTCTCTTCTTCAGCTTTGGAGAGGGGGACCCTACACACATCCAACAAGTGTCCCTGGTGTGGTGCACCCCAGGGAAATCTTCTGGCCACAGGCTTGATTCAGAACTGGAAACTGCAGCACCGACTAAACCCTCCCTGACCTCTTCCAGGTGTAAACACAGAAAGAGTGGTTTAGAAACATACAAGTGTGCTGAAATTAAGCTTTAGACTTTCTTTTTTTTTAATGTTCATTATTTTTGAGAGAGGGAGAGACAGACAGAGCATAATTGGGGGAGGGGCAGAGAGAGGGAGACAGAATCTAAAGCAGGCTTCAGTCTCCGAGCTGTCATCACAGAGCCTGACACGGGGCTCGAACTCACGAACCGTGAGACCGTGACTTGAGCCAAAGTCAGATGCTTAACCCACTGAGCCACCCAGGAGCCCCAAACTTTATATTTTCTGATAGAAGCTACTGGACTGGCCATCCGGAGTGTGTGTGTGTTGTGTGTGTGTGTGTGCGTGTAGGCACATGCTCGCTCCAGCTGTCTGGTGTCCTGAGCTCCACACGCCTATCGGCTAATCTTCGAGGTGGAGTTGGATGCTTATAGGGGTGTGGGAAAGGGGTTCTGGGCAGAGACTGAAAGCTCTCTGCTCTGTACACCCGGTGGGCGCTACGTGAGTGGCTGTCATGAAGTGGCTGCATCTTGCAAGGCCTGAGGACATTCAGTTCACTTACCAAGTGGTGACAGTGGCAGGTGACCAAGCCCTGACCTACTGGCAGGAGATGTTGGCTCATGTAACATTCAGAGGCCTCACCCCCTGCATCCCAGGCCATACAGGCATCCCCTTGTCCCCCTCAGGGACCACAAGGGGGTTGTCATTGCTGTCATTTTGCAGAGGAAGAGATAGCCCTGGCATCAGACAGCCCAGCCCTGGGGACTCCAGACCCTTCCCTTTCTCATCTGTGAAATGGGGATACAAGGTCACCTTGCTTATAAGGTCTTTAGGATTAAATCAGTTCTGGTGTGGAGTCAGCAGTAGAGACGTATGAGCTCATGTGCTTTTGTCTTCGGGACAGTGTCTAAGTGATTTGGGAGAAGAGCCAAGTGTCAGCACACTTGACCCGCCTCAAGGTGGCCATGTTCCCAGGTGGTCACACTGCAGACCACGGGGAGGGGCTGCAGAGGTGGGAGAAGAGGCCAACCGAGATGTCCCGCTTCCTCCTCACCCCCGGTGGTGCCCGGGCTGGGGGCGCAGGCACTCTCCGGTCGGCAGCTGCAGAGCGCGGTGCTGGTGTCGTTTCTCCGCCAGACGCGGTGTCATGGGGTCACCGACCTGACACCGGCGCTGCCTGACGGGCCCAAGGAGCGCTCAGGTGTGCTCAGTGCCGGCCTCTCGCGTCGCCAGGAAACGGCCCTTTTGCTCACTCTTTCATGGAAAGTTCAGCCAAGGGCAAGGCTCTCTTGTCAATCAGACGAGGAGCCCCAGTTCATGGAGAAGAGACGCACGGCAGGGCGGACCCAGCCTGGCTGCCTCTGGAAGCATCTGTAAGTTTAGAGATGGACAGATGCTGAGCCGGGTCCCTGAGAGGCCCACAGAGCTGTCCAGGGTGACCACTGGGACACTCGGCCTGTCCCTGTGGACGTGTCTGTCTGTCTGTCTGTCTCCTGCAGGACTCGGACTGCATTTGGAATCAGACTGAGCCGCAGCCTGGAGTTTCTGCTTCCTGCCGAGGGACAGAAAAATGAGGCCTTGCACAAGACTTTTACAGGAAGAATCCGAGGGAAAAATAAAACGGTTTGGAGGTAAATAGGCTCCTGCAGATGCTTCCCTTACCTGGTCACGGAAAGGGTTTCTATCTGCGGCAAGGAATTTTGGACAGCTGTGTGGAGGAAAAGTGTGCCTTCAGCAGAAGCTGGCAACGCTGCTGTGGATTGGTTTTAAATGTCTTTTCCCTCATAACTAGATTATTCAGTACAATGTCATTTGCGGCCACTGACATTTTCTTTAAAGTCATAAAGGCCTACATAGTAATAAAAGAGCCCGGAATAAAATTAGGAATATCATGTATAAATTATCTTTAACCTTAGCTTCATTTGGACTGTGACTTTTTAGACCTGATCAATTTTCATGAAACTATCCACATAAAACCGTGAAAAAATATTTGATCCCTGGCTCTCGTGAAGGCAGTGGTAACAAGGCTGCTACTTTACTTCTCCTTAATGGTGCTGTTGGTGCCAGTCTCTGTGGGCGACTCGGGGAAAGCAGGGGATAATTTTGAATTTAATGTAATTTCCCAGAGCTTTGTTAGGGAAAACATCTCTGCCGACATGCATATTTTATACAAGTGCTATGCAGTCAAGGACATTCAGCAACTTACTAAATTTTCTGCTTAGTTGGAAAAGCATCCCACTCACACGGCGGGGGCTTGTCCCTGGTTTCGTGGGGGTACATGGGTCAGGCACCGCTGTCACCTCTGTCCTTCTCACATCCTGCTTGTTACAGGCTTCCCTGCAGAGCCATCATGTGGGCCCAGGAAGTGGGTGGGACGCATGACCCGGAAGTCACCGTCTTGTCCCGGGGTCTGGGGCATAGCCTGGGCTGGCCCGTCTGGAAAAACCCAGAACAGGTGGTTCCCCGGGGATCTGGAGCCTCCAACAAGGATTCTTGGAGCTATATTTGTTTCGAGAGCAAAATTGCCTACAGTGCTTGCCTTCTCTCTAGGGAGATACCAGCTTGGAAAACCTCAAAGTGGGAAGGAAGATCTGCGCCACTGGGCAACTCCTGTTTAGCATTAGGAATTAACCAATTCCTAAATTTCTGGAGGGTGCACTGGCCTTCCAGGACTTTCTTGGGGCTCCGGAATTTCTGCTAAGCCTTGCTCGGCCCACACGGGTCAGTCCTCTGCCTCATTCAACTGCTCCCCTCTGCACACGGGGTTGCTCACAGTGATGGGGGACCGTGGCAGCGGGTTCCCTGCAGGGCCCCCTCACTCCCCGCCTTCAGGGGCTGCAGTCCATGCACAACAATGGCACCCACCCCAGCAGACCCAACTCTCATCCTTCCCGGTCTTAACACAGGGACTGGGGCCCGAGGAGTCTGAGGTCAGTAGGTACAAAGCGAATGGAATATTAGCCATTACTCCCCTCGTAATCTGAACATTACGTTTATAGACCTTTCATCCAGACGGTTCCCAGAGGGCATTTGCAAATTTAACAAACTGTGGCCGAGAAGTCCAGCAACCTCTCAGGTGAATGATCGTAATCGCTGAACCATGCTGCCTCCTGAGCCCCTGCACAGGATTTTGGAGCCCAAGTTCAAAGCGGGGTCTTATGGTGGCCCACACCCTGGTGTTCCTTCCAGAGACCTCAGCGCGGTGTCTGTGACCCATCGGCCCTTTCGCCTAGGAGGGAGCCGCCGCCCTGATCACCTGTCACAGGAAAGCAGAAAGGCGTCCGTCTGTCACCTGCACCCAGCTCAGCTGTGCGTCCACCCTTCCTGGGCATGGGTACTCTTCCCTGCACTCAAGTCTCTGAGGTGGCGTGTCTGGCCCCATTCCGGGTGCACCTTTCCCCAGGGAAATGTGGGAGGGTCCGGTGCCCCCTGTAGATTCTGGGAAGCCCTCTCCACCATTGTTTGCTCACTGGCTGTCAGGTGTATTTGTTGTCCCCGAGAGACATACTACCTAGAGAGAATGCCCTGTGCTGTGGATGTCCAGGACGGGGTGTTCAGAGGGTTTGGGAGGCATGGTTGGGGGAACAGTTAGAGGACTGTCCAGCCCCCCAACCTCCCCTCCCCCAGCTTGGGTTATACATGGCTGGGTGTTTCCCCCAGGATGCCCCAGTGAATCAGTAGAATTCCAAATGGATTTCCTCAGGGAGCTCTTCATTAAAAGATGCCCTGGTAGAGACACCAGCAGCTGACAAGGCCTCCCTTCCAGTGTCACTCCAGTCTGTGGTAAGGGGCCGGGCCCCAGGCGTGACCCTGCTCCTTCCCTGTGTCTTCCAGAGGCAGAGACCTGCTGTGCCCTGGGGGCTCAAGCAATGGGCTCTCTCTTTCTCTCACACACACAGACACACACATACCTGTCTCCACTTGAGGCTGGCACAGAAGCTAATCCCTTGCCCAAGACTCTACACGAAGGTGAGATGCCCTTCTAGGCCAGGTCAATGCTAAGGCTACAAGTATTTCCCTGGAGAACGTCACAGCTTGGCCTGGCCTTGGGGGCTTCCTTGAACACAGGCCTGTGCAAAAGGGCTAGGGCAGGCTGGAGGCATGCTGTCGAAAGTAGGTCACCCCTGGCGCAGGCCCACAGCCTGGCGGAAAGTCAGCTGGGAGCTGGGAGCTGGGAGCTGGCCTCGGCCCATGTCAGTAGTTAGTGCAGGTAGTTAGGGAGACTGAGGCCCAAGGAGATGTGGTTTCTAAGGATGTGGAGAAGACAATGGTGGGGGTGGGGCGGGGGAGCTGGGAAGCAGAGACCTTGGGTGATTCCTGTGCCAGTAGCTCACATGGGAGTGTGTGGGAGGAAGAGCCACCTGGAGGCCAGAGGTGCCCACAGCTCGTATATCCTCTCAGCGGGGTTTTGTCAGAATCTGCCAGAAAGGCCGCGTGTTCTCCGGGGCAGGCTGTGCTCTCCCCGACTGCGAGTGGACGATCTCTGCACAGAGCTACAGCATGATGACTGTATGGGAAGGTGTGAAGGACAGTTACTAGAATTCACATGGGGCACCAGGCTTCTGAACTTTGTTCGAAGTTACGGATTCGACTAAGATCCGAATCCGTAAAATAGGAATATGGCTTTTCCTGGAGTGTGCACAAGTCAGGACACCATTGGCAACAGGAGGCAATAGTGACCGTTTCTGGGTCCTCGTCACGCTGCTACCCGTGAAGCCACGCTGCCTTCTCTACGTGCTGAAGGCACGTAGCAATTCTCCATCTGACAAAGGAATCTGACTTTCCCCACCCTGTCGGGACAGGAGCCACACTGGGCACCCTTGTGTGCCCTGTCCTGGTAGGATGGGTGCAGGGAAGGCTGGGGTGGCCTGAGGGGAGCAGCACCCTGTGCGTGGGGCCAGCCCCGTTCCCCGGGTGGTCCGGGCTGGAGTAGGCAGGCACGCGTAACAGAAGTCTGCAGACGGCTCCGAGTGGGGGCTGGCTTCTTCCCCATAAAATGCAAGACTGAAGCGGCCTGGGTGGTGGCTCACATTCTGGATTTAATTGTCCTTGAAATCGTTACATTCTGGGGAGGGATTTCCCTAGATTTGGGCTGTCCTTGAAAAGGGGACCCCACAACTCCACATCTCTGTGATTAATAAAAGATGCAGGCCCTTCCATGAATCCCTCCCATGCTGTGGACCCTTCCAGCATGTCTGATGAACCAGATGAGGCCATTTAGCCAGGAGAAGCCACCTCCTACAGGCTCCAAGATCTTTCTTCTTCTTCCTGTTCGGACCTGGGCCCTGACTGTTGGAGCCCAGAGGAGTCCCTACTGGGCCAGCCTGGTCAAATCAAGTCTGATGCCCTGGCTTGGCATTCTAGGCCCTTGCTGTCCTCTTCAGCCCACCTCCCCTGCTCAAGCTGCTCCCTCCAGCCATCTTCAGCAGCTGTGCCGGCACGACCTTCCTCATTCCCTGCTCTGTGTGGGTCCCAGCCACTGGGGCTCATCAGCGCTTGGAGGACAGGCCTGAGTTTGGTGCAGGTCCTCGGAGAAGTTGAGGTTGTGGACACAGGAATGTCACCATTGTCACTGGTGGGTAAGGCTCTGGAATCAGATGCGGCTAACTCCACTTCTGCTAATGACACCCATCCCACACTTGCTGGGGAGAAGCAGGTGGTTCTTCTTGGAAGACTGGAACCTCCTCTCCTGCCACAGAGCCCAGACCCCACATCTCCCAGTCAAATCCTCTGCAGCTGGAAGGTAGAAGTTGTCACTCTGTCTCCTCCTGCAGCTTGGGACCCAACCCGGATTTTACTTATTTATTTTCCCATCTGTGCCTGGACTTTAGCCCCACTGGATCCCCATCCTTACTCGGAGAATGCCCCTGCACCTGCACCTACCCAGCATGTCATATGCAGTTGTGATGCATGCCAAGCATTTATAGAACGTGCTGGGAAATTGCTCTGTGAATTGCAGTGACAAACCTGGGTGCACTTCAGAAATACTTGTGACATTTTGTTTGTTTGTTTATGTATGTATGTATGTATGTATTGTCAAGTTAGCTAACACACAGTGTATACAGTGTGCTCTTGGCTTTGGGAGTAGATTCCCATGATTCATTGCTTACATACAACACCCTGTGCTCATCCCAACAAGTGTCCTCCTCAATGCCCATCACCATTTCCCACTCTCCCTCACCGTTCCATCAACCCTCAGTTTGTTCTCTGTATTTAAGAGCCAAAACATAAGAGACTCTTAAAAACTGAGAACAAACTGAGGGTTGATGGGGGGTGGGAGGGAGGGGAGGCTGGCAATGGGCATGGAGGAGGGCACCTGTTGGGATGAGCGCTGGGTGTTGTATGGAAACCAATTTGACAATAAATTTCATATTAAAAAAAAGAGTCTCTTATATTTTTAAAATTTTTCTTAATGTTTTATTTTTGAGAGAGATAAAGAGTACAAACAGGGGAAGGGCAGAGAGAGAGGAAGACACAGAATCTGAGCTGTCAGCCCAGAGTCTGATGCAGGGCTTGAACTCATGAACCTCGAGATCATGACCTGAGCCGAAATCAGACTCTTAACCAACTGAACCACCCAGGTACCCCTACCTGTGGCATTTAAAAATGCAGATGTCTTGGCCATGTCCTCAAGCGGCAACCTAGTGCTGTTTTGGAGAAGGTCATGCTACCTTAGCACAGATAAACTTCTCTTCTCTCTTTTTTTTTTAACGTTTATTTATTTTTGAGACAGAGAGAGACAGAGCATGAACGGGGGAGGGGCAGAGAGAGAGGGAGACACAGAATCGGAAGCAGGCTCCAGGTTCTGAGCCATCAGCCCAGAGCCCGACGCGGGGCTCAAACTCACGGACCGTGAGATCGTGACCTGAGCTGAAGTCGGACGCTTAACCGACTGAGCCACCCAGGCGCCCCTAAACTTCTCTTCTCTTAAACCAACTACTCCTCTGTTAATAGGGTCATTTCTTTCAGGTAGGAAGGACTATTGCATGAACAAATGTGATGTTGATTTCTCCCTGGTGTTTAGATGCTAAACACCAGTCACTGGCCAATGCCTTCTTTTGGGAGACACAGTGACATCATCAACGATGATGGGGTCAAAGTAATAAAAGCCATGTTAATTTCAAGGTCCATTAAAACTCCAGTTTAAAAAAAATCAATATTTTCTGAACATAAATGGGAAAAATTGGTAGGAGACGAAATTCTATTTTAAGCTTTTAAGTCTAGAGCCAGCAAAGGATGAAGATACCAACAAACCCCCCCCCCCCCCAGCAACACAACTTTTCAGTGTTTGATGGATAATTTCCCTCAGAAATGCTACATGAAAGTATACGTTATTTAAGATAATTGTCTACTGAAGCAAATGGTTATCGCAGCCATTGGATTTTAATGGAAAGTCAACTTTTGCCAAGAAAGATGTGTGATATCATAGAACCTATGAGCAAATCAGAAGGTGTTTCTCCACTGGGCTGAGAAACACTGCTCTTCAGAGAGGAGGAAGTAGACTTGTCCCCAGACTTCATGCTCTGGTTCTGCTAGACTTCCCATAGTGGTCAAATAACACCTTCCTGAATGGACAAGAAAATCAACGATGTACCAGGAACAACAACAACAACATCAACAACAAAAGGAGCTTGGTTTCCTGCAGGATTTCTATCTGTCTAGAAGAAAACTGGTATAAAACTCTTCTGTGTTGTTTGAAAAGTACTTTATTGCCTTTTGGCTGTTGGTGGTTTCCCTTGTGTGATAATGGCACATGACCATGGCCATGTACACAAGTGTGCAAGGGGTGGACTCTAATCCATGCCCTCTAACAGCACAGCCTCAGCCCCCCAGGGGCCAAGTAAGGACTGAGTCAGGACTGAGTGATGTCTTGGGTTAGTCGACAGAGAAACTGCTAATTTGTCTTGACTATTCACAACACATAAGAGGTAAGACTTGCAACTCAAAACACCTCCCTAGGAAAAGGCAAAACAAAACGATTATGCATTACCAGCTTTCCATTCCCAAATAAAGAATATTTGTTTGAATAAATCTAAAGCTGGCTTAGGTAGTCAATAGTTTAAATAATTAAGACCTATTCTTAAAGGAATTCTTTAGATAAGACCCACTGGTGACAACATTGTGTCAATGGAAAAGAATTCTAGAGCCAACCAAAGTCGATTTTAGTCTTGTTGGTCATAGATGGCATCAGGCATGGCTTCCTAAACTCTAATGGTGTTTAGGCACCAAAAGCTGTTCCCAGTTCCTGAGTTTGTAGGCGATTTCCAGGAGCCTCCTCCCTCTTCTGGTAGGTGGCCTCGGGTAGAAACTTATCTGTTTCATCCAAACCATGCTAACCCTTCTGGGACTAGAGTGCATTCTTGCCCAAAAAGGCTCTGTTCCATGCAGTTTGCACCCAGAAGAATGAACCACAGTTCAGTTTCATGTCCCACCAGGCTCAAGAAGTCACTGCCATGCCTTTTGGGTATATTTTCCCTTCTTTGTTTTGGCAAATAATTCCTATTTCCATGAGCTATGGAGAGTCCTCGTATGATCTAATTGATTCAGGCTGAGTTGGCCCATTCATTCAGGCTACAGGAGACCTGGCTTCACTAGCAATTCTCATCTTTCTTTAGAAAGTGCCCCCAGCCAATGGGGATTCCCTTCAGCAGCTTATTGGTGAGTGTCTGGATTTTTTTTTTCTCTCTTTTAAGGCAATGCCAGTTCCAGACCTGATCATCACTGGCATGAGATCTGGTCAAAGTGGGCTTCTTCCCTTCTTTGACTCGTGCCCGGCTTTTCTGCTGGTGTCAGCTGTGTTTCCCCTGGTTCTGATGGTACCCATCTCTAAGTCCCCATGCAGATGCCCAGATTCCTCTTTCTCTGCCTCAGTTGTTGCCTCTCTGTCCAGTGTTGGTGTAGGTCAGCACCAGAGACCTTTAGCGAGTAGCCCACATGTCTTTGCAATCAGAAGAGTTGAGCTCAGTTTTCTTTGGAGCTTTGCATTTGTCACCCAATGGTTTCAACAGCTGAATGTCCAGGGCAGGGCTGGTGCCGGGAATGGTTGGTGCAGACATGTAAGACAGAGGCAGTGCTAATTGTTCCAATCCCCCTGCTCAGTAGGGAGAAGTCCTGCTTTCTTACACTTCCTTGAAAGCTTGCCTTAAAAATTTTGGAGGAGGGACATTTTAGCAATGCTTAGATTTCGAAGAGCAGAGCAGATGCTTTTGAACAATTCCCTCCAAATGGTAATCCTGAACTTTGATAATTAGGTGCAGATGATAAGATTTCACATAAGAAACCAGTGTATTTTACTACCCTTGAATTTCAGTCAGATTGAATCTGCACATTTCTCTGTGCTCAGATTGCTTCTGAAGTCGGGGGAGCACCCCTGACCAAAAGGGGGAGACTAGAAGATAAAAGGCAAAGGCTGATTTTCAAAGCTGATCTGGGTCCACTGTCTATGGGATACAAACCAAAGTTTGGAGAGAAACGAAGTGGTGTGTGTGGGCGTGGATGGGATTTTCTTAATCTGGGAAACTGGTTCAGGCCCATGAAACATCTCATCAAACACTGATGTGAAACCGATGTGCTCATCAATATTTATGTCCTCCCAACAAGTTGTGGGCCTCTCAGCTTCCTCCCTTGTCTTACCAGAGCAGCCAAACAGTCCAGCAAAGGAAAACAGTGGCACCAAATCATACAGTATGGCCTACAAGTACTTTCTTTCTGTAAACATGCTTTCTATCTTCCTTTTGACTATTTATTTGTCTCTTGGAAGATTTGCCTTCCTCCCTCCCCCAAACCCGGAAACACAGGTACTTAGAAACCCCATCCATACCCTTCATTCCTCCCAGTGCCTGAGGTTTACTGGGAGGGGAAGTGGCCACTGAGCTGCATGGACCTTCTCTTATTCCACGTCACTGCAGCCCTGAGAGCTGGGTACCGAGATGATGGTCGTCCTTTTACAGGCGGGGAAATGTAGGCTCCCAGAGCATCAGTAACTTCCAGTAACTGGCAGCCCCAGATCTGGACTTTCCTGTGGCACGTCAGAGCCCTACCCAACACCGGGCCTCCTGTAGACTTACTGCAAACTTGTGGTCATCTTGCGTGGCTTAGGCTCTCTGGAGAGTGCCGGATGCACATCCTCCTTCTCTCTTCCAGTGCACGGGTGCTTGGCCACTCCAGAAGACTGCAGAGGCACCTCACGCTGCTCAGTAATAAAACAGTTCTTTGGGCATTTCTCTGCTAGATCCTGTGTCCCCAGGGGGCAGGATGAGCTTGGGTCTGAGTGATATCTGGGCCTGGATATCTTTCCCAAAGCCCAGTGCCAATGAGGCACTGAGGAAATGGTAGCTGAATGAAGAGGGCGGGGAGGGGGCCGAGGGGTATCTCAGACCATCTGCTGCTCAGGTGCCCTGAGTGGAGGAGACCCCATTGTGGCTCCTTGTACTGTGAATGGGAATCCATGTCTGTGTGTTGTCCCAAGCTTGTCCCCAGTAGGAACTGCTTCCCTAGAAGTCACCCTTTCGCCTTGTTTTACACCATCTCCATGATCTCAAAACTTCCAAGCTGGATTTTATAAACCTAGGGGGAGAAAGGAACCCTGCCAAACCTGAGGCTCATTACTCACAGAAACTAATTTTTAAATACACAATTCTAGCATAAATTTACATATAAAGAAGGATCTTGGTCGGGGGAAAAAATCCTGTTATCATAACATTGTGGTTGGCATACAAAACCACAGGAGGCACATATGCAGAAGTTATGGTTGCTCAGCAACCATAATTGCCCAGTTTAATGCCTAAGCAGATAGACTGATGGCTGGAATAGCATGGGGAAGACCTCACGTCTTCTGGCGCTGCAGTTGAGAAGTGATCGCTCAGTCCTCACAGACATCGTAAGTGGGGAGGGTAATTATTAAGCAGAAGAAAGTGTATTTGGAGCTTTGTGATTCTGCATGGCCATGTAACAGCTCATTGTGCCTACCAGCAGAATGTTTCCATCCTGCCTCCCCTCATCAGGATCTGTCCGTGAACTCTGCAGAATTAGCGGCACAAGTGCTTTCCCTGCTTCTCTAGGGTAGCAGGATGGGGGCTAGAACTTGCCTGCAGCCCCACAGTGTATGCCAGAATGGCCATGGTGACTACCCTCATAAGTCTCTGAGACAACGTGACTGAGGTGAGGTTGAGGAATGGCTCTCAGTCCCAGCTGGGGACAAGCTCTTGGAAGAAAGGGCTGTAGGTGGGGACAAGCTCTGGGAACAAGGAACCATAGCTGGGGACAAGCTCTGGGAAGAAGGGACCATAGCTGGGGACAAGCTCTGGGAAGAAAGGGCCGTAGGTGGGGACAAGCTCTGGGAAGAAGGGGCCATAGCTGGGGACAAGCTCTGGGAAGAAGGGGCCGTAGCTGGGGACAAGCTCTGGGAGGAAGGGACCGTAGCTGGGGACAAGCTCTGGGGACCAAGGAAGGCAGGAGTTGGTACCAGGGGAATGACTGAGGAAACCCAATGGTTATCCATGACATATCACCCTCAAATCTGCCCTTCCTAAACCCTCTTACCCTCAAAGTTCTTCAGTGGTTCCTGTGGCCTTGGAGAGAAAATCTGAAGAGCTTCAATATTCTGGCCATCAATTCCTGAAATAAGGCTCTATGTGACAGAACTCTCATTTCCACTGACTTTCCAAACTACCCTACTCTCTGGCATAAGTACAATCTATCAGGGAAGAAGCCCTGTAACCAGTTTATCACTAGGTCGTGTGAGAGGCCCTGTCTGTCTCTGGGGATCTCAGAAACCCCCACGTGTTGGAAGGGAGAAGGGAACTATGCCCTGCATTTCCAGCAGGCTGAGCCACCCAAGATCACCACAGGCCTGCTGGGAGTTGCAGGAGGCATCGTGTCAAGGTTAAGGCTCTGAGGTCTCCCCGCAAAGTCGGGCTCTGGGTCTGCCAGTTAGCAGGAAAGTTACTTAAAACACTCGATTATTCCTGGGCTGAATGACCTGTTTGTTTCTTGCTTTTGCTAAAACATGGTTCGTCAGTTTGTTAAAGATAGCCTATCTCAGTGTACTGCTAAATGGGTGTTTTTTTTAGGTATAGAACAATGTTCTGACCCACTCGGAATCTCAGTCTATGTTTAACCTCTCCTGCATGATACACAAAGATTGGGAAAGAAGAAATAGAATGTAGAAGACTGTTGCCTTGACCTGCTTGCATGCAAACAGACACCCATCCCAAGCCTTGACCTTATTAGCAAACAACTTGATGAAGTTTCATTTTTGATTCCATCCTTGAACTCTAAAGGGTTTCCCCAAAAGGAGTGCCGCAGATGACAGATGGCCTCATCTTGGCGAATATTAATCAGCAGCTTCTCCGCTGCCTGTCTTTTGTGCACAGTGTGACCCGCTGTGTGGTCTGTGTTTGCCGTGACACTTGCTGGCCTCCACCTTGTTCTTTCTCAGAGGATCACTCCCCAGTGGAGAAGGATGGCAAACACAGGTGCCACTGCCTCCTCATGAGTGTAATGGGATGGGAAGAACCAATGAAATGTCTTCAATTCGCCATGGTTCAGAGCAGCAGCACCGGCTTCTAAATGGGTCACGGTGAATGTAGGGGTCACGTGGGAAGCCACCACGGTTCTCATGGTCCACCTCTAACCTTCACAATAGTGCTGCTTTTGAGGGTGGTAGGGAGCTCTTTAGAAGGTACAGTTTGGAAAGGAAAGAGTAGGGCATCACTGAAGAATAATTTCCGTGCTCAGGTATTTATTCGTAACAGGCCGACTCATTTTAAAATTAAACCCAGTATGTGATGGGACTCCCTGTTAGTAAGGAAGAAGGAAGAACTAAACTGATCCCCAAGGAAGACACTCGATTATTCCTGGGCTGAATGACTTCTTCCTTTCTTCGTTTTGCCAAAACACTGTTCAGCAGTTCGTTAAAGAAAGTCTATCTCACTGTACTGTTGAATGGGTGTTTTCCTAGGTGTAGAGCAATGTGAAATTTGAAAATCAGGAGTGAAAGGAATAAATTAAAAATTAATAGATTGGAAATTAATCAGCCACTCTTGCATTTCCACTATTCTGAGGCAACCTCTCTAAACACTCTGATACTTGTCCACGTATCTTCCTAATACTATAACTTAGAAATTTGTTTTTATTTCTGATTTCACGGTAGATGAACTCCTTCCATGGTGCAGAGCTTGTGTGGGTGAGATGCCATAAACATCACGTTAGAGAGATGAACGGGGCACCAGTTGGTTTTTTATCAGTGCTTCTCACCATCAGCTGAGGTTTTCGGTATTTCGGCTTGGAAACTTGCACATTAGCCACAGCGTCGATCAGGAATCATACACTGAAATATTTCTCATAACCAGAGTGATAAGTATTATCTAAATCGCATGTGCTTAGCTCACTGGACACATTACTTTCCTTCTTTTATGTCAAAGAAACTTAGTATGCAGCTCAAGCTGAAGTCCACTTATCAGCAGCGCTGCTCCGTCACCCAATGGAGTGGTTACATTTATTATGAAAACATTGTTCAACTTTATCACAAGGTAAAATTCATGTACATTCTGCCCAGAGGGTGCGGGCAGAGGAGCGTGTGGTTTCTCTATCAGGACTGTCTCTCTGTGTAGGATCTTATTTTGATAACTGAGCATTTTAAGCCTCGTCTCCGGCCCTGTGACTTAGAGTTTCTCCAACGCCATCTTGGAATGAGGTAGAATACAAATAAACGGACACACAAACAGCCTTTGCAACATCGCAGCTCCAGTTCGATGAGGGACACAGAATCATTGATCCAACATCCTCCCACATTCAAGTGTGTTGTGGGGAGACAGATAAAAGTGTAGCTCTTGTGACTGAATGGGTAAATCTTACTGTGGTTGACTACAATGTTCGGATTTCATATTGCCCTTCCCAATCTGTGCTCAGGATGGAGATAGAAATGATCACGACGGCCAAATTGCTCATCTTTTCCTTTAAGAGATAGGCACAGTGTCAGTCCTGCTGACTTCCTGGAATTTTGTGAGACCCTGGACACATGACTTTCCCATCATTCCATCTTCCCAGCTGCTGTTAGGGCTAGTGGTGCCTTTTCTGCTCTTCCCAGCCTCCTTTCTGATTTTCTTTCTCTTCTGGTTGGTTTCTGAGGCTGGCTGTCTCTGTTCCCTCATGTTCCTCTGTACCCAGCTCTAGGCTGCTGGTCAGCCCACTCTCTGGGGAACACGATGGCCTCTCTTCTGGCTCAGGCTGTCCAGAGAGGTACTCACGCCCCCCTCTGCCTTTTTTGTGTAAATTAAAGTCCTGGGGTTTCCAACCTGCAAGGTCTTTAGGGGCCAGCCAGGAACCTCTGCATTTTTTAGAAGAGAAAACTGTCAGCCCACTGATTCATTCATAAACATTTACTGAGCATGCACTGTGTGCTAAGACCATTTCCAAAATCTATTTGGATAAACTAAATAAAACAATTCGTGGGGTGGGAGCTGGGGGGTTATATCTATTTGCTGAGGTCAATTCAGGAACCTATTCATAAATATCTACTTTGGCACGAATGAGTCTGCCTTCCTTTATTTTCACAGACAATATCTGCATCCATAAAGATTCACCTAGGGCTGCCCATCCCCTAAAATGATACTGTCTCGTTCTTTCTGCTTGGGGATCTGCTCCTGACTGCCTTAACCTCCAAGGCCAGCTGCCTCGAGATATAGCATCACATTTCCCCATGGACCTTACTTCCCCTCCATATAAGTCACACTAGGGCAAGAGGTGAGTCATTTAAATACATTTTCTTCTTCCTGGGTTTTTAAGTTTTCATGTTGCTTTTGCAAAATGCAGCAAGGGCCGGGAGGTAGATATAAAGTGTGCAGGTTGCTTCAAATCCAAATACGTCCAGAAGCTATGGTTCAAAGCAAAGACTATCTGGGTTGGGAGAGAAAATAAAGGGAAACTTATGAGATAATGCTCGAGACAGATCGTCAATAGCATGTGGAAAGGCCACTTCACTCGCTCAGCTGGGCTGTTTTGAGCAGAATTTTGATTAAAGAAGACATTCCGGGCAGGGCCGGTGTGGACAGGCCGTCTGAACAACAATTGCTCAAAATGAATAAATGTGCACCACAGTGCGTGAGACCAGGAATGAAATGGGGCTGTCAGAGGAAGGGTGAGTGTGTTTTCTCCCTGTTGGTGCAGATCACGGGTTTTACCACAAGTTATCAATAGATCTCATAAATCTATTGAAAAAAAAAATGGACAGCTTCTGACCAATGACGCATCATGGGAAAGATGGGGGGCAAGGAACCAGGCTGCCTTTCTTCCCGACAGCAGGCTGATGGCCAAGGCCTTCACCCAGCCAGCTCTTTCTGAGCACTGGACCCCAGGTGTGCATGCCTGTGGGGAAGCCTGTCCTCCTTGGACCCCCTCCTATTTCGCCTACACCCCAACCACAGGCAGCTTAAGAATTTCAATGGAGAAATGTTTGTAAATATTTGAGTTATCATCATGTGGAAAATTCTAGAAAGAGTAAATTTGGGGGTCCATGTTCAGGCAAGGATAGTGTCCTGATGAAGATTTCACTCTTCCTTTGCCCCCCCCCCCCCCCCCCCCACCCCGGACTCTGGAAAATGGATGTTGCATCAGCCTAGGGTCAGACACAGATGGGCCCTGAGTAAGGGTTTCCTGTGGGTCGGGCTGCATCACCTCTTCCACCCCTTCCAGGGGGCTGCCCTGCCCCCAGGTGTGTCCTTTGCTCCTCGTGTCTTAGGAAGGTGGATTTATCAAGGATCATCTAAAGAGATGTAGTGAGAAATCCCAAGATTTGAGGGGCCTCTGCATAACTGCCTGGTCAGCCTGCCTTAGCCATAGGATTTGGGGCTTGGTTTGTGGCTTTCACATGGGAAAAGCATGTGTATCCACTAAGAAACATGGCAGCTTTGCTGGGAAGGGTTTGGGTGGCTTCTCGTGGGTGCAGCCTGGGCAGCTCATGGTGATGGTGACTGGCCTTCCCAGGGTATAGCCTGTGTGCTGTGCTTTGGCTGAACTGCTGGGTCATGGCTATGGGTAACTGGATGGGCAAGTCCCTAGCAGGGGCAGTATCGGAGTGGAGGAGGAGGGAAGCATTGCCTCTTCACAGTCCCTGACCTGGGCCAGGTGCCTCATGCCAGGCCAGTCTGGATGCTTCTTTCCTCTCTATAAGCCCTGCCTGTTCTCCATTCCTCTCCTTCTGGGCCTTGCTGGATGCCAGGTAGGGAATGTGGGGCTGATTCATGCTCTAGAGGCAGCAAATGGTCTCTGTGTTGACCCTTCTGGGGATGCCATTGTCTGTACCATGGTGGGGACAGGAACTGGGGAAGTTTCTAAGAGATGTGCCTGGATGTGGCTCTGGGCACCTTCAAACTGGCATTGCTAACGTTGGCCAAAGCTCTGAAAATGTTAGCATTTCAGAGGAAGCAGTGGTGGAGGTTTTCCTTCATTTCTGTCCACCATGCGTTTGCTCCTGGATCCGATGAGCTTTGTCCCTTGGAGCAACCACCCAGCTTCATGCTTCGGAGCAGGCATTGAACTTGCTGGTGCAAGACCTTTCTTGGGATGACCAAAGGGCTGTGGTTTGTGGCTGAAGTGAGTCTTAGAATGGTGGGAGAAACACTGCGTCCTTGCATTGGGCACCTCAGGCTGTACTATGCATGTGTGAGCACCTGGTTACTACAGTGGTGCCCTGGGTCCCTTTTGTCAGCTCTCCCCTCCCCCTGCCCCAGCATCCTCCTCCTTCTGGGAACACGTACCTCTGCTCATGAACCATAACACAGGCTGGCCGGAAACCACGGGGCACCACCTAATGGAGATGTTCCCCCAAAGTGCGGTCTGGGATTCTCTGTAGTGCCGTTGTGCCCTGGCAACAGACTGACCCCAGTGGAGTTTCAGGGAAGGAAGGCAAAAAGCAGCCAGTTCTGGGGCTGGGAAGGGAAATTAGGACAATTTATTATTTCCCTGTTGCACTGAGTAAATAGACTTTAAGATAAATTATTGGTGCCCGAAGCCTGTTTGATGCAAAACCCGTAAGTAAAAGCAGACTTTAATGAACATATGCTGGCCTGCCCCCCGTTCTGACTTGAAGTCTGCTATTAACTTTCTATGCACTCGGGAACCTTTGGCTCATGGCCTAAATAATAGAAGAATAATTAGAATAATTACTGGAGAAGGCCAGGTCAAATATCCAAGGATCTTCTCTTAACTACTTGGTTATCTTTCCTTTTTTTTTTAAAGTAAATTTTTAGGTTAACCCAACACTGTTACTTTGCATCTAGAATATTTATTTAATGGAAAGTGAAATCATCGCTTTGTATCTCGAGCAGACATTCACAATAAAAACAAATCATAGTAATTAATGTTCTGGTACGAATGAAACTCTCGTGCCAGGTTTTGACTTATTTTTGTTAAGTCAGGCTTCCACAGGATAACCTGGAAGATAGACGTCATTTAAGGCAACTCACCTGAGTAGCTCATGAGGGCATGGGTGCCTTCGGCCAGTCTTCTCGTCCTTTGACTAGTTGATATTACAGGGGTGCGGCAAGAAGGACTCACCTTCAGATGGAAGAGCCCTCACTGAGCTGCATGTCCAGGGTGGCAGGATCCCAGGTGGACAGGGAAGCATCACCCCAGTGCTGAGGCCCCGATGCACCCGGCTCCGGCCTCACGTGGTAGGGGGTCCAGGACGCTTTCCCCGCACACACACAGCCTTATGACTCCAGTGGAGATTGTCACCCTTGCTACAACCCCCAATGTTTCTGTCCAGCCTCTCAGTCAGCAGCTGAATCTTCATGGGAGTCAGGGCTCCAGTCTCATCTTGGGACTTGTTAGGTCTGATACCCTGGGCCCAGACATCACTGACTGCCTGGTGACTCTATTTCCTCATTTGTAAAACAGAGAACAATTAATGCCACCTGCATCATGCAGGGCTGTGGGGTTACGGTTGATGTTTTTATAAGAGTGCCTGACATGGAAGAAAGGGTGAAATCAGGTTAGCCTGTTGTTTTAAGACCATCCTTGCAAATTGTAATTATTAAACAAACAAACAAACAAACAAAAAACCCCCACAAAAATTGGAAAAGGACCTGTGTGCCTGAGCTGGGTGAGGCCCCTAATCTCATGCTTTATCCGTGTTCGTGTCAGGTCCCCAGGCCCTGTCCCTGCCTATTTCCTCCCACACTAGTTAAAATTCCGTGCATAACTCTGTGGACAGCAGGTAGGGCAGAAGGGGAGGGCAGAAGAAGTTGCCAACGCTGCTGCTTCTTTTAAAACATAAAATAAGACAGACTGATCGAAAGCAGCCATTTGAAGAACTAGGTGGAATGAAATCAACAAATACCTTGTGCCCTGGGGAGATGCCGAGGGCAGGTCAGACCGTGCCTGCCCTCCGGGACCTGAACCCTGGTTGGCAGGCGGAAACTGTGGGAGAATCAGGCTTCCTTGCCAGGCACACCTGGGTGGCAGGTGTTCAGGACGGGAGGTGGCCGAGCCCAGCGTGAGTGGAAGGTTACAGCTCGGAGGGTGCTTTCCACACATCCCTACCCGCCCCTGCGTCAGCCGCATCGCCGGCAGCACGGTCCGTGGTTGGTTGTCCCCCTGCGGCCACGAGGGCTCCGAGGGGCTCGGTGTTGGTGCCTCGGATTGGGGAGGACAGCTGTCCCAGTGGAGAGAGGTGGCCGAGGATCTGGGCGATTCTAACGCAGGCTTTCCCTCTGATGCCAAAGTGCCACGCGTGCACCCCTCCCTGCACGCTCAGCAGTGAATGATGGCCAATCCCCTCTGCTTCAGCCCAGCCAGGCAGCCATCCACCATGTCACTGTGATCCTTAAATATTCCTCCTCCTCATTTTTGATAATTAATAATATGCATCAATAACGCGATGCTTCAAACCTGAATCTACTATAAACTTGAGAGACTCCTACCGTCCCTTGGTTGAGTTTCTTTTTTCCCCTAAAACCATCAGGGCCTCTGGTGAATAACTACTCCCAGGAAAATGATCGCCTGCGAGGCACTGCTGTGGCAACGTGTCGGGCATCAGACCCGCTCATGGTCCTGGTTTCTTGGACCTCTTCGCGTGGCCGCCGGGCACACAGGAACCGCCCAACCCACCTCTCTACTGCTGCAGTTGGGGGCACACACGAGGGTGTGCCGATTAGTTTTCAAGGTTAATAAAATTAGGGGTTGTGAGCCTGAAATCTTCATGTGCAGCCTCCCTCTACCCGTGCACATGCCGCAGCCCCAAATTCCTTTTCAAGACCTGCTTACTCATGCAGATGGCACTGGAGCTCCAGAATCGTGGCATGTAAGCCGTCCCACACCTCCCGCGTTTGAGAGGTTCCTAAATGAGAACTTATTATCAACCTGTCATTCTTCCGTAATTATCCACAGCCCGGACGCTTTCGGTTGTTTCCATATCATTTGGAGTGACACAGAGTAGATATTACCCTTGTCTGTGTATCGTGCACAGTGAGCTTTGCAGGGAGCACTCGCCCATTAGCATTTCGAAAGAGGCAGAGGCCTGACAGAGATTTTTTGAGCTATTATGAAGCACTTATTAGTAGAAACTGATCCATCCCCCCCCCATCATCTCCTTCCTCATAATTATTTCTACAAATTCTCTGCACCTTCCCAAAATTCTAGGGCACACTGTCTGAAAAGATCACCTGCCCCTGAGAGCATTACTCATTTGAGTTAATACAGTCCAAATCCTAATGGTTCCCTTCTTCATGTTTTCCGGAGATCACGGAAGGATCGCCCAGAGGGAAAATCACTCCATACGTGGCTTAGACGTATAGCCACGTACATGCGTGTGTGTGTGAGGATGCGGTACATACGTAAAACAGGAGACGTTGTGTGTGTGTGTGTGTGTGTGTGTGTGTCCATGTGTGCATACGCGTGTGTGCCTGGAAATCATGGATGTGGGCACATTTTAGATTCGGAACCGGTGGGAACGGGGGCCTGCTGCTCATTATGTGTTTAAATTTGCCTTCCAAAGAACATTTTTTACTAAAAAAAGCTCAGTTGTGGTAGCAGAGGAAATGTAGGGTTTGAAATGTTCTCAGCTTCTCCGTATTCAAACCCTTGCTTTTATAATTAGTCGTTTTCACGCTGTTTAAAAATACCTGAGTGTCAGCTGGAAAGCCAGGCTCCCCCCTCACTCTCCGAACAGGGACACCGCCCCCCTCCTCCCGTCCCAGCCTGTGTGCTGTCTCTGTTATTTCTTTACATTCCCTTCACTCTGCTTTCCTGACTCTCTCCTCTGCCTCTATCCCTTTCTCCTGACCTTCCCGCTCGCCCTCTGGGGACAGGGCTGTCTGTGAGCTCACCTAGAAGGACCCTGCTGCCTGCTTCTTTTGTCTGCCCCAGGCCCCAGGGCCATCCCTTGTCCAGAGAGGCTCAGCCTGGCATGGCTCTGTGGTTCCCAGCCCACCAAGGCTTGGGGAGAGGGGTGAGGCCTCCCGATTCCCCCCCTCGAGATGGGCCTGGCCCCAGGTCTACTGTCTGCATCCCTCTCCCCACATCCTGGAGCAGGCCCTGGCTCCGCCCAGCTCTGGAATGTTCCTCCAGGTGGAGCTGCTCGCACCCTGTCCCACTGCACTGTGTCTCCGGGCCTCTATGTCTTGGGGAGGTCCCAGGGCTGCTCTCCTCTCTGTCCCCTCAGCAGAGGACAGCACTGCGGGCAGAGGCTTCTGTGCAAAGCGCAGGTCCCCAGGGGTCACCTTCCTCTGGCCCTGGCAGGGCAAGTGTGACTTGGCAAGCAGGGCAAATGTGCATACTCCCCACTGGAGAGAAGGAGACTCGTGCGGATGTGCGTGGCAAGGCCGTGGAGCTTCCCATGCAACGTGGAATTACATCGGAGTATCATCATTATTATCAATTATTATTTATCGCACACCCACCGGCGGCCCCAGCAGACTCCAGTTTGATGTTTCAAGAAGGCCTTGTTTGCACAGCCCCCGCCAGGGTCCCGAATTTCAGTCCTCACCCAAATCACCTTCTCGGTGACACGTGATTTTCAGATTCTCTGATTCAACCCGTTCTCGCCTCTCATTCTCCCAGGTCTTTAGACATCTCCTGCAAGAACCAAGATTATCTCTTCAGCTCCTCCTGCTCTGTGGGCTTTTTTTCTGGATTTTCTCTTTTTTTTTTACCCCCACTTTTCTTTTTTTCCTTTTCTCCTTTCTATTCCCTGTGCCGGCAGGTATGATTTGGAGTTGCGCTCACACTACAAGTAAACCTCTTGACTGAAAACGTGTCTCCGTGTCTTCTCTCTGCCTTTCTGCGTGTAACACGCGTGCTGGGAGGCACATGCTCGTGTGCTCCGTCCTGGGCAGAACCTGGCGGGGGTTTCCATGTGTTTTCCATGGAGCGTCCCGGCGTCGTGATGAGCCCTGGTTGGGGAAACACTACAGGGGCCCCGAGGGAGAGTGAGAGCTTCTGAGAAGCCACTCCAGGTCAGTGCCGTCTACACGGGAGAAGGGCTCTGACCTGTCCTGTGCCTCCAGCTTGCCTCCCTAGGGCCTGGGCACTGCTTTCCGATATCGCGTGCAGAATCCCGAGTTCAATTTAAGCAAATCAGGCCTAACGTGAATCAATAACCATTTCCGTGTTCATTATGGAGTTCGGAGGCACTGTTTTATGAACCTTTATTGTTTAAGGGGATCCTAAGCGCCTCCCTCCGAGCGTCTGGAAATAAGAATGTCTTCAACCGTATGACCCAAATGCACATATTTATTAGAGTTGAGCGGCAGATTAATGCTAGAATGCATTTTTAGACACAGTTTCTTTATTGCTTAAAAAAAAGAAAAGAAAAGAGGAAAACCTGCCTTGGGAAAGGGAGTGTTAAGCTCCAGGAGCGTCCTTCGGTCTCTGTCTTTGGGAAACTTAGTCTAAATCAACCAAAGACAGGCTGACTGCAAATTATGCTGAGCGGAGATGGGGTAAGGTCGGCACAGCCTCGTTCGGGGGAGCGTTTATCAAACACCACAAACTGACATCCGTTTTCTTCAGATCTAAGAGATCACAGGGTATGAGTAAGAAGAAAAACAGCATCAAACAAACACCCACCCCCATCACTTTTTGGAATGAAATGTGGAAGAGGGACCCCTTTCCGCACTCGCCCTATCATCCCCCTAAACTACGGCCGCCCTTGGGAGCGGCACGCTCAGGCTTCAGAGAAAAAGAATTAGTGTTTCATTTTCCAAGACTGTCACACCCCACCTTAATGAGCACTTAAAAGAGATGAATGTACTGGCTGGCAATGAAAAGATTTATTTGAGATATTTAAATAATCTCTCTCAGCTATCACTAAGCTGACACACCGGGCCCGCACAACGGTATTTTCCCCTTGTTTTTGATAATACCCGATAGAAGTTTGTCGCTCGCCCTCCCTTTGTGCAGAGCACGCCTTTGTGCTGGCGCTTGCTGGGGAAGGGGCAGAAAGGAGGCAGATCGAGACACCTTACCCCTCCACGCCAAACACGCCGGTGAAGATATTTAATTACATTTCCGAATGCAAGCGGCTAAATAAATACCTCGTTAATTTTTTTTTTCCTAAATGGGTAGTACAACAGATCTTCGACACTTTACAGCACACTAAAAATCCTTGTGAGGGTTACAGCACCGTCCGTTACAATCAGCCATGAAGTACATTACAAAGGTAATGTGGGTTTAAGAAGGAACTACCGCAGAATGTATATTTTCATTATCAAAAACGTTAAGCCATTTATCCTGAGGAGTCAGAATAATCATTAATGGCTGGGAATTTATGGTGCCAGATCTTAAACTAATGTGAATGATTCCAGGTGTTACTAATGGCTCCAGTGAAATGTGCCAGGATCTAAGACTTCTACTAAATCTGAGGTAATAGTCGGACGCTTAATCTCGACAGATGAGTAGCAATTTAACTGACACATTGATTGGATTCTGTAGACTTAAATGGCACCCATTGTGAAGGTGCACGGTCAAACGGCAGTCCGGAGGGCGACTTAGAAGTCATTCTCCTGGCGGGCGCCCCTGCACCGGGCTTGTGGAGATGGCACGGGACCCTTCTCGGGTGATATTTTCAGCGTGTGCTTACGTTTTGGTGGCCCGAGTGATAAGGAAGTCTAACACTGCCCGGCCTGCTTTTAACCCTTCTCTCTCCGGTTTGTGGAAGGTCCTTTGAGGTGGTCGCCTGATGGCCTGAGAGCCGCTGAGCTGAGGTGCTGAGCCAGGGGGATGTTTTCGCAGAGCCCGCCCTGCAGGGCTGGGGGCAGCCGGCGGAACAGGCTTTGTCCACCACCGGCCCCCAGAATCGCACCCGGCCATCCCCGGTTGGGTGTCTCGGTGGGTGGCTTTGCTGAACGGGACTCTGGTGCCCGCTGTCTGATGCCGGGTCAGAGCCGTGCTCGGGTACAGATTTGGACCTGGGTGGTGCCTCGGGGGCCCGACGTCCGGACGCCCTCCTGGCATCTACCCCTCCTGCTCATTAACGGTGACCGTTGGGGCTGGCGGGGCCCCCTGCCCTGGAAACGGAGCGTGCGTGGTGGGCACTCCTGACTGCTGTCAGCATCCTTTGAAAGCACATAAAAATAAATTATCCATACGTTTACCTGTCGGGAAGATAGATTCGGTGCATCCGACTGTTGCAGGCACTTGAAGTGACAGGAGTGCCTATCATGTTCCCGTAATAGGGTCAAACAGCTGGACGGGGATTTAACGCTCAGCAAGGCCAGAAGGGCCCAGCACTTGTAGGGGAGGATGAATGGAGTGATAGGAGGCAGCGGGTCCTGTTTATTACAGCGTTTTTCTGCTTCACTGCAGACCTCTAATGATTGCCACGGAGCCCGATTGACGGCTGCCCTCTCTCTTCCAGCGCTTTGAGGAAAGTGGGTGAAAGCAGAGAAGTCTGCCTGCTGACCTATCGCTCTGCCCCATCAAGAGTTCAATTTACTTCTCCTGACAAGCATCCGGGAGTCGGCGAGGGTTGCATTTCATTGGTCCATGTAGGTTAAATAAAAATTGGTTTAATGAATATTTCAAAATGTCTTGTCAGGATCAGGTACTTTAATTAAGGGACATACATTCTGCATGTCGTGTAGGCCCCCTTTCCTCCAATACCCTTCAGGGAGGTCCATGGGGCCTCCAGCTTCAGAGGAAAAGAGGAAGCTACAACGGGCGGGTCGATGCGGTTTGGGTTAGGAAAAGCTCGTCTGCTGTTTGTAAAGAGGAGAAGGCGAATGTTGGCGTGGAGGCACAGCCGTGTCTAAATAATGAGACCCACCGGGTGACCAAGGGCCCCAGCCCACAGGGTGCGGGGGTGACTTCCTTCTCCAGCCTGAGGAGAACTCTGGCCAGGTCACATTTGGGATCATGCTACCTTGTTCCCAGGGGATTCTGAGCCAGGGCCTGCCCCATCGGCCCTCCTCAAACCCCCGACACGGGGGGAATGGTCTCCTGCCCCATTGCCCCTTCACTACCTGAGTGTAAACCAGGAAGCCACAGAATAGTTCCCACTTATTCCTGGACCTTTGTATTACCAGGTGTGGTTCTGTTTCATTCTGTTCCATGAAAATATATGGTGCCCTGTGCCCCTCTCAGTAGTAGGGACAGAGGATGCATAGACGATCCAGGCTGGAGCTCACAGACTGAGGGCGAGCCTGACAGCAACAAAGACCGCCTCGGTGAGAGAAGGCCGCTGAGAGAAGGCAGGAGGCTGTCCAGCTCTGTGCTGTGCTTTTCACCAGCAGCTTCCCAGGCATTGTGCTAGCATCCCCATACTGGGGCCTTGCCTCAGTTTCCTTAACTGGTGGCTGGCTTCCCGGGGATCATGACTTAGGCTGTGACAGGTGTCACTGAATCAGAAACAGAATAGAATAAAAGCTCCAAGCACCTGGTCTACTTAAATCCTAGGTGGGAAGGAATTAAGGTGCCACGTCAGAGTCACATGTGTGTAAGTTGGGTGTCTCCCCTTTTCTCTGCTCTGGAAAAAGATGAGGTGCACCTTGAAGCTCTGGATAGGGAGTCCTGTATGTTTGAAGCAAAGGAAGAGACTGACACTCTACCCTCACGGCATAGGCAGGAAGGGGATCTGACACGAGCAAGGCAATGAGGTTGTCTGTATGGCAGGAACTAGAGTTCTATTGGCAAGTATTAGGACGGAAAACCCATGCTTATTGCAAATGCTTATTTTTTCTATGCCACCTTTGCTATTGCTAACTGGGTCAGATTCACTTGGAATGCTTGTTACCACCGCCGGAAAGACACCCAAATGCTTTTCCACTGGCGGGGGTGGCAGGGAGGAGAATATTCCGAGGCTGGACCTTTGGGCAAAGAGACCCGTGGCTGTTGGGAAATCATTTTCTTTCCTGGAGCATGTCCTTTCCCACTTGTTTCGTGCCAGGCCCTCGTGGAGGGGCGTGTCCTCAGAGGTACTGGGTTCAGAACATGCCCGAGAGGACAGATAACTTGTACCTGTGGAAGTGGACAGCTTCATGTTGGTGGCCTTTGTTAGTTTCCAAAGGCAACAGATTACTTGGCCACAACCAGTGTCTCAGATTTTGTTTGAAATGCAAAGTCTCATTCTCCAGCCAGTATTATTTAACAGGGGGGCAGGAGGAGCAAGTGTCACTGGGGCACTGGTTAAAGGTGAGGTGGTGAACGAACATCAAGGTGGCCTGAGCTGGGGATGGAAGAAATGGAAAGACTCACAAAGAACGAGCTGGACAAATCTTCAAAATGTGCTACTCAGTGGAATAAATATGAAACAGAGTACAGGCTACTGGGCAGTGCCATTTGTATAAGGTAAGCACGTATTCATAAGCAAAACAACATTTAAGGCTATGTACCTACATGACGTGCATTGATAAAGTATACCGGAATGGACCCTTCTGGGTCGGAGCGGACCTGGAAGAGGAAAGACCGATTTCAGCGGAAATGGAATAAAGGACGGGGTCTTGCGTGAGCAGTGGTGAGCTGTGCCATGTGCGGAAAGATGTGCTGAACTCCATTCTACCTGTCTCAGGAACAAAATAAAGACGGGTGAATGGACGGGTGGATGGAGGTTCCCACCTGTGATGTAATCTGTACAACGGGAGACAGGAAGCCGCATCAGGGTGCCTGCTCAACTTGGTAGGACCATCCGCGTCACACGGATCAGGGATGTTTCCAGACAGGGCTCTGTCTGCCTTTCTGACTATGGTTTGGGGGTCTCGGCACACCGTCCGGCACCCGGTTGGAGCCCAGTCAATGTTTTCAGAGGAAACGTGATCTAATTATCTATGTACGATTCCTTTCTCTCTTTTTATTATTATAAAAATAAAATATATCTGGTTAAAAAAAAAAAACTTTCAAACTTGGCACAAGGGTGTACAATGAGCGCAAGACCCCTCTCCTGCTCTCGGCCCCCAGAGGCCTCCCCAGAGATAACACTGCAAATTTCTCTGCGTATGCGCCGTGCAGGATGACGTCATCCTAATAATAGCTCCATATTGATTATAATGATGATGATCACCCTTCACGTGTGGGCATGCGCTGTGTAATTGATGGAAAGTGCTCCCCTGACGATGCCGTAAGCAGGACAGAGGCCGCTCTACCATTTTATACCCAAGGACGCTGAGACTCAGAGATTGAGCATTCTGTGTGATGCTGGCCCCATTTCTAGGTCTCCCCAAGTGTGATTGCAGTCAGATCATTAGGAAGTGCTCGCTCCATGGTGCCAGCTTCCTTTCTCTCTCTCTGCCCTCCCTTCCCCACCCCAGGTCTCAGTTTCCCCATCCTAATATAAATTGGCTGGAAAAGACAATGCCTGTGTCTGTCATCCTGTGGTTGGGGTGCGAGGTACGGGGTGCCATGCTAACATTTGCGGGGGCTCCGCGTTTTGCAGTGAGCACCAGCGTGGTTGTCAGCAAACCTGGCTGGGTATTCCAGATGCAATTTGCTTAAAAAGAGAAGCCGGGAAATGAACTCCAAACACCTGGTGTTGCAGCTGATGGCTCTAGGTGACAGTCTGTGGTCCCCTAGGTCGGTTACCTCCAAACTTTCCGCTGTCCAACAGCACTTGTAGAACCACTGCTCAGGCCATAGTGCCTCCCTTGATGCAACATGTATATAGTGAATTTAACACATTTTTAAAATAAGTTACACGAAATGTGTTAAGTGGGTAGATCTCATGTTAAGTGTTCTTACCACCAGGAAGCAAAACACAAAAACCAAAAGAAAGGGGCACGAGGAAATGTCTGGAAGTGATGCATATGTCTATTATGTTGATTGTAGTGATGGTTTAAGACTGTGTACAGATGTGCAAACTCATTAAATGGTGTACATTAAATATGTGCAGTTTGCTATATAGCAATTATGCCTCAACAAAGCTGTTCAAAAATACCCGGTTTGTGTCAAAAGGACACAGGCACCAAATGAAAGCACTCCTGAGAGCGAAATCCATCAATTGATCGATCGAGTGTATTGGGTTATAACCAATGTATAAAATAAATACTCATGAGTCTACACTGATCTAAATAAATAGGGCAGAATAGACGTATTTCCAGCGTTAATTCCAAACGATTTACGTAGTTACTCTGCCTGCAAAAAATTGAACGTCACCTCATCACCTGCACCCCTTACGTGTGGGCTACACATGGGTGCCTCTCAAAGGGGGCCATGAGCAAGGGGAGAAGGCTGACAGTGGAGACCCCCGACAAACGGACCTCAGCTGGGTGATCAAGTCAACATTGACATTGACAGGTCATGTGGACAGAATGGACCTTTGATCTAATGTGATGATAACCTTATCTTTGTGGTCCCTCTCCTAAAAATGCACAACCCCAATCTAACCATGAGGAAAGCATCAAATCCCATGAGGGACACCCTACAAAATGCCTTGACTCGTACCCATCAAACCTCTCAAGGTCATGGAAAATGAGGAAAGCCTGAGAAACTGTCCCAGCCAGGAGGAGACTCAGGAAACATGACCGTTAAAGGCCACGTGGGATCCCGGATGGAATCCTGGGATAGAAAAAAATCTAAGGAAATTTGAATAGAGTAGGGACGTTAGTTAATAATAATGTATCCACATTGGTTCATTAATTGTAACAAATGCACCAGACCAGTGGAACATTCATAATAGGGAAACTGGGTGTGGGGAATATAAAAACTCTCTGTACCATCTGCACAATTCTTCTGTGGATCTACAGCTGTTTTAAAATTAGTTTATTTTTTTAAATGAATGAAATTTAGAAATGTACGAAAAGAAGCTCTAATAGTTTCCTCACACTCCCCCTGCCCCCTGTGAATCGTCTCTCATGCCCTGCACTATGTGCAGCAACTTGGAGGTGACTTCTCCATGCGGTTGAGAGAACAGGTTGTTCTGAAGGTGGTTTGAGGGTCTTGGCAGAGGGTTCCTTACCCGGGAGACTGGGTCTTGCCTCTTGTTCCCTCTGGGTCTTCTCAGAATCTCGCTGGCCGAGCCCATCTCCTGGCCAAAGCAGTTTAGTTCAGGGACTAAATCTTAAAGGTGCACTTGATTGTAAAGGAAAATATCACTTCCTTTTCTTAAAGGCAAGGAATGTGATATCACGAGTATGTGTTCGTTTCTAGGAACACTCTAAGCAAGTGCCACAAACTGGTGACTGATGCCAACAGACATTTTGTTCTTTCTGTGTTCCCGGGGCCAGAAGTCTGAAATTGAGCTGTTAGAGCCAGCTCTCTCTGAAGCCTGTAGGAGAGAATCCTACTTGTCCTTCAGTCTGGTGTCTGTGGATGGTCGTTGGCTTGTCCACGACCCTCCACGTCTGTCAGCACACTGCCGTGTGTCTGTGTCTTCACATGGCCGCTCCTCTCTGATCTGTCCTCCTCTTCTTATAAGGACCCTGGTCGTATAGGACTAAGGCCCACCCCAGTGACCTCATCTTAACTTGATTGCATCCACAGTCTGCATCTGCAAAGACTCTATTCCTAAATAAAGTCACATGAACAGGTACTGGAATTTGGGACTCCACCCCACTCTTCTGGGAGACGCCATGCAATCCACGACAGGGGTGTGCACACCACATCCACAGTCGCAGTTGTCATGGAAGGTCAGAACCCATTCCTTCTCCTCCTGGTGCCCTCCAGCCCTCCCACTCTTTCTCCTCATGGGGGTGCAAACCCACCTTTCACACAGTTAGGAAGGTCTTTATCTGCACCACCTCAAGTACAGGTGGTGAACAAATACCCCCTTGGATGATGGCTGTAAGGACACAGTGCACTGAGGCTGTCGTGCATGCGCAGCAGGGTCCTGGGCCTCTTCTCCTCGGCCATATGCCAGGGGCGCCAGCTGTGCTTGGCATTCGAAGGCCTTCTCCTCCGGTCGGTGCTGGGTGTCTGACCAGCCGCTACTCACTGCCCCAGCAGAAATCTGTGATGACAACAGCAGAAGAGATTAAACAAAAAAAGGAAGAAGAGAAAAACATAGTCATTCTTTGTCCAACAGAAATACTTGATTTCATGTTTCTACTTTAATTCCAGTCTTTGTTTCCAATCAGAAGAAACCAAAATCTGTGAATTTTAACACGCTATAGTGTAACTAGTTCCCACAGTCTCCATAATTACAGTTTTAGCAGCCAACCAATATTCCGTCACTTCGACATATGATCCTTTGTTGGATATCAGGATTTTCACCTGTTTTTTACGATCATAGAGAATGCTGCTAGGATTCACCATGTGCAGGGTTTTTCTTAAAAAAAAGAATTATTTCTTCAGGACAAATGTACAAGTTTGGAATCCTTCCTGCATCAAAAGATAGCACAATTATATGACTTTAGATATTATCATAGAATATTCCAGAAAAGTGTCTCCCGGACTTGTGCTGTTGCAGACTTGGGGAAGTGAGTCTTTCCTGCCACATGTTAATCAGCATCAGAGACTGCATTTTTTGGGTCAATTTAGTAAAAACAAACTGAAGGCCTGCTGTTCAGCTTTTACCCTGTTTCTTGACTTAATGACTTCATGTGGGACTCTAAGCTCATGAGGAGGGAAGTGTCTGTTTTGGCCACAATAATGTTCGGTGACTAAATAAAGGACAGATAGGAATGAATGAATGAGTATAGGTTTTGGCCACAAGCGGTTCACAGCAGGTGTAGTGGGTATGATGTGGGAAACCTGGATGGGCCCCATGGGGTGCCCAGACTCAGAAGCAAAGAGCACCTATTGGGCACGGAGAGGAAGTTGTTTCTTGGTCCCGTGGGGTTAGCTCTGTTCATACCATTTCACAGGTGAGAAGGCTGAGACTCTGGTCACAGAGTTGGCCCAGAATGGGCTCCAAAACCTGTATATGCCTCTCAGGCCACAGAATCTGACTCTTAATCACAGAGCAGAAATGATCCCTGTTGGGGGTGACCTCGTACCTGCTGGAGAGTGTCTGTAAACTGTGTCGCTCCTGATGCACAGCCTCTTCCACGGGTTCTCCCCCATCTGGGTCCACCAGTGACTCCTGAAGAGCCCTAAAAAAGCCAAGGGTGACTTAGGTAAGAAGCAGGCAAGAACAGAGGCATTGTTCGTATTAATCAGCCCAAGGAATTGTTGCCCACACCGGAAGTGTGGATAATTGCCATTTTTAATGGGGTTGATTTAGCAGCAACAACTTTGCATTTTCTCTTTCCCTTGGGGCTGTCACCTGGGCCCCTGCACACCTGGGAGAGAAGGCGGGCTGCTGAGGTCTGCCGAGCTCCCCCTGGGCTGGCCAGCTTCAGGCAGGGCATTGACTCTTCAGACCCCCGGGGACTAATTAGCCCCCGTGCAGCAGCCGTGTCCTAAGTGCTGCACCACAATGGTGACCCTGGAGGTGGCTCACCTCCTGTGACATTGGGTCCTCCTTCTCCAGTGACACGGGCAGTTCCTTATGGCCACAGCTGATGGGAATCATGCCAGCGCCAGTGCAGTCAAAGAGTAGGAGCAGGGCTGGGTTCAGGCCTACTGCCTCTATAGTAGTTATTAGCTAACGTCACCTGCATCCTTGCTGGAACAAATCGGAAGCAAGAGGTGATGGCAGTGGGTCTGACTGCTAGGAGACACTGGGTATGTCATCACTTAAAATATTAACTATTTGAACATTTATTTTAATATTAAAGAAAGGGTTACACTGTGGGATTAGAGGATTTGGGTCAGGATTCTGGCCCCAGGGTCCAAGATCCTGTGGACTTTGTTTCTGGAACAGCACCTGAGTTGGACGGAGGAGCCATCTTTGCTGCAGTGAGTGTGTGTGTGGGGGGGTCTGTTTACATGTCCTTGGGGTGCAGGACAGTGTGGCCAAGCAGACCTGATGAAGGCACGGCCCCCCTCCATGGTTATTCTCAGCCCCAACACACAGACTGCCTCTGGCTTTCCATCAGTCACTCCTCCTCTTGAGATTCCATCCGATGCCCCTGGGGGTCCCAAGATGCCTGGACCAGGTGCGGCTTATCTGGGCCCTCCTGTGTCCTCAAGAGCCCAAGGACCCCGGGCCTCTGCTGCAGACGCCCGCCTTGGGCCTCTCAGGCTGCATCTGGGAGATGGGCCCTCCCACCCTGGGAAGCTGGCTGTAAAAGGTAACACCCTCCCCTCCCTCCGCAGTCCTTCCACAACTTAGGGAATACTTTGTGGACACTTGACAAGTCCTCCAGGGCTTTCCACACCTTAAAAAGAAATGCAGGCTGGATGCTGCCATGCTGCTCATCTGGGAAGATGTTGGCCTGTGGGCAGTTCCCAGTTCAAGCAGGTGCCAAGTGTCCCCTCTAGGGACAATTCACCTGGTGCTTTCTTCCCACCCGAGGAGAGTTTTATGTCACCTGATGGCACCAAAGAAAGCACCTGGGACTGGAACCGCACTGGTTATCTGTCCAGAGTATGCTGGTGGGAACCACATTCGAGCAGGTGGGGACAACACTGCCTACCAACGGCATGCTGAACACATTGCAGCACCTGTTCCCATCCTCTGCCCATCTCAGTAGTACCTCCTGGACATCCACTGAGTAGGCCACAGAGGGTATCTCTCTAACTGGATGGTGTCCCTCTAATTTGGATCATGTCCCTCTGACAGGGCTGTGTGTCTGCAGTAAGGTCATTTCCTTCCAAATGGGCCATGTCCCGGTAGCCTCTGAGGAAGGGGGATGGGTTAAGGGCTTCTTTCCTGCTTTGGCCATAACCAGTGGCCTCCAGGAAGACCCGTCAGCAGACAAGTCGTGTTGCACTGCACTTCCTTGTCCTGCACCCTGGCAGCCCTATGTGCTGGGTGTGGACCCAGCTCTGTTATCTGCAGAACAACCCCTGGGACAAGCCTGATGGCTTGTTCTCTCTGGGCCTCTCGGGATTGCCTTTAGGATTACGGTCACACATCCTGTGTCTGCTTTTCCTATGGCTTTCAAAAGAGCACGTTGACTTTAATTCCAAAAGTGCACTCTCTTGGCTTGAATGGGTCCCTGCTTCTGTCATTGACCATAACAGCTAGTCCTTGTCAGATCAACCAGGGTCTGCTCTAACGAAATCGGAAATAAGTGATAAGTACAGAAGCGAACCACCAGAGGCTTTCTATATAACATTGTCTTTGCATTGGCAAGAGCTTTATGTGTCTTAGAGGCTCAGGTTTTTTTGCTTCCATTGGGCTTCCCATTAATGGACCATCCACATTCTGATGCCTTTGCATCTTGTCCCCTGGTCTCTGGAGTGGAAGATGACACAGTTGTCCTCTGCTGGTTAATGTCATAATGCACCAGAGATGTCAGCAGACAGCAGTCCAGACGCCTGGGACACAGAATAAGAAATGCATCTTGTTCTTTGTCCTGTGTGGCAGGAACCCTAGGGTCTGAGAGACCCGACTAGACCCTGTGCAAGCCTCCTGGAGCCCCCAGAAGCCTGTTGTCTCCTTACAAATCCTGTAAACCGCCCATAATTGAATCCAATTAGAAGGAGACTGTCTAACTTTAAACAAATGGCAAACCAATGGAGCATTCTCTGGTGAGCCACAAACTTTATGCCTTGGCACTTTCGAGCGTTGTCAGGCCGAGCACATACCCAACTTAGAGCCAAATACACTAATGCTGAGAATTAGTTTAAAAGCACATGAGAGACTGGGAAAAAGAGAACGATTTTTAGAACTTAATAATTTAAAGGCCCAGTTTGCTCCATTGGAATATAGGCTGACTGGATCACCTTCTCATTTCATAATTAAAATCTTCCAGGAGTTCTAATTGACAGGATATTAACTCTTTTTTGTCCTTCCTTTGCCCCAGTTTTTTTTTTTAATCTCTCCATGGAAGTGGTAAATGTTTTTAATAAAAAGTTGATAATCCACTTTCACAATACCCTAAAAGTAACCCAAGTTAAGCCTTCTGATCATATTACTTGATGTGTTCCATTTGGGGTTTTTCCTTTCTTGCATCCTGAGCCAGGGAATTGAGGACAGTTTCTGAAATATAGGACTGTGGCATCATGCCAGCCCATTTGAAAAAAAAAAAAAAAAAAGAAAAAGAAAACACAGTGCAATAGGTAGATGCTGAATGATGACTCTGCTGTCCATGGTGCTAATCAGATGCCTTCTTGGACCAAGGGCCAGGGTTCTGGGTGTGGAACACACAAAACCACAGCCTGGGCTTCTATATGAACCCCACTGTACTGAAAATGGCAGTTTCTGTGTAAACCATGTGCATGTTATGCCCTTCAAGGAGTATATGGTTACACCAGTTGTGGTACATCCATGCAAGGGAATATTACTCAGAAATAAAAAAGGATCAAATGATTGGCACACAGCTGCCTCAATGTATCTTCAGAGAATTATCCCGAGGGGATAAAAGCCAATCTTAAAGGTTAGATATTGTATGATTCTATTTAGATGCCATTCATTTTTTGTTGCCATTTAATTAATTTACAGTCACATTGCTATTTATATTACGTTACTTACACTGCTATTTGCTGTTTGACATATGATATTCTTGAAATGATGAATTTGTTGCTGTTTCTTTTTCCAGTGACTGACAGCTGGTTCTGATCTTAACACAGATGGTTCAGGGTCTGTGGGAGGTCAAGCCATGTGCCCCACATTCTCCCAGAGGCCTCAGAGGGGGCCCTGAGCTGGGCAGATGGAAGCTGCAGAGTCAGTCTGAGGAGCAGGGAAAGTTCTGGAAAGTCTGACAGGTGGCATGGAAGAGGATGGGCAGGTAAACTTCATCCTTGCCTGGACAGAACTTTGGGCTCCACCTGTGGCAAGTGCAGGGGCTGACTTCACTTGACAGAGAAGCCGAATCCTGCGGCAGATGGAAGCAGACTAAACATGCCAGAGAACACGGCCAACCCCAAGGTACCCGGGGGACCCCCAACATGTCCTAGAGCATCTCTGCTTGGGGCCAAATTTTTCCTTTTTTTGGAAATGAGAATAAAAACTCAGGCATCAAATGAGGCTCCTATAAGATACTATGTGGGAATGTTCTTTAAAAGTTTCTACAAACCTGAGGACTTTTATTCCCAGAGGCCTCCACATAGCCAAAAGAAACAAGGTGAGGTCACTCAGGCCAGGGGCTGAGGATGAGGTTGTGAGTTTTCAAAATTCCCATCCTTTTAGAGTGGCATGGAGGGTGAAACCTTGGTCTCTGCTCAGATGACAGCTCCTTCATCCTGAAACAGAATATGGCAGGTGCCCATGGGCAGGTGTATATGCCCACCTGGGTCTGGGAAGAGGTAAGGAGGCAGGTGTTCATAGGAGCTGTGGGCTTGGATGGGTTTGCTTGAGAGAGTAGGTGCAGACAGGGGTGACAGGGCTGGAATCCTGGGGAAGCTTGGCCTCATGCTGCTCCCTGGACGCAGGTGACCAGGTGCTGGGGTGGTGTTACCAACACCCAGAGCCCCAGCTGGTAAACCAGCAACCCAAGCCTCAAACCCAGCTCTGTTGTTTGCTCTGTGATCAGGGGAAATTTGCCTCCTCTTACAGAAGCAAAGTGGGGTTTCCCCACTATGGAGATGAAGAAGGCATTGCATCAGCGTTTCTGTAACTGATCTGTGGGGCTTGGGGGGTTCCATGGACCTCTTCCATGGGTGATAAGAGGCAGGGAAGCATGGGACCCCATTGATCAGCCTTGCCCTCCATAAGGATTTGAACAAAATGACCGTGTGGCCAATCAAAGTTTAGAATAGAGTAAAGAGATGATACTTGAGGGTTGTTTTGATTCTAATATTCTTCAAAGACATTGTTTTTCAAAAAGGAGATGTAAATTGTAAAGACCAAATAGTCTCTGTAAACGACCTACATCTTTTCTACTCCTTATCGCTGACCAGTGGTTGTGCCACTGAACCATCTCTCATATTTATCCACTTCCCTTCCTTGGGAAATATGTATCCTATAAATCACATGGTGGGACCCCTGTCTGGGACAGCTTAAATCAAAGAAGAAATTCCAAAGGATGTAAATTCAGGAGAATTAGTGAATGGAACACATGGGTATATATGTTTGCTAGGTTTGGAATTGGCTGGGGAAATCCTCTTTTTTTTTTTTTAATTGCCCACTTGAAAAGAATTTTCTCTGATGACAAATGTGGTACATGTCAGCTCCTGGGGCAGGATGAAGGGGGTTGGGAGGGGGAAAGCATCACACCCTGCCCTCTTCCTGCTCTAAGTGCCTCCAGTCTCTGTGCTCAGAACGCTGCTCTGCTCAGCTACTGAAGAGACTCACTTGTAGAGCAGACATATTTGGGTCAGCCATGTGCATTTCTGCACAAAGGTGTTCCCTTCTTTGGCACAGCCCACCTCCTACCTGGAGGGCTGACCCAGGGCCAGGAGAGCTCTGCAAAGCACAGCATGGCCGTAGCTATCTACCGAGGAGGTGAGGCCTGCTTCGTACAGTGATAGGCTCAGAGGACCCTGCAGTTACCGGGCAGTTAGTCCTATCCTACCTGACTTTCAAAATAGAATTGACTCATTGTTATTGTTTATTTTTGAAATAGAGTAAAACCTTGGTTTGCGAACATAATTCATTGTGGAACCACGCTTGTAATCCAAAGCACTCATCTATCAAAGGGAATTTCAAGAACAATTGGCTCAGTTGTGATCATGTGACATTCAGCGTCACTTCCTACTCGTACTGCAAGACATAACTCATTTATCAAGTTAAATTTTATTAGAAATGTTTGCTCGTCTTGCGGAACACTCACAGAACAAATTCCTCACAATCCAAGGCTTTACTGTATTTCTCTTTTTTGCAGACCTTCCTTACTAATTCAAAGTAGCCTTGCCTGTCCAGTGTGGGCCCCCAATGAGGGTCTGTACCCTGAGTGAATGGATGAATGTGTGACAACATCTGCCTGCTTGACCCTGAAATTGTCCCTTAAGATTAAGGCGCTCTAGTGTCAGCCCAACCTGGTGACCGTGAGCTTGGCGTTTGAAGCAGGACCTTGGGCAGCCCACTTCATTCTCCCAATCTCAGTATCCTCAGCTTAAAATTCCTTCCCTTGGGGATCTCTGTGCGAAGTACATGAGCGGAGTCATAATAAAGCCCGGGGCCTGGCACCCAGGAGATGCTCAAGGCCCACGTACCGGCAGTGATAATTCTTACTGTCACCGCATTCTTCAAAAGGTCACTTTGTTTCTTTGAAGCTTGTCTTCCTAGATGTCTCCAGGATCAAGGATTCCCACGTGTTTTGAAAATCTGTGAGCAACCAGTGCCTCAAAGCCGATCCCTTGCAGTCTGGGCTGAGTGATTATCTAGTAGCTGGTAATAATTGGTCACAGACATCCATCCTAGGGGGTTGATTAACTGGGAATCAGCTCAGCATTTTGTATTTCTTTACTGTAAGGCTTTTTGGAGTTAATTCACCCATCATTAGAAAGACAAATTTGGCCGTCCACCAGGAACCTCTGCCAAAACCATCTTTTCCATCAGGGGACTTTGAGTGAGGCTGCACTGCTGTCCCCTGGGGCACAGGAGGAAGTCCCTTTGTGGGTCTCAACTTACGGTGAGGACCCACTCACATGTGGGCGTGTGGGTGTCTGAGTATGAGTGCGTGTGACCTTGGATCTTCATCATAATCAAGGCTTTAAAGGGCATTTCGGTCCCTGTGTTTAGAAGCACAATTCTGTTCTATTCTGGAAACGTCCTCCTTATGTGCATGGAGGCCCCTTTTGGAGAGGAAAGAAATGCTCTCTCTGCTCTGTGTCGCTCACGGGGTTGCCTTTCTCCCCAGGAAACCAGGGCTCTTTCCCTTTAAAACACCCACTTTTCTCCTGATGCCTGGGTCTGTGTCTTTAAGACAATAATTGCTGAATTGAAATTTGAGACTGTTATCTTAATAACCAATTACTCAAATAACTTTGAAATTGGCTTAAATTGGCTCGTCATGCTACATTTACCTGAATCTTTTTATGGGAAAGTTAGGAACAAGAAAAAAAAAAAAATCTTGGCGGTCTTATTTGTTTGGTATCGCCGAAGGGTCTTATCTGCAACAAGCAAGTGGAGCTGGGTCGCCGTGGCCCAGACCCCTGCCTCCTGCACGGGACTCTACCCCGGCGGGCTCCTCTTTGAGCTCTGTCCACCCAGCGCTACAGCCCCTGGGTGCTCTCATGGCCCTTTCCAAACTGAGGAACCGTTAGCAGTGAGAGATCCAATCTTTACGGGTGTCATGCTCATTAAATAAATTTCCGTCTTCTTTGCAGAAGATTTAAATTTTGTGGATTTTTTTTCCTTTTGGAAAATAATAGATGGGGTTATGTAGCTTTAATTTTCTCCCTTCCAACAGTTATGAAAGCTTAAAGGTGAGAGTCACAATCTTTAAACTAAAGGAATTCACCATTTATTAGTGGCTTGAACAGAGGACGAGAGGCTGGGAGCAGTGTACTTGGATTTTATATATAGCTATAAACCCAGTAATAGAATATTACATCTTTTTCTCTAATATAGGCTTATATGCCCTCATTTTTCTTGTAGTCTAAACTAAAGTAATGGGAGTTCTTAATGCTCTTCAAGACCATACTACCTTTTTCTGCGCTGTTAAAAACTTGCTTCTGCAAACATGTTACTGATTTTAAGTAGATCTGTGACAAGGAAAGACAGAAGGGAATGAGAAAAAAATTAGGCACCAACTTTCTGCACAGTGCAAGGACCAGCCCTATCTGAATGATTCCCCTGCCTCCCTCCACTTGGGCACCTGAAGCCTCCAGTGGCTGGATGGAAATTTCAAACACCCTCTCCACCACACACAGATGAGCATGTCCCCAACCTGGCCCTGAGGTTTTAACTTAGCATCTCTACCCTGACTAAGCAGAGGTTGGAGTTTTCGCACTAAAGTTACGACATAGAGGTGCTTTGATTTTAAGGCATTGGAAGAAAGGCAGGAAAAGAACCAGGATGGTTTCCAGGTTTGATATTGATCTCCAACCATAATAAGACGAATGGCTTTCTCCCAGCGTGCCACCCTTCTCAGAAGAAGGAGCTCTCAGAGCCTTGGGGTGCAGCGGGGAGCTGAGGGTCTGATGTACCCTGGGCTCGGATCTCGGGTCTGGGCTCCTGTGATTCGACAAGCCACTGACCAGGCAAGTGGGGTGGCGGGTCCTGGGGGTCTCTGGCCCCTGGCGTCCCCGTCTGTGACACGAGGGACTAAATGAAGAGCTGGTGGCTTGCCTCTGCTCTGACAGCTGTGGGGCACATGTGGTGAAGTGGCAGGGGCACCAGTGGGCAAAGCGGTGACCCCGAAACAGAGGCCCATTTTCTGAGGGATCCTGACAAGGCACCCGGCTGCCTGGACGCTTAGTTTCCTGTCTTTGCGGCAAAGAAAGATGATGTTTCCCACCTCCCCTCGTGTGTTTGGGAGGACGAAACGAAAAAAGTACGAAATGGAGTTTGAAAATTGTAAAGCACTCTATATGAACATGAACTATTAGAGCCTTCATGATGCAACAAGATTTTCAACCTCATAATTTACCTCGAACTCTGGGAGGAAGTCACCCTGTCATAAAAACATCTTGGAATGGTAATCCATTATTCCCCTGTACTGGGAGAAAATTCAGAGCGGTTTCCAAAAGAACGAGATTATTATAAAACTGTAAAAGAATCTAAGTTCAAAAGCCCTTGGAAACTGCTGGACTGAGCCTTAATAATTTAAACGATTCTGCCAAAGTTTTTCTTTCTCATGGAATAAAAATGTTTTTTCGACACACCAGATAATGTGTCATAAAAACCTCGGGCAGGATCCAGACAGCGTGGAGCAGAGATTTCCCCCACTTCTGATGTTCCTTTTTGGACACCCAGCCGGGTTTCCAGGATGCTGGGGGCTACAGGGAATGCTTGTGAGCCAGAAAATCTTCCCTGGCCTCCCCCCAAGCCTTCCTCATCTCCCGCTGATGTCTGATGTCACAGTTGTCCCATGACCTCATCCAGAAGGGGCTTTCCTGCTCCCTCTGCACCCCTCTCTCTTCCTGCTCAGGTCTTAGGTGACAGGTGTCACTGAGGGACCCATCTCTGGGTGGCCCTGGCCACAGGAGGGTCAGGGTCCAGGGCTGGGGAGGAACATAACTTAGGGTTTTGGAGGAGAGAGGGTACAAGAGAACAAAGGTGTCTCTCTAGCCTTCTCTAGGTTATTCTGGCTTTTTGGAAATGCCACAGTGACTTAAGATTTGCAAAAAAACACATTTTTCCCCTTTGGAATCATTTTAATATAAGAAACAGGTCTCCAATTTAATCTACAATCTAAAAGGAGAAGCCAAAGATCCTGTATACCATGAAGGACACTTCCAAAGGATTTAGGCAAACACAGTATTTAGTTTAAATATATTGTAATTTTTTTTTCTATCCACAGAAGGGCAATGATGTTGCAATACGTGCCAGTATTTATTAAAGTGCCAAACCTTTTGTAGTTTTTGCTCTGGATTCAACTAGGGAAAGTCAATTAAGAAGAGTAAAAGCCCCAGACGTGGCTTGTGAGAATCCTGAGTGAGTGACTCCTGAAAACTCTGCCAGAGCAGTGATATTCTATCAGGAGGAATTCTCAAGAGGAGGCATCCAGAGACGAGTCCCCTTCGATAGCTAGGAGGAGATGAGCAAACGTAGCTGGATTCCCGATACGTGGAGATAGAGCTGACCCCGCCAGTCCTCCAGCAGCACAGCGGACCTTGGGAAGCCCAGCACCAGCGTGGCTTCCGGGACCTGGGGTTCAGCAGGCTGCGGTGCCGGCGGGCTGACCTTGGACGACTCCCACCAGAGAGGCAAGACTCAAGCGGGCAGCTGACGGGGGTGCTGTGGGCCACTCTGTCTCTTTGCACCCGCACCTGTAGTCCATAGACCCCCCACCCCCGCAGATCCTTGCTGCCAGTTATAAAACCACGGTTTCAGGAGACAAATAATCATGCAATTTTATTTGTGTCCATTTCACAAACGTGAACTGTAAGAATGGTCAGGAATTTATAGTAGCCACGTCACGTTCTGAAAGTTTGCACGGCGTTGCAAGGATAGAGTTTGCCTTGATAATATTCCCTTCGTGGACTTCAGCCCCCCCCCCCCCCCATGTAAATTCTGCTGGAGCACATGCACCACGGGCCACAAAAGTGACAGCAAAGGAAGTGGACTGTGTGGCCGGCACCATTTGCTACTGAACAGCTTTGTGGCACGCTGCATGATATAGAAGGCAGCCTGTGTTAGGGACGCTTCAGGCAGGCGTGCACACGAGCTGTGACCCTGATATGCAGGTGGATGGAAACACCTAGGACAGCACTGTGTGAGTGTGCTCTGATACGCAAGGGAAGTGCTCAGGGCCGGCAGGATATTCAAGGCTGTTTATCACAGCAAATCGATGCTCCTGGAGAGATTTTTAATATGGTCAATGTTTAGTTTGTAGGTTGTGATTAGGCTGAAAAGCGTGCTTTGTGATGAGACTTTTGAACATCTGATGCCAATCTGATGCATCTGATGCCAATTCAGACCCGGCTTCATTCACAAAGGTCAGTGGTAGTCAGCACTGACCCAAGAGTGATAGTCGTGAAGGCCTTGTGCACACGCTCATCCTTTCAGTGGAGAGCACACAGGGTGAAGCTTTTTCACACGAAATACTCTGTGGGGTGAGAGAAAAGGGACATAGGCTGAGATCACAATATGCCTGCAGACCCATTTTGAGTAGCACGATCCAGGGGCATGTCTCTGCGAAATATTTGGTTTCTTGAATCGCCTGAACCTGGCCTTTTAAATCAGGCAAAAGTTGGGGCACCTGAGTGGCTCAGTCAGTTAAGCGGCTGACTTCTGCTGACTTCTTCATGATCTCGCGGTTTGTGGGTTCAAGCCCTGCGTCGGGCTCTGTGCTGACAGCTCAGAGCCTGGAGCCTGCTTCCGATTCTGTGTCTCCCTCTCTCTACCCCTTCCCTGCTCATGCTCTGTCTCTCTCTCTCTCTCTCTGTCTCTCAAAGATGAATAAATGTTAAAAAAAATTAAAAAAAGAAAAAAGGGGCCCAGTCAGTTAAGCGTCCGACTTCGGCTCAGATCATGATCTCGTGGTTCGTGAGTTTGAGCCCCGCGTTGGGCTCTGTGCTGACAGCTCAGAGCCTGGAGCCTGCTTCCGATTCTGTGTCTCCCTCTCTTTCTGCCTCACCCTCACTTGTACTCTGTATCTCTCTCTCTCAAAAATAAATAAACATAAAACGTTTTTTTAAACCAGGCAAAAAAAATTGATTACATGGCATTGAGAATCGTCCCAAATTGCATCCAAATTCTGAAACAGAATATAGTTTGTTTTATTTTTCAGACCCAAATACTACTAAGTAATGGATTAAGAATCAATTCCCTATTATCTCCCAACCTGAAAGATAATTTCACCTTTCCAACTCTTCCAACTGTTGAGTAAAATATACGCATCAAAGGCAACTGGCAAAGCTAGTCTGGTTTTCAGCAAGAAATCTCCTCAAAATTTCTGGACCACATTCAGACCAAATGTCCAGATGCCAAAGTTTGGGGATAATCCCAATAATATGTGGTGTACAACTAGGATATTCTTACTTGGTAGTTTGGGGAAAAAAGAAAAAAATAAAGGTGAGAAATAGCCTGTTTTAGGCTTTTGCTCTCCACACCGAGTCCAGAGTATCTTCATAAAAGATTATGGACAATAGCATTACCCTTACTGATCCAAAACAATTATTTTAACTGTTAATTTTTTAAAAAGTTACGTTTAAATGAATGTATGGAACAGAGATGTGAAGGTAGAGGATTGAGGAGGAGGACAGAAGGAGCTGTTGCCAGACGTGGCCTGTGCCATGTGGTTAAATCTAAATGCGTGATGGGGGGATCGTCAGGAGACGCACGAGCTTCTGGAAACAGAAGAGACATGGAGAAAAGAAAATTCTAATAATAATCTCGAAATAAAGTAATAAATTACCCGGCAAACCTAGGAGCCGGTGGGAGCTGTGAAGGGGGACATAAGTCATTCCCAGGGTCTCATCCGGGGAGGAGAGGGTAGGAGAAGTGATTGAGGGGTCACGGAAGAAATGGAGGGACAGAATATCTTTGGGGGAAGGACATGGATGCTGTTTTCACATGGTTTTAGAGAAATATTTGTCTGGTGATGGTTTCCAAAGAAGGGGGGGATTCTCAGCCAGTCTCAGCCGGAAACGGAGGGCATGCTCAAAATGGGAACTTTGAGAAATGTCCGATGAGGGACAAGCAGGGATATTGCAGTGCCCCAGGGAGCGGTAACTCCCGTGCAGCTCCCCAGCCCGGACGTGAAGGACGAGGGAGTGGGGTTAGCAGGACACAGAGCCAAACGCAGAGCTGGGAGAACAGAGTCTCCAAAGTATGGAGGGTGCTTCTTGGCAGGAGCTGAGGTCTTTCCTCAAAAGGCTCAAACTGCCTTTGGGCAGCTGCAGGTGAGTGTGAGGAAGCCATGAGCTGAGTGTGCTCACCCTCCCTCCAGTTTCCGATTTCCAGCCAAAGCCCCGGTTGCCCAGAGCTAACCAGAAACCCTGGAGCAAAGGAGCCTGATGATGTGGTCCATCCAGCTCAGCCCCTGGACACAGGGCACAGGGATGGAGACAGGCTGGGGGCAAGTGTGAGAGGCCCAGCACAGGTGACCGACAGTGAAATACAAGGCAGAGCAAATGTCCAAATCAGCGGCCGGGAACTAGATCAAAGCAGCAAAAATAAAGGAAGAAAAAGAAACAGTGTACATGTATATACGCACATGTTCACATACATACATATATGTGTATGCATGTATATACATATATACATCTATGTCTTGAAACAGAAGAGATAACGCAAAGGAAATTGTAATAATAATCTCGAAATAAAGTAATAACACATTTATATAAATATATCTACCTATGCAATAAATCCAAGAAAATCATGCTACATACTATACTTAGAATCGAATTCTGTCCCCTAACGTAAGAAAACCCCTGTCTTACAGGGTCAGCCAGCCGAGCCTCCTGTCTGATGCCTTTCTCTCCCCTTGGCCTCTGGTCTCCTCAAGGTCCGCCTTTCCCTTTTTGCCAAATCTAGCACAGCGCCTGGCACACAGCTGTTTTCAAGGTGCATTTGCATTAAGCGCCTCTCTCCTTGTAGACCCGGTGACACAGTGGAGCCCTCGCCTCTGGCTGCAAGCGTAGGGAACATCGGTTCCCCAGTTCTATGGGTGCTGGCAGTTTTCCTAAGAGAATCCCCTCCATGTCCTGTTTGCACATGGTCAGTAAGGAAGCAGAGGGAACAGATCCACAGTTTGCTGGACTGTGAAGCTTTCCCGGAATTTGACACGTTACAATTCATGTGAAGAGAAACGTAGACTCCTTTTATTTGTAAGTAGCCCTGTTTGCTCACCGCACCTCTCATGCTGATTAGTAGGCGGGG
>NC_064818.1:81285691-81356154 GCF_023721935.1 Panthera uncia | reverse complement strand
GGGGGCGGGGAGGGGTGTGGAGATGACTAAATAACCAGTCCAGTCTTAGGCCAATTCAGACCAAGAGGTTTAAAGGAGCAATTTAGGCTGTTCCCAGGGCTCTAGGAGAAGAATAATCAATCTCTCCGAAGCTGCCCTCCCCTCCTCCTCTCCCTCCCACCCAGGGGTCTGCGGAGGGGCATGATGGAGAAGATTCACGGCCTTGACCGTGACCTTGCCGTCCGTGTGGTCTCCAGAGCACCATGCTTCTCCAAGTGTGGCCATCCCTGTGAGCTTGTCTGCATCTGGCGGTGGGGCCTCTCTGGCTCCTGCTGGTGCTGAATAGATACTGGAACCAGGATGTCCCTGGCAGCTCCCTCCCAGGGCCCCAAACAAGACAGAGAACAAAAACCCTTTCTGCAGTGGACTGATATTTATATTTATTCCCCCCAAATTCATATGTTGGAACCCAATTCCCAGTGGGACGGTGTGAGTAGTTGGGACCTTTGGGGGGTGTTAGGGTCATGAGGGTGGAGGAGTCACAAATGGGGTTAGTGCCTTATAAAAAAGACCCCAGAAAGCTTCTAGCAACTTCTACCGTGTGAGGACACAGGGTGGCTCTCTATGAACCAGGAAGAGGCTCTCAGCAGACAACAAATCTACTGGTACTTGACCTTGGACTTTCCAGCCTCCAGAACTGTGAGAAATACATTTCTGTTTTATAAGCCACTCCATCTGTGATATTTTGTTATAGTCGCCTAAACCAACTCAGATCCCTCCAGGGAGGTCCCTGAACTTCTCAGAATTAAGACAGAGACCTACTCAACCCTCTTTGCTGCCTTGGCCCCCATCTGTCCCCCAGAGCTGGCAAGGGGCAGGGTTTCTTTCTGCTTTCCCTTTGTTGCATCCTGTCCCATCAGAGATGGCCTAGTTCTGTCATGGGCAGGTGGCCACGGCCCTCAGCTCAGGCTGAGTCCCTCAAGGTCAGTTTGGATAGGCTGCTCAGAAAAATCTGGCGAACGCCCTTCCCCCACAGTTGTCCCACTGGCAGAGCTCTGGCCTGGGGGGACCTCATCTTCAGCTGCATGCCGGGACCTGGAGATGACCAGCTCTGCTTTTCTCCTTCTGGTGACGGATCGCGATGACGCATCAGGCGGGAGGGTTCTCCAGGCAACCACGGAGAAAGACATAAAAGACGTGGATGTGAGTAGTTGCCGTATTCTTACAGCTGGGTTTGGAAACATCTTTGGCTCCTCTCACATCACCGTTTGCCTTACCTGGCTACCGTTGTTAAGCAGGCCTTGGGCTTATCCCCGTCACAGAGTGGAAGCTGGGGACTGAGCGAAGGCTCTCCTGGGTTAATTTCACTATCCTCACTTTCCCCCAGAGTTCCTGAGAGCAGTGCCTTTGAGGCTGACTTAAAGTCAAGGGGAAATAGCTAAAATATCATCGCAGAGAGTTCAGGCGTAGCCTTTGCATCTTCAGACGCCGAGCAACACGCTTTCAAAACAAGGGCTCCATGTGTGTCTCTGCAGGGATACGGGATGCAGATAGTTAAGAACTTCAAATGGTGATATTCTAGGAAAGAAAACAACAACAACAACAACAACACCAAGGATGCTTGCTGTGTGTTAATTTGTAAGCAATGAACACAAGATTCTATTATCGATTAAAAAAAAGAAAGGAAAGGAAAACCAAGGTGAAGGTTTGCGGTGGAAGGAGGGAGGTTCTCTCTCAGAAATTCGGAGTGGTGGCTAATAATGAGGGGCTGGCATGTGCTGAATGAAAAGCAGCTCCCACTCGCCATGGCTTTGATCTGTGCTGTGGCTTTGGCTTTGTTTTCTTTGTAAGCAAAAGGCCTCCACTCCCTGGTCCTCCGTAGCACCCTCCATTGCTGCAGGAGGCATAATTGGCCCTTCACAGCACTGTCAGCATCCCGGACATTAGCATGAAGTGACACAACATGGTGTAAATAATACTGATGCCCATGTCCACAGCACATTAGCTCTATTAACCTTTTAGCTGAGCTGGGAGCACTGCCATTTTGTGTCCCCCCGAAACAGTCAGTGATGTTCCATTTCATACACGAAAACTCAAAGCACCTGTGTTTAATTTTCATCCAGAGCCTAGTTTTCATTTCTGAGCTGCAAAACTTCCGTGCTCCTGGCCCCTACGATGTCAGAAATGCACAGTGGCAGATTGGCACATTGAGCTATTAATAATTTGCTATATGTGTTACAGATGTTGCATAAATGAACGGTGTTCTATCACTATTTCTTGACATTGGGGCCCTTGGGGTGGCGGGCTAAGACCCAGATCTGTCTACAACCTGCCTGTTCTGGAAAGAAAGGGGGGAAAAAAAGTGGCCCCTTCGAGCAGAATCACATTCCAGTTTGCAGAGCCAATTTTTCAGATGTTCTCTCTTTCCTGTTCCTTGTTCCTCCACTCAGACCTCATCTGGCCACGATGAAAAATGATGTGATGCAATTTTTTATTCTGCGTTTGACACTCTTATGGAAAGCAATGTGGTTCATTGCTTCCAAACTCCAAAAAGGTCAACAATGAAGAACACAATTTTTGGAAGCAGCCCAGGAAAAACTTTCAAGCCCAGAAAAACAAAACTGCTAATTGTTACCCCTTCTGCTGCTATTAAAGCTTCAGAGGAGCGCTGAGTATGTTTCATGAGCACATACTTTTCCATTAGAACCTTATTGAGCGACCAGGTGAAGTATATACCAAGTGCCCGGCTGAAAATGGACACTAGGTTTAAATTTTGACAGTAAGCAGCTGTAGGATTTCTTAAACTTAATTCAAATAATGAAATCAATAGGTTATGCTACAGTTTCAAGTTTCCCCAAACAAATTTATATGAAAAATGATATTAATTTATCTGAGATTACTTCAGCCAAGAAATAGATTTTTCTCTGTCACTTCTGAAGGGTAGGGAAGAAAAAAAAATCTGAACTATTACAAAAAATGGAGCTTGGGTAGTTGAGGGATCTAATAAACAAAATGTGCCTTTTCAATTTAGATTAATCATGATTGCCCTGTTTACCCATTCTGCGGCCATGACGATTTTTGAAATGCTAATAAATTAGATTTCTTTTTATGCCCCAAGTTCGGAAAATGGTTCTTTCCAAACAAAATACATGTGTGGGCAGCATGCCCAAGGTTTTCCTCCTCTCTCTCTCTCTCTCTTTTCATATAAACTTTTAAAAAATGCCACACAGCGGTGAGCCCTCTATTGTATAATTCCAGTATGACTAAAACCTGAAGGTTAGCAATCCAAGTTTAAGCCAAATGGTGCCAGATAAAATTCCAATTTAGACACAGTTCCAATTCACACCGCTTTCAGCCCATAACCTTCCCTGAACAGTACAGCCAAAAGATTTAATAGTGTCACCAGTAGGGCACACATAAATAGCAACTTTTATTGGTCACTATTTTGGAAATGTCAAGAGGGCTGCAATATGGTTCTGGTTTGCGCTCAGCATTCGCTTTACACACCTCTCTGGATCTTGGAAAACGCTTTTTCACTGTGACATATTACAATGCTGTGTGAAAAAGTGTTTTCGCTCTCGAGACTTCTGATGTGGGATTTGGCAAAGCGTTTCCTGGTAGTATCCACTAATCCACACCCCCTTGTGGTCCCTCACGGGCAGAATGCCTGGCCTCATTGCCTCCGGACCAACAGGACCCTTGTCCCCCCAAGAGCCTCATTGTCTAGGTTGAGAGAGGAGGGCCGTCCCTGGAAGGGTTCACGTAGTGCCATCTGTAAAAACAGGCCGCTGGGGTCAAAGCGGATTAGAGCATCTGGAAAATGAGACCTATCTGGGACACGAGACAGACCTCAGCAGGAGGGCATGGCGGACGCAGAAGGAAGGGCGTCCCAGGTGAGAAGGTGAGGTGTAGGTAGGGGTGGGCGTTCCGTTCAACACATAGATGAAGAATCGATCACGAGCACTTTTTCAAAGGAAATTCTTAGTCCTTATGGTGCGTATTCTGTTTGCAAGAGCGAGAAGTTGCCATCACTCAGAAACGTCACCTTTGGAGACACGTTTAGCTCAGATTCTGCACTGTTTGCAGAAATGCTTTGATTCTACTCTACGTTCTGCGGTCCAGGAAGGTCCGGGAAATCCAAGGATCGGGGTAGAGGGGTAGACTCATTTGTTATGTCCTGTTTCCTGGAAGGAGTGTTTCAGAGTGGGCCTCTGCATGGATGGAGCCCCGAGCTCCTTGAGATACACTGGCGGGGCCTTGGGTGTCAGAGGGGGTGGGTCCTGCCATTGTGGGTCCTGCTGTGTCTTCCAGACTAACGATTTCACTACAGTGGTAGGAGTGAGCCTTACTGGCAAATTTCAGTTCCCGGTGCTGCTTGCTGGGGACCCACTCGCCACCCTGTCTGTGGACATGCTCTCAAACCTCAGGATCTGTGGGCACGAGTGAGGGGCCGTGATAGTCTCAGATGGGCCGTGCAACTGGCCCAGGGTCTCTGCACTCCTCCAGCACCATGCTCCGAGGGCTCAGCCGGCCTGGCCCCCCTCCGGCCTGCTGTGAACGGCCCTCGCTTTCTGTGTCAGGCTAGCTGGGCACGCTTGAGGGGGACGCTGGCTGGAAAAACCCTGCCCCCCCCAAGCCTGCATGGAAACAATCCCCCAAAGACAACCTCAAATATAAAACCGATCTAGAAGGAAGGCCTGTCTTGTTGAAGGAAACCTGAGAGCTTTTTCCTATTGCCAAGTCAGCCCGGTTCCTTCTCCCTCATTTATTGGTGACTTTAACAAATGTTTTAAACCAAATTTAGAACAGCTGGTTTTGCAGAAACTGCTGGAATATAAAGAGAATGCTTCGTTTGGTGCCATACCCAAATAAACAGGAGTTTAAACCTGAAGATCTGAAGAAGCCAGTCTGGCCTCGGGTGGCTCTGGTTAGTGAAAAATTGGCCTTTGTTCAAGAGGGATGACGTAACCTTGCCAGGCTGAGCTACCTCGGGTGTTATTTTGCAGTGAGTGTGAATTAGTAGATGCCATGACTCCAAGACCTGGATGGTTTTCCTAAAATGTGCATGTGGACCCAGGCATAAAAACGACACGGGCAGAAATTCTGACAAGAGAAGTCTCTCAAAGGCAGGGGGTGGGGTGGGGGGGGGGTCAGCTTACACTCTTAAAAGAACAATCCAAAAATCTCTACCTTGTACTAGGTGTAATTACGGGCTTTGTTGTTGGTTTATCTGTGCCTGGTATGCACGTTTTTTTCCCCGGCCATTCTGCTGTAGGACCGTTTCCTTCTTCCTCATCAGAAAATACGGTTTTAGTTTTTGCTGCCAGAATTAAAACAAACAAAAGCTTCCCTGATCCTCAACGTTTTCACTCTGGAGGTGAGCTCCTGTGTCTGAGCTCTGCCCCCCCACCGTTCGTAAGTGCCAGGGAGGGCAGAACTATTCCTTGCTTCTGTTTTTTATTAAAATAAAAAAGCCAGCTTGCAATCATGAGAGGGAAAGGATTTCTCCCCCAAATATGATTTCTCATGGTATAATTCTGGTTTCTATTCCCCTAGCAGCACTTACTTGTTAATATGCCAGATATCAGGGAGCAGGGATCACTGAAAACATGTTTATTAACATATTAAACTCAGCGAAAGGACCCAGGGCCAACGCTCTGCTGGTCAGAAGGACCCAGGCTTCTAAATGAAGCCACATGCCACAGACCAGGCCACCCCAGAACTGTTGCAGCAAGGGGCTGGGTCTGAAACACAAACACCAACCGCTGTGGGGGCGTTTAAAGTGCTCACTTAAAATCAACACTGAAATGCTAATGGTGTCCTGTAAACTTAGGAAGCAAATTCCCGGTCCCCGGCTTGGGAAACACATAGGGCACAGAGAGGGCTGGTGCGGGGGCCCAGCCTTCATTGAGTGGGGTCACATCCACGGATGGCATGCGTCCGGGGTCGAATGAATGCTCACAACTGCCCAAGCACAGCCAGACAGCGCACCAGACTTCTGGTTCTGACTTCCAGGCCCAGAAGAGGGAAGGGTTCCTCCGCATCTTGTTTTTGTTCTGGAACATAAAAGCAAATGTCTCAGAACCCAAGCACCTTTACTTTGTAGAGTTCAATGCTTTCGCTCTTTCAGTTTTCCTTAAGTAGTGACAAGTTTCCTCCGCTGACAGGGTTATTTCACAGGGTGGTAAACATTCCAGTTTTGAGCAGGGCCAGATAGGCCACTGGCAAACAGCACCATCTGCAAACGGGCACACGGTAGGCCCGGCACAGATATGGTAAACATGCGACTGCCGTAAGAGTGCTTTCAAACTCACCCGGCAAGGATGAGCAGGTGGCCTTGGTCACCTAACACTTTGTTCCCGCTTCTGCCAGTAGGACACGGCCCCCAGTATGGGTGTATGAGTGTATTTTTTAATATGTATATTCTGTAATATATGTATATATATATTCATATATTTATGTATATATTCTGTAGGATATATATTTTAGAACATACACAAAATAAAATTTCCAAAAGCATGAGGTACAAAACATATAAATAGAATTTCTAGTATTTTCTTCCTGTAGCTTATTGTATCATCTTGACCCTTGATCTGGAGATGGCTGTTCTAGAACACCGAAGTCTGAGCTGGGTTTTTTTTCACACCATGACCTCCAGTCTGATGTCAAGCTGCTGATGCATTCTGCTCCTCTAGGCTTCTGTTTCCCTATCAGCAGATTGAAGTAATTGGGGCAGAGGAAGGGACCAGGGCTTCAACTAGACCACTCCTACTTTAGACTTTATCCTTTGTTCTTTCTCCCCTTCCTTCCTTCCTTCCTTTCTTCCTTCCTTTTTGCTTTCTTTTTCCCTTTCCTGCCTTCCTTCCTTCCTTTTTGCTTCCTTCCTTCCTTCCTTCCTTCCTATCTATCTATCTATCTATCTATCATCTATTTATATCTATCATCTACCCATGGAAGCCATGAAAATGTTTCCAAACTGTGTTCAGCTATGGAGAAGAACTTAGTTTACAAATAATAGGACTAAACCATCTCAATCATTTTGAAGGTGATAGGACTGATTTCAGTGTTTTCCAAAGATCTGATTGAAAGATATCTGAAAAAATTCTCTCTGGAGGTTATTTCCAAAGGAGGCTCAGGATTGGAACTGACTAGAAGCTCCTTAGTTGCAGGGGGCAGGAACCCCACTCAAGCAGCTGAAGCCCATGGGGGTGCTGGTTATAAGAGCTCTGGGGATCCAGGAGCAGGGATGTGGCTGGTCCTCATGCACACCTGGAACCCTGGGGACTGTCTCCATCTATCACCTAGGCTCGTCCTTCGTGCTGTGAGTGCATCAGCTTTCTCTGTGTCTGGTGATGGAGAGGAAACATGGTTGCCAACAGCTGGTACATGTCACAACATACAGCTTCAGCCAGTGTTAGGGGACTGGCATCTCTTTCCTGGATTGGAAGTTCCGAGAATATGTCTGATTGGCTGGGGAGAGACACCCAGCCTGGACCAAACCGCTGTGTCCATGACGTTTCTAAGGTAACCATCCAGGTGGGTGTGGAAGGGGACTTTCCCATAAGACAGATAATTCCCTAAGTGTCTACCAAAGGAACTTTGAACAAATGCCCATTTTCAGGCTCCACTCTAGAAATTCTGATTCAGTCAACCTGGTGTGGGGCCTGGGGATGGGCAAGATAAAGACAGAGTGAGAGGAAGACATCAAGACAGAGAAAGGGAGGAGGGTAGAGGTGATAGATGGATGAATGGATAAATGATAGATAGATAGATAGATAGATAGAGGCAGAAACAAATATAGGAATACAGAAGTCAAGATGTCACCAAATGATTCTAACATGTAATCTGTAATTTTTAGGAACCAGGATGTAGCCAGCTCTGCACAAGCCTGCCAGGCATCATCATTGATGGCGATGTTCCTACATCCTCTGATGTCTGAGATGACCAGGCCCTTGGCTACTGTTTGCCCATTGGTTTGCCCTTCCTGAGGCTCAAGATCTGTGACTGAGACCAGCCAAAGGGATTGGCTTTTCCAATCCCATGAAGTTGCTCCTGAGACTCACACTCATTCAGTGACCTTCTGCAGCTCACCAAGTTGGGCGTGTTACACAGAATCACAGTTAATCCTAAGCTGAGACATGTGAGGTGATGGCAGAACCGCCACATGCCTGTTTTACGGGCAAGGAGACGGAGCTTCTGTGGAGGTAGATGATTTGCCCATGGCTACCCACATCTTCCACGATCTGCTCAGAGGTCCCTCTGGGCTCTCGTCACACCCGCAGGTCCAGGGAGCTTCACGCTTCTATCTAATTCCTCAATATGCTGCCATATTCAGATGACTTCAGGCAGTGCTTTGTTTGTGGCTGGTATTTGTCTCTCCCTCCAGATTGTCAGCTTTTTGGAGCAAAGCCTGGTCCAGCTCAGTTTTGGGCCCCCAGGCCCCTCCCGCCACCCCATGCTGGATAGAATCCAGAATCCATCCGTTCTGGATAGAGTGGGGTTCCAGGTTTTGCATGGGGCTACTGGAAGGTCACTGCTTTGCCAGGTTGTGCCAACTGCTGAAGTCCAAGTTTCTTAAATTTCTCACTGGCAGGGAGCAGGTCAGTTATAAAGCATCTGAAATGGTCCAAGCACAAAGACTCCCTCTAGGTTGAGTTTAAAACATGTGTCTTTGTGGGCCATTCTGGACACGTGCTCCTGAGCTGCTGCCACCCAGGGCCACCACCCTGGGCATCCAGAAGGCCCAGCGCTGGCCCAGGGTACGGGTTGGGTCGTACCTCTCTTCAAAACCTCCTTGTCTCCATAGTGCCTTTTGCAAAATCAACACAGAAAATGAAAATGACTGAATGTGGACCTTTTCCTTCAGCTCTACAGCGGAAATGATGAAATTCTCGTGATTACACTTGACATTTTAGGCATTTTAATTGTATAAAATTTTGCTGCCCTGTGTTAAAAAGTTCTAACTTTATAACCAAGCATACCTAAGCTATTGAAACAATTGAAAAGGAAAACCAAGGTCAAAGAAAGGTGAAGTACAAGCATCATATGTGTGTAAACCATACCCTAGGAACAGAGTGATTCTGGAAAAGGCCATCCAGCTATGATCTTTTGACACAAAGTCAGAGAGCAGAGGGCCTGCCAGAGGAGCCCCCAGTCCAAATGCTTACTTGGAGTTGTCAAGAGAGCAATCTGCCAGCCCCATCTACCTGCATGAACCTCTACCTTTCTAGGGGGAGAGGGGGCCCCAAGACTTGTTTGCCAGCAAGGCCTCTGAAAGGCCAGGTGTCCCAGGCCAGCCACGCTTCGTGTGGCTGATGTTGTTTACAGGGTGTGTGAGCCAGTGCGGGGCCAACAGTGGCTGCTTTTGCATCCGGTTTAGGGGCCAGAGGGCCAGTGGTTAGTGTAGAATGTTCTAGACACCCAAGGTGGAAGGGATTTTGAGGCCTCAGAAACGTGGGAGTTTACCTTGGAAAGTGCTGCTTTGGTAAAAGATATTACTAACAAGATATCAAAATGGAAACTTTCCCCCTTCAGTTTCGATTTGGTAGATTTACAATTTTTGAAGTGAGTGTGTGACAGATTGCCACGTGCAGAACTCACAAAGGATGTGGCTAAGAGCAGGTTCTCTCCATTTTGGACACTCAGCCGGATTAAAGATACAGCGTTGTAATCGGAGACTTGGCACTGGGAGTAGAGTTTCCCTGGAAAGAGTGGTGCCACTCAGTGGGTCCTCTCCCATCTGCTTCTTGAAGGTGGGACCACTGCCCGTTGAGGCGAGGCCTCTGTGAACCTGCATAGACCCTGGCGCTGTGGGTGGTGGACACTCGTCTGGTCCTCCCTGGCGGAGCTCAAGGGAGGCTGAGCCACCAGGCTGGGAAGTGGTGGGCAGAGAGCATGAGCCGTTGCCCTGCCGGGGAGTAACTCCTCCCCCTCCGCTGTGGCCAGAGGCTGGGACTGTGGGCACCAGATGCGGACTCCACAGAAAGAAGGAAGGAATTCGAGCCTGGCGTCCAGCATTGCACGTTGCCAGGAGCTCTGCCCTGACAGGCAACAGGAGCCCGCCTTGGATGGAATGCCAGAGGGTCCTTGGCTGAGGGAGGTCGGAGGCAGGTGGCCCTGGCACAGCACATTCACCCTCACCTCTAACCCAGAGTCCCAAGGAAGCTGTGACAGTCACCAAGGGAGGTGTACATGTTCCATTAGCACCTCAGATGACATGACCAAAAGATTGTGTGTGTGTGTGATATGTAAATATGTACCATGTATGTATATATATATATATATATATATATATATATGTGACATTATGATACACACAAATATATACAGCCAATACGCACGTTTAAGTGAGCACATAGAAATATATACACATAAACATGCTTTCAGGGTGGTCACATGACCAAAAGTACTTAGATCCTTGGGCATCTCTCTCTCTTCTGAATCAGTTCCCACAGCAGGAGAGGAAAACTCATTTCCCCTCTATCCTGAGTTTTTGGCTGAGGTCGTTTGCCACAGAAGACAGGTAACAAGAGAAAAACAAGGGAAGCTTTATAACCACATCTACCTCCAGGGAGACATGGGGAGGTGCCCAGGAAGCAGAGTAGAAGTAAACAGCACTTTCAGCTGAAGACAAAAGATGGGGGGGGGTGGGGGGGAGGGGGGACCACTTAACTGGAAAAGCCAGTTAAGTTTTGCACCTTCTCCTCAGATAAGGGTTTCTTGTGATTTCAGTGTCTTTCTCTTCCTGGTGTGAAGAGGGAGGTGGAGATTTTTTAATATGAATTTCCCTTACAAAGGGGTAACTTCGAACTCTTTTTCAGAGCTTCTCCTGTACCTGCAGTCTCTCAAAAGAATCAGCTCCAAATACGCTTTAAACTAAAGAGGCACGTTTTGGGGTACCGTATTCCTCTGCCTTTCACCATCAAAAATATGGTTCCCGGGACGCCTGGGTGGCTCAGTCCACCAGTTAGGCGGTGAAGCATCTGACTCTTGATCTCAGCTCAGGTCATGATCTTACAGTTTTGTGAGTTTGAACCCCTCATCAGGCTCTGCTCTGACCCTGCAGAGTTTGCTTGGGCTTCTCTCTCTCTCTCTCTCTCTCTCTCTCAGCCCCTCCCCTGCTCACACTCCCTCTCAAAAGAAATTTAAAAAAACTTAAAAATAGATGGTTCTGCAAGGGAACTGCGTTTCAGTTGTAATGCATGCGATATGACCCACGATTGCTGTATGTGCAATATACACACAAATACATGGTCATATAATCCTTATTAGTATGTAATTTATATGTTAATAATATTTAATTAATATATTTAATTCTCGTTAAAATGCATGCAGTGGAAGAATGAGTTTAGAACTGAAATTCTAAAAAAAAAAAAATAAAGCTCATGTCCCACCTGAGAAGGGGCATTGGTGATCTTGAAATGAAGAAAATGGCGTATGTAAAACAACAGGGCCTCAAAGGGAATTGCAACGTTTGGAAAACGGCAAATATTATCAATATAGAAACACTCTTATTATCAAGGTTGGCTTTGGGCGTGAGCCAAGATGGGTCAGGTCAGGGAAATTTTGAGCTAGGGAAGTAAGGCATGACTGCTTGCGACCCTGGGCGTATGGGTCCATAGCCTCGCAGTTAACTATTTATTTTGAAATAATTATCCGTTCTCAGAGAGTTGCAGAGATAACACAAGCGATGCCCTGTATGCTTCACCCAGCTGCAGCCGGCAATAGCTTACATGGAGCACAATAGCAAAACCAGAAAATGAACTTTGGTACAAGCCACAGACCTTATTCGGAGTTTGTCTTATATGCCGTTCTGTGTGCATGTGTTTTGGTGTGTGCAATTTGGCCACATGTGTGGGTTGGTGTGATAGCCGCAGTCAAGCACAGAACTCCTCCCCTTCGACGAAGATCTCCTTGGTGCTGTTGCTTTGCAATCATATCCATGCTTGCCCCCTCCCCGCACAGCACTAGGCTGTTCTCTGCAATCTGCTTAGCTCGAGAATAGTACCTAAGCGGAATCCAACGCGTAGAACCTTTTGCGATTGGCTTTTCTCACTCTGCGTACCGCCCTCGAGGTCCATGTGAGTTATGGCATCTATCGGTTGTTCCTTTTTATTCTTTTATCGTTCCGTGGAATGGGCATACACCAGTTTGTTCACCTACATTCACCCACTGAGGGACATTGTTTCCAGTGCTCGGCTCTTATAAAACAAAGCTGCTGTGAACACTCATGTTCAGATTTTTGTGTGGACAGAGTTCTCATTTTTCTGGGATATATGGTCAGGAATGTGATTACTGGGGCATCCAATAAGGTTGGCTTTTTAAGAAACTGCCAAACTATTTTCCAGAGAATTCATGCACTTGCATTTCCCATAGGAATGGATAGGAGATCCAGGTTCTGTGCATCCGAGATGGCACCTGGTATTGTCGCAATTTTTACCTTTAGCTATTCCGATAGATGTGCAGTAATCTCTCCTTGTGGGTGTACCTTGCCTTTCCCAAATGTGTGATGATGTTAAACATATTATAATGTGTTTGTTTGCCATCCATATATCCTCTGTGGTGAACTGTCTGTCTTTTGTCCATTTTCTCATCGAATTATTTGTATTTTTGTTGTTGAGAAGTCTTTATAGGAGTCCTTTGTCACCTATACGTTTTACAGATACTTTCTCTTGAAATATATCAAGTCTGTATCTTGAATTTTCATCCTCTTGATGGAGTCTTTTGTAGCATTAGAGTTTTAAATTTTGATGAAGTCTAATTTATCAAAGTTTTTATTTGTCGATCATGGTTGACCATAATGTCAAAGAATACTCCTTTCCTGGTCCTGTGGCTGAAGAGGAAAAGCTTTCCTTGGGCCTGTTTTTCTGTTATCTATAAGGATTTCAGGATGGCATCCTTCACCAGTGCCTCACTCAGCACTTATAGGAAGTGAACAAAGAACCCGAACACTCACCACTGTGTTGTCTCTCAAGGCCCAGGTCCCCAGCCAGTCATGTTGTTCTTACACCTTTCGTCATATGCCCCTTTGACACACCATGTCAGTGGAGGGGCAGAGAGAAGGAGACACAGAATCTGAAGCAGGCTCCAGCTGCTTGAGCCTGACATGGGGTTCAAACTCACGAACCACGAGATCATGACCTGAGCTGAAGTCGGACGTTTAACTGACTGAGCCACCCAGGCTACCCAACATTGAGTTTTTGTGGAGCAAGTGTTTTCTGGAACAAATCTGTTTTGATCAATTCAAAATAAAAGTAGAAACACTTGAAATATGTAGCCGTTGTACAGACAGTTGGTCAGGGAATTATTTCGCAAAATTATTTTCATCAAGATTCATTCTAATTAATTCTAATTTCATCAAAATTAATTCTCCCATGTAAATTTTGCAGTCAAGCTAGGACTCACAGAGCAGTATTTTTGTCCACATATATATATATATATATATATATATATTTTACTAATTTTAGCTTTTGCCGGTGTATACTTTCTATTTGCAGTTATCACATTTTTCAACTTCAATATTTTCCAGATCATTTTTACAGACTTGGGTCTGCCAAAAGATTTCAATTCTTCTGACAGTTTCACCATGTACGTTTTAGCCACTGTCACTTTTATTTCATGCTGATTTGTTTCTGCCATAAGAATCATCATGAACTGAATGAAGTTGGTCTCTCGTGCCTATTTCTTATCTGATCCTTGAAAAAATAATTTTCCCCAAATATTCCAGGATGGCTTGACTGTTCAGACTGGACAGCCTTTTCTTTTCTCTTTTCTTTTCTTTTCTTTTCTTTTTTTCTTCCCTTCCCTTCCCTTCCTTTCCCTTCCCTTTTCTCTTCTCTTCCTTCTTCTCTTCTCTTCTCTTCTCTTCTCTTCTCTTCTCTTCTCTCTTCTTTTCTTCTCTTTTCTTCCCTTCCCTTCCCTTCCCTTCCCTTCCCTTCCCTTCCCTTCTCTTCCTTCTCTCTTCTCTTCTCTTCTCTTCTCTTCTCTTCCCTTCCCTTCCTTTCCCTTCCCTCTTCTCTTCTCTTCTCTTCTCTTCTCTTCTCTTCTCTTCTCTCTTCTTTTCTTTTCTTTTCTTTTCTTTTCTTTTCTTCCCTTCCCTTCCCTTCCCTTCCCTTCCCTTCCCTTCCCTTCTCTTCCTTCTCTCTTCTCTTCTCTTCTCTTCTCTTCTCTTCTCTTCTCTTCCCTTCCCTTCCCTTCCTTTCCCTTCCCTTCTCTCTTCTCTTCTCTTCTCTTCTCTTCTCTTCTCTTCTCTTCTCTCTTCTTTTCTTTTCTTTTCTTTTTTCCACTATCTAAATAAAGATAAACCCAACCTGTATCCTCAGCGCTCTCCAGAAGCCACGAGCCCTCTGCAGTATCTCCGGGCTCCACCCAGGACCGAGTGAAGGAGGGACAGAGGACTGAAGGAAGGGCCAGCCTCACCCCAGAGGGAGGAGAAAGTCGGGGAAGGGGCTGGTCTGTAACCAGCGGAGGAGGGGCTGCAGACTGTGTGCGTGGGGCAGGTGTCAGGAAAGGACAGGAACATTTCCAGGAGCGGGTGAGCCTAGGTGAGCCTAGGGCACTGGCATAATGGAGGCGCCTTTGACAACACAGGGAAATCCAAACTTGTGCAATCACCGTTTCCTTACACGCCCGGCCTCCTCGTGCACGTTGCCCTCACGAAGCCGTGCGCACACCTTCCACTTTGCCACAGGTACATCCTGTCACCACGCTGCCGCCCTGTCACGCTGGTATGTCACTCTGAAGGGAGCTGCTCCGTGTGCCCTCATCCAGACAGCGCCTTCATCCAGGAGGCAAATCGCCTCTGATGGCAGCGGCTTCAGAAGCGCCAGCTCTGGTTGCCAGGAGCAATGTCGCCCGCTGACATTTTCCTGGCAGGGCCTCCGTGATTGTCAGCAGGGCTGCCTGGCTGGGCCCGTGGGCTGGCAGCAGAGGGCTCTTCTGACATGTGCTCCTGGTGGAGGCCCCTCTTCCAGGGTGACGAGGGCCGCGGAAGAGGAGGTGTGCCGCAGAGCAAGCACGCAACCGCACTGCGCAGGGTTCCTGCAGGGCGCCCCGCCCCGCTGTCCTCGGGCCTCCCCTCTGCCAGAGCAGCACAGGGCCAACCCGGCCACCGGACCCAGAGGTCTGGAAGGCCGGAGCTCCCTTGAGGAAGCGTTCTCGCCGGCTTGTGCTTCTCGCTCGCACAGTGACCTGCTTGGCCCGGAAGAGGAGCGGGGTACAACCCGACAGCCCTAATCTCCCGTCTCAAGGCACCGCTGCGAATCCCGGCTGTGCCTTCAGCTGCAGGGCTGGGGCGTCCTTGTCGAAAGTAAATACCACCAGGGCATCGGGGGTGAGGCTGTGACGCTTGGCTTTCCTGCACTTTGGTAGAAAGGAAGATGGCAGACGTTTCCTTGGCTCTTCCGACTCCTGGCCAGCACCACCTCTAGCGGCCCTCCACCCCTCCGGACAGGTCTGGCTCTATTCACCTCCTAGACCTCAATACGTGCTCTGTATCTCCTCTTGCCTCCCTTTACACCCCACCCTTGGGGGCTCTCTGCTGTCTCCTCTTGAGTGACACCCGTGCCTGGACCTGACCTCTAGGTACAAATGTCCAACCGCTCCCCTCCTGTCAGATGTTCTGTGGGTACCCCATGGTCAGTGCCTGCTTGGGACTCCTTCCCACTAGCCCCGTGATATCCTGGAAAGTCCTATTCCTCTGAGACTCTCCTCTCCAGACTGTGGACAGCCACAGCCCCCACACCCCCAACCCGGAAATCTCCCCATGGATTCTTCCTCTGCGACTCCTCGGATCAGGCCTCCTCCCCAGGCCTGCAGCCCTTGGCTTTCGTGACTTGCCATTTTCTCACTTGTTTTCTCTTCCTTCTGGGCCTGTCCCCCTGCTGCTGCACCTGGTTTCCCTCCTCCCTCTGCCAGAGGGACAGTCCCCTAGACACAAATCTGAAAGTGCAACCGCCACATCGCCGTAGTCCTTCGTGGCTCCCTGGGGCCCACGGGGTGAAGTTCAGCCAGCTGTCTGGCCTCCTTGAAGCTCCCCTTGCTTTCAGTTAAAACCACTCCGGACTTGGATCTTCCGTGAAGTCTGGCTCCCTCCCTGAGGACTTCCAGGGCTCCTGGGTGCTGACACCCTGCCATCCAACCCCGCTGCTCCCCACAGACCTCCCGCCCCTGCTCTTCCTGTTCCTGCTGCTGTGGTGTAGGTGTGTGCACACGGGCCCCGGACTGAGCATTAGGTCGCACGGCCGCCCTGGCGGGAGGTTTCGCAATGACCTAAGGGCAGAATGATTCTAAAAAGAAAAGAAAAAAAAAAAATCAGATTGTTAGATTGTGCACTGGGATCTCAGTGTCGTGTGCCCTTTTCCAGGGCAAACCCCTAACAGTGCTGCGGTGACTGTGACTGCGGCTGGCCAGCAGCCCCAGAGCAGAGAGATAGGGCCTGAGCTCTGGTCCCAGCTGTTACACTTGCATGGCTGTGCGCAGTTTCCTTCACCTCCACTTCCTTACCTGAGAAATGGGAATAATAGCCCCCTACTTGCTGCCACGAGTTGTGAGAGCCAAATGAGAACATACAGGCAGCTGTGAAAATACTGAAGGTTCCTCAAGGAGACGGAGACGGGTTGAGAGGCAGGCCAGTCCCTCCTCCTGGCAGACTTCACAATCCAATCGCACAATGTGTCTAAAACATTAAGAATTTCGGAAATGCCTTTTCAGTATGGTGAAGGAAAGGAGGAGGACCCAGGAGAAGGTGAAAGCTGGGGTCCACAGGGGCAGAAAGCTGGCAGCAGCTTCGGCTGGAAAACAAACCACCTGAGTGCTTCCCACGGAGATCCGGACGTTGGAAACCACTCTCTCAGGGTGGATGATAAATGCCTCTGGGGTTTCGCAGCTTGGGGGGGAGTCGGGCTGGCTAGGGCCAATGAGAGCCCGCTTAACCTAGAGAGTAAAGACTCTGTGATGGTGTGTGCTTCCAGGAACAGCCGTCTGGCCGGGCCGCAAGGCTCCCTGGTGCGAATGGGACACACCCGGGGCAGCGGCAGCCCTGGGACCTTTCAGACAAGACGCTGCCAACCACAGCTGCACCCACACTCTAGGAGACTCAGGCCAAGGCTGTCTCAAGTCGTCAGCTCGGTGACATGCGCTCAGAGGCCTGCAGTGCAGCCACCCGAGGGACCAGGTGCCGACTGAAAGTGCTCCTGGAAAGAGCAGGCCCCGGGGAGAGGAGCGGCGCCTGGGCCGGGTCTCTGCTCTCCTCCGCAGCATCCTTACTGGCCCGCGGTCTGTCGAAGGCGCGCCCTTACCTTTTGCTGCTAGGACTCCATTTAAACGAAGAATGTTGACTTACTGACAAAGTCCACAGGCACATTCTCAGCCAAGTTTAATAACAGGAAGATCAACTTTGACCCTGATGACTTCATGAGAGTTTCTTATAAATGAGCTTCCAGGCTCCAGACACGGCCTCCTTCCTGCTGTGAATGTTTATTGCAATCTGCCGAGGAGGTGGAAGTCGGGATGTCTCCGCGTGTGTCCCCGCGCCAGCCCACAAGTGCCTCCGGGTGGCGGGGGTGGAAAGGACGGCCGAGCTGCACACCTGCGGAAGCCGCCTTCCTCCTGGAGCCGTGAGGGCCCCGGGCCCGGCTCTGCCTCTGCCGCGCGGGGACACGAAAGCCGAGAACACGACCGGGGATAAAAATAGCAGGCTCGGGAATAGAGTTCATTAAGCATTCGATTGTCTTTGCCCCAAATTATATTCCTGGGAATTTCACTTAAGATCATTTCGTACTGTGTTTGAAAACAAAGCAAAATAAAACAACAGAACCTCAAACTCATCTCAGCCGAGTGCTCCTGGCAGACGTCAGTATTTTAATTCAGCTTGGAATGGAGGGGACTGAATGCTAAACTGGTTTGTAGCAGGATATAGTCATAAATCAGTCTTAAAATATGGGTGCTTTGTTCCCTAATATGAATGAACCAGTTAGAAATGAAAAAAAAAAATCAGAAACAAACAAACAAAAAACCCAAATAACCTGAGACATTTGTTGAATAGTCTGGCACCATCATAGTATAAGCTACCTTAAATTCGGGGAAAATGTGCTCCAATTAGTACCCGGCTTATGCATATTTCAGGGCCCCTTTTCTTCCCTTTATTCTCTCCCCTCCTTTTGCCTCCCGCACACGCACACACCGAAATTTTGAAATTTGACTTTTAACACCTGCTCAAGGAGAAATAGCTTTTCTTGTACAAATCATCATTCTTTATGCCCGTACAAAATTTTGGGTGCACTGGATAGAAAGGATGCGGGCGGCTATCCGCGTTGCTTTGGGGGAGGGCCCAGAGCCACCCCCCCTCCGTGAGTGAGCTGTCTCTAAGTCAACATCCCCTGCTAGATCCCCCTGTCCTCCTCCAGGGTTGGCAGATGTCTGGAGGAACAGACATCTATCCTCCTCCTGTCCTTTTCCATCTTTGCCGTTCACCCTGCACCCTCCCCAGCCTGGAGGGCAGATTCAAAGTCTTTCTCTTTAAGTCTGATCCAGCAAGAATGTATCTTAAAATTTTAACACACATTCATGTCTCCTTGGGACAGCAATCCATTGTTTGCAAAATACTACTCACAAGCCTTCAAGGAGGGCCAAGATTCAAGTTCAAATCCATAGGCTCTCCTAGCAATGAAATAGGGTGCCTGACAATAGGGCAAGCATTCTTTTCCTCTTGAATTGAGAGGCGATTGAACCAGAGGCTGGCGCTGGGCAGAAGGAGAGGCTTGGAACGGAATGTCTCATACATGTCCTGTCTTTGTGGCTCCCTGCCATTTGACTTCTCCGATCCCGTCCCTTCATTTGAGAGACTAGAGTAGTCATACCCATCAGACCCCCTTAACTACTCATAAGGACAGAAATGTTGTCTCCATCCACTGTCCTCATTCTTCACAGTATTATTGGAAACGGTTTGAAAACAAATGGAAAATGTACTGACAATGATTTCTGAGGAAACCAAGTAAAGTCAGCCACAATGACCAACTCCCTCCGAGGAAATACCTAGCACCGTCACACCTGCAAGGATCTTTCTACCAACGAGGCACCTTCACACCTAATCTTATTGGAGATCTTAGTTTTGGACCTACTGTGGGAAAAGAGCCCGATCAGCCAGCCAGGAGCCACAGCTTCTGCCATTGCATTTGAGGACATCATAAATCCCTAGAGCAGAGAGACACCTTGGGCCATAGCCATTCTGGAACCTTCATTTATAGAGGTACAGGCACCCAAGCCTGGAAAGTGGACAGGGCTCACCCAAGGTCATGCAGCTGGTTAGTTGAAAAGGAAGGTGATAGGACGAGGTCGGTCGAGCTCTGCAAACATCACGCAGGCCCAGCCCATAGTGCGTGTTGTGACTGGGCACGAAGCTCCCTGGTTGACACCTTACAAGGACAGGTATGGGGCGTCCAAATGTCTTCACCAGACAGAAGGCAGACGGAAGGTTGTCTCCTCCTCCCTGACTCCTTTATCCTTACCGTCAGCCTTCTGGGGACTCCCCCAACCTCCCCATGCCCTCTTGTCTTCTGCCTGGCTTTTAGAACTCTTTCAGTATTTGGTTTGGACTATCTCCTGTTCACCAACTGGGAATAAGTATGAGAATTCCAAGGGAGTGGTTTCCATGGCAACAACAACCTCATAGAAGGTTTCAGAACTTTTCCCTCCTACTCATGGTACTGCAGAAATTCAGAAAGCATAAGGCACAGAGACAAGTGCTAATGATCTGACCTGAATTTGCTGTGGCGTGGCGGGTAGAAGAAAGACAAATGCATTGCGGTCTGCCAGACATTTCTCATCGGCACGCATCCAAATGACTTCCTGGAAGTGAATCATGATCATATTATTGTAATTTTTTTTTTTTTGTTAGAGGTGGCACTACATATCAAAGACAGGGTCATTTGTCTTCTACTGTGAAACGCTCAGCCTCATGCTTTTGAGGGTGGAGAGTTGTTTCCTGGTGCTGTCTTTCGGTCAACCTGGCAGAAATGACGTCCGCGTGGATTATGATGTCTCTATACCTGCGATGCAGGTGCAGTGACAGAGTAGCCCATAATCATCAGTATTTAAACACAGATCACCGTGGTCTTAGATGTCTAAATGCCAGGTCTTGACTAGGCAGATGGACTTTGTATCATCACGTGAAGGGCTTTCTCTGGTGATGAGACCCAGGTGTGAGTGGGGCTTGACTCCATGCTGGGAGCACTTGGACCAATGGGAGGCAGGGGCCAGTTCCTCTGCAGCAGTCGCCACTCTGGGCATGGTTTTTCCATACAGTCCATCTGGTGCCATCTCATCAGTTTGAGAGGGTGCACCTGTCCGGCCATCTCTGGGTAGCTTGGAGTTTATGGCAAAGCAGAGCCAGGGAGGTGACATATCACCTTACATTTGCTGCCCACCCTACTTCAGTCCTCTCTTCCTTTACTCTCCCCGGCCTGGAATTTCATCCTTCAGTAGGACATTGGCACACACTCAAGCTTTGCCTCCACTGTTTTGTAGGAAATCGAAGCAAAGGCAAGACTTACAGGGCCAGGAGTTGATGTAAGCATTGGGGTGGATGTGTCCACAAGAAAGGAAGGTTCATCATCTCATGAGCTTGACATCTTACAAGGCTGACAATGGACACTTTTAAGTTAAAACGAGCTTGGATTTATTACAGCTAATGCAAAGAGATGGCTGGCTTTAAATGGCTGAAGAGTGACTGTCAGGTTTCTAGTATTTTGACACTGATTTCAGCAGGCAAGGGGGTGGTGCAGTGAGGTGATGGATGGGGCTGAGGAAGCCACCCTAGTTGCCTGAATTGCATTCTATAAGGGAGAGCTGCTACCTCAGTATGGCTAGGGTAAGATCCCCAGGGCTAATCTCCCTGCTCCCCCAAACAGGCCTTATAGGCAAAATGTTTGAACTCACTCTCAGAAGTTATATGGAAAGCTAAGACAGAACAGTCTGTGCCACTTCTCCAACTCCTCTAGCACGCACACACATGTGTGCACACACACACACAATGTTAGGTACTTATCCGGCATTATGGTGGCCCCATCAACCACCCACACTACTAGTTGTCTTCATGGTACAATGCTTTGGAGACAGATCCACCAGGTAGAAGGGATTACCTGTTGGATTAAGTTTGAGGATCCGATGTCACCTCTGCCCATTGTAAACAGAAGGGCTTGGATCACCCAGGTGTTTTCCTGTTGGCACAAGATAGACATGTCCTCATTGTCTTAGCTAGTGAGGCCAGCTTCTCATCCATAAATGGAAAACCAGAACACTCCAGAGCCTTCCCTTCAAATGCATCCCTCAACACTGATCCCTGCAATTACAGAAGTTTGTCTGCAAGGATGGTTAGGGTAGGGTGGAGACACAGAACCTCCAGTAGCCCCTCCACTGATGACAAAAATATGGTTCAGAGTGCAAACCTGGGAATCCTCTTGGACCCTGCCCAGTTTTACCCCTTGGCGATGCTAACAGAGATCTGCTCCACCCAGGCGAGCAGGAACCAAGGCAGGAGAGCTCTCAGAAGCGACTCTTGCTTTCCCAATTAGCCTAACTTTGCAAACCCAACAAATCACGAGGTAGAAATGACTCTATGGTAAGGTCTTAACCTTTTAGGTTGACATTAAATTGGAAGAAACTGCTTGTGTTAGAAATAATTACTGCTGATAATGAATACAATTAAGCATAAAAGAATCTTTATAACTCCGGTACCATTTGTGCACTTAGAAATCGGCTCGTATTTTTCCCTTCACAGATGTTACCATAATGGTGTCAACACTTTTATTTCTTTGTCCATAAGCCGAAAATTATGGCTGTTTCATAAATCGGTAACGCACTCAGATGGAGGCCCAGCTGCGGAGCACATGAGTTCAGGCTCCTGCCCCAGCCTCATGTTTCACGATGACCTCAGCTTCCTGTGTCAATGGGAACCCATGCGAGTAAGTACTTGTAAAACTGGTTGTGAAGAGTGAAGTTAGGAAGAGGTGCTGTGGTGTCAAACATCTGCTTCGTCCATTACCCTCAAATAGGGGCCGGAATGTACCGTAGGGGCAAGAAGCATCAATAAATTAAAATTCTCCTGTGAGCACAGAGCACACTTTCCATGCCTGTGCCAATGTGAGCCATGTCAAAAGAGAGACACAGAGAGAGAGAAAGAAAAAGAAAGATGCCAAACAAAAGAAGAGAGATTTGGGGACAGTGTTAATTAGAATCTGCTTTTCCTCGTGCAGCTGGTGGGCTTTGCAAAACACAAGCATTTTCACGCCTGCGTGAGACAATGAGAGTTCTGCTCCTTTCAGGAACCAGGTTCTTTTGCCCACCACCACCATATATTCATCAAAATACTAGAAGGATGAAAGAAAGTAAATAAGGTGTCATTGCAGTTAAGGGTGTAGGTTTCAGATGGCATAAATACTCACATAATTATTTATTTTACTTGGACTGCAATACTGTTAGCTGGTTAGGTTGTGTCGCCAGACCGGTAACACACATTTTGTCAAAACTAATGTATGTATTAATTACGAAAGAAAAATATATAGAAGCTTAATAGAGTTTCTAAGTTTTTAAGTGGGTTGTTTCAGGCTGGTATTCGAACTGAGCAGTTTGGGTAAGAGACACCCTCCCACCCTTTCTCGCATACGTGGCCTCGCCACCGAGACCCCATCGTAAAGCCAGGCCGTCCTCGCTGCCAGAGGAGGGAGACAGGAAGTTGGAAGAGGAATGTTCAGTAATCCTTGAAGCCCGGCCTGTACAGTCTTCTTCCCTCTCACGTCATATATCAGAGAGAGTCCAGACTGTTCACAGCCTCACATCAGTCCTGGTACCGGAGGCCGGGTCTCCGAATGCGCTGTGGTGGGGTGTGTGCTCAGGCAAGGCTGTATGTGCAGCCAGGAGCAGAGGTGGAGTGTGGGGCTTGCATTTGGGAGATTCAGGGTGTACCCTGCAGGGTCACCTGAAGCTCCCTTTTGATATGACCGAGTGCCTGGCCTGTCCTTGCTGGGATGTCTAGAAGGAGCAGACCACAACTATACCCCCTCCCTGGCAGCATTTGGCGTGCTCATTCCCTAAAGCACCCATCGCTCTCAAACCACAATCTTTTAGAAAGTAACTAAAAATGCCTCAGGCCAAAAACTCTGGATTTTTGCCTCATTTATCCCCTGAATAAATAAGTGGTAGTGGAAAAATAGTGTCTCCCCACCCCAGTTGGTCTTACTCATCCAGGAAGACTGAATTTATTCTTTGCATGTCCTTCTAAAAATTCTGATTTTAATCTGAGATGATGAATTAGAAGGCTTATTCACCTTATACAAAATTTTTCAAAACAGACAGTGAAGTAAATTTAAAGGCTGTGTATATATTTTTTCTATCCCTGAGAACAAGTACTGTTTGGGGGAAGACAAAAGAGTAGATTTTAATCTGTTTGCCCTTTGAAATGACCATCAGCAACCTCCTTCCAATCACCTGTGCCCTGTGATCATGGTCCTGGGAGCCGGCTTCATGAGTTTGGGGCTGTTTGCATTGCCACCAGACTACCCATAAAGACTCTGTTAGCCCACGTGCCTTCATAGTTTCTAACTGGCTTCTTGACCAAAGGGAATGTTCAGTAAATATTTGGCTTCAAAGTCATTGTTCTTCACCACCATACTTAAGTGAGATTAGCTCATTCAGGCAAACTTGGGTTTCAATCTCAACTTTACCATTTAACAGTGGAGAGACCTGGGCAGGCAGTGTGTAACACCCCCAACCCTCATGATCTCCATACGGAAAATGAGGCTAATTGTGCCCAGAGGATTGTGGGTAGGATTGAAGGTGTCAATGCAGAGTTATTTGCATTGTGCTTAGAACCTGGAGGTACTATCTAGTAGTACCTGTTATTCTTGTTGTTATTATTAATATTTTAATCACAAGTTAAAAAAAGATTTCTTGTCAGTTTCTCTCTCTCTCTCTCTCTCTCTCTCTCTCTCTCTCTCTCCCCTCCACCTACCTTGGTGTGATTATGGTTAAACCAATGTGTCTCAGATAGTTAAAGACAGATAAGAAGCTTAACCTGAGTGCTGTGTGGTGCTATGATGTTGTCTAGGTTACTGTTGTGTGTTATTATCAATCATTCCAAAGTGTGCAATGAATATTTCATTCTCAGTGTCCCGTATAACCATTTAAGGGACATAGAGCCTAAGTGGAGCCAAAATCTTCTGAAGTTATTATGGATCAGAAAAGTACTGGAGAAGCCAGGGACACACACAGTGTAACTACATGGTTCCTGATTTTTTCCACATGGACCCCTGTCCCTCACTGCCCTGACATTGATTAGAGTTCCACACACACGTCCAAAGAGTCAGATACACAAAATAGAAGCAGTACCTCCAGCTCCAACAAGACTTTAGCTCTTGAGAGGGCAGTATGAATGCATGCTTTTTTAAAAATTAAAAAAAAAATTAAACAGAGTGTGAGTTGGGGAATAAGAGAGAGAAAAAGACACAAAATCCAAAGCAGGCTTCAGGCTCTGAGCTGACAGCACAGACCCTGATGCGAGGCTTGAACTCATGAACTTGTGAACTCATGACCTGAGCCGAAGCTGTACATTTAAGTGACCAAGCCACCCAGGCACTCTGCATACTTTCTAGTAACATATTAGAGTTGAAATTTCCAAATATAACTATGAATTTTTTCATTTCTCCTTTCAGTTTTGTCAATTTTTATGTATTATATTTTTAAGTTTATTTATTTATTTATTTATTTATTTATTTATTTTGAGAGAGACAAAGACAGCATGGGCAGGGGTGCAGAGAGAGAGAGGGAGACAGTATTCCAAGCAGGCTCTGCCCTGCCAGTGCGGAGCCTGATGTGGGGTTTGAACCCACGAAACCATGAGATCATGACCTGAGCCAAAATGAAGAGTCAGACACTCAACCAACTGAGCTGCCTAGGCTCCTGGATTTTTATGTATTTTTGAAGCTCTATTATTAACTGCATACACATCTAATAAAGTTGTATCTTCTTGATGAAGTCATCTCTTTATTATTATCTAATGCTTGTCTTTGTCCCTCGTAACATTATTTACCAAAATTTACCCAATATTAAAATAGCAATTCCAGCTTTATTTTAGTTTTCAATTAGTGTTACTTGATATTTATTTTCCATTCTTTTACTTTTAACCCTTATGTTTATATATTATATATACATATATACATATATGCATATGTATATACATACATACATATATACATATATATGTACATATATATGTATATATAATATAATATAATATAATATAATATAATATAATATAATATCTTTATATTTCAAAGTGGATATCTTATCAATAGCATAAAGTTAGGTCTTGCTTTTTTTGTCCAATATGACAATCTCTGCCTTTTAATTGGGGTGTATAAACCATTTACATTTAATGTAAGTACTGATAAAGTTGTGTATAGTACTAATATAGTTGGGTGCTATTCGTTTTATATTTATCCCGCTTATTTTTTGTTTCTTTTTTCTCATTTCCTGTTTTCTTTTGGATTATTTTTTATAATTCAAATTAATCTCCACAATTGGTTTGTTAGTTGTATCATTTTTATTTTTTTATAGGCTACACTAGGGTTTATGATATACATTTTTACCTTTTCTCAGTCACCTTGAAATACTATTTTATGACTTCAAGTAGACATACTGATCTTACAACAATAAATTTTCATTTCTTCTCTCTCATCCTTTGTGCTACGTTGTTAAACAATTTATTCTACATATGCTATAAACTCATAATATATTTTTACTGTGTTTGCCTTACACAAGCATCCTTTAATTAAATTAAAAATATTAAGGAATTATTTTATATTTACCAACATTTTTACAATTTTTTTGGAGGTCTGCATGCCTTTGTGTAGAACTTAAGTCTTATCTGGTATCATACTACTTCTGTCTGAAAAACTTCCATTTATTTATTTATTTATTTATTTGGTGTGTTTCTGACAATGAATTTGCTCAGCTTTTTTTTTTTCTATGCAATAGGATTTGTTTTGCTTTCCTTTGAAAAGGTATTTTTACTGGCTATAAAATTATTGGTTAATAATGCCTTTTTCCTTATTACTTTAAAAATGTCACTATTATTGCTTGTTTTCAAAGTGTCTGGCATGAAGTCTCTGATATTTCTCATCTTTGTTTCTTTGTATATAATATTTCTATTCTTTGGCTATCTTCAAGATTTTCACTGTTTTTTTTTAATTTTTTTTTATTATTTTTTTATGATTTGACCATGATGTATCAAAGTGTTTGTGTGCATGTATGTGTGTGTGTGTGTGTGTGTGTCTGTGTGTGTGCTTAATTTATTTTCCTTAGAGTTCTTTGAGCTTCTTGGTTCATGTCTTGCTTGTCTTTTACTAATTTTCAAAAATATTTGGTCATTATATCTTAAAATATTTCTTCTGTCCCATTCTCTTTTTAACCTTCTAGGACTGTATCAATACATTAGAACATTTGATATTGTCCTACATGTCTTGGGAGTTATGTTCTGTTTCTCTTCCCTGTTTCTACTGCTTTTTTGCATCTATTTGTTTTTCAGTCTGGATATCCTCTATTGATTTAGCTTAAAAATCACTATTTTCTTGTTATTATTATTGCTATTACTTTTATTGTCTAGTTTCCCATTGTGTCAATTGAAGGAAGTCTTTATTTCTGATATCATGTTTTCTATTTTCTACCATTTCTATTTGACTCTGTTTTCTAATCTCCATCACATACTTTTTCATTAGATCCTTAATGTATTGATTATAGTTATTTTGAAGCTCCTATTAGCATCAATATTTTGTTCATCTCTGGGTCCCTTTCTATTTACTATCTTATCTCTTAAAAGTTTTTTTGGCTCTCTTGCTTGTGCACATGTGTGCACACAAGCTCATACATGTGTTTTGTCACTTTTGATTGAATGAAGGACATTAAGTGGAGGAGAATAGTGGATACTGATGTATGCTCCAAATGGGCATACCTCCTCCTCTGCTGGGTCATTATTGTGGTGTGCTGAGTCAATCTAGTCACTAAGTGGATTGTTTTCAGGTTTTATTGTTGCTACAGTTGTATTTAGTACACCACAGACTAGAACTTCCTCCGCTGATGGGCTGGTGCAATCTTTTTCCTTGTCAGGGCTTTGGATGCCCAAGGGTTTTTGAGTGTCCCTGTCACATCTTCAACTTTCAGCAACTTCTACACTCCACAGTTCAGGAAGAGTACTATTGGCATAAGGCTCAGAATGAGATTAGGGGGTGATTCTCAGCTCTCCTGGTTGAGCCTTAGTCTTTGGCAGGCTCTGTACATGTGTACTTTAAAAGGAGATTCCTTAGTGTTTCTGCCTGTCTCCACTGGGCAGCCAGACTGCTATATATCTGAAAGAGTGTCTTTAGTGGGGGAGTGTTTCCTGCCCTTCTTCTAGAAGGAGACTTCAAGGCTCCTGTTTGGAGCATGGAGAAACATATTTTGTTTCTACCTCCTCTATATAGATAGTGGGTCTTTGCTTGTGTACTGGGGTGAGGTAGGGATTTCCTGTCCCTTCCTCAGTGGTTTAAGACATTTTCTTAATATGAGATAAAATTCTGGGAAGTAGGGGTTAGTGCATATGTACCAATGAGTGGGACCCATATAGGTCTTCTCTCTTACCTCATACTTTCTTGCAAGCTCCTAGTACTGGCCTGTGGAAAGAGCTTGTGAGGGCTTGTGGACTCCCTTCATGTTCAAGGCTCCCAAGGATTTAAAATGCTAATTGTAGCCCACTCTTGGTCTGTAAGAGTTTGTTAAAATTTCAGCTTTTCCCTTTTTACTTGCTTTCGTGGTATCTGCTTCTTTTTCCATGCACTGCCAAAGGTAAAACCATTAGGATAGCTTATGTCTCCTAGGAGAGGCTTGCCACCATTCAAAACTCAGTTCACTTAGTTACCTTGTGACATCAACTCAAGAAAATGTAAGACTTATAGATTATCCTATCTTTTTTTCTCATTGTTTGGGTGGGAGTAAAGACCTATTGAAGCTTCCTACATCCTAAATGGAAGCAAACTCCTAGACAGAGGAAACTGGTAAAATGACTTATCTCAAGCTCTGAAATGGAAGAATGGTAATGACTCACTTGGGAGTCTTGAAGCTGTGCATTTAGAGTATTTCTGCCTTGTCTTTTCTGTGCCTCTCCAAACTCACCCCCTTCTCTTGCCTTTATTTTTACTATGTCCTCTCTACTTGTGGTCCTTCTAATAATGGGAGAGTTTTAGTAGAATTGGTCACCATACAAATAGATGCAAAGATGGTGTGCATTTTTAATCATTTCTTTTTAATTTAAAAAAATCAAATTCCTTACTACAAATTATTCTCAATTGTCTTTTATTTTGGTGGTACCTGCTTTGTTAGCTACTCCAGGGGAATAAATATTTGGCTTGGCTTTTGGGAAGATCAGAGAATTGTCATAAAACTTATTCTGCAAATATGCTAAAAGAAGTGACAGGTTTGCTTTGCAAACTCATGGTAGTTTTCAATGATGATAGTATCCCAGAGAAGAGATGAGTAATGCCATTACACAATAGTTGTTAGATAATTATTTGCAGATAATCCGTGTTTCCATCTCTGGAAGACATTATTATGTTCAGAAAATTTTTGGAATATCTGGTACTTACTATTTCTGTAAATTTTGTGCTTTTTGCCCATCACATTATTTTGCACTGTGATAAAAATTCAAATTAGAGTGTGAATGAGTATATTGAGAGGAATTTGGGCTCCCACATGGATTGATGAAATAGTCAACTAGACATTCCTGTAGTGTCATTACCTTTGTTCTGTGAGTGTAGCTGTGTCTAGTTGGTTTTCTAGCAGTAAAGTGCTTATTAGAAGTTTGAGAGAAGTTGGGGATGGGTTGATGTCTGTAGATAAAGATTTGAACATATGGTTTTTAATGTAACAATTTGTATTTCAACATTTTAATGGTAAACAAATGTCATTTAAGGGCTCAACATAGACTTGCCAGTGGTCATGATAACATGGAGCCCCCCAACCCCCAAGAACTTGATGGCCACTTTTCTCAAGCCCCCCCCCCCCATCTTGTCTCAACATTATCCTTAAATAGCTTTTCTGCCTTGATTTCCTGTCATGGGCTGCAACACCCATGTCCACCAGCCCCCAGTCTGGAGCTAAGACTTAATTACCTCATTCCTCAACAGCCACACCAGCAACCAATTCTTACTGATTCTCCATTCTCTTCTTCCTGTCTGTGGTCTATTTCCTCTCCTGCCCATATTTCAAATCATTGCTCTTTCTCATCCGCAGATGGAATAGCTTTCTGATCAGTCTGCCTTCCCTACATCTCAGACTTCTCAAAATCTCCCTCTATCAAGTGCCAAAACAAACTTTCAAAACTGTAAACCTGACCACGTTACCATCTTACCTAATTCTTTGGTATTTCCCCCTTGAGTACAAGATGCAGTCCAAATTCCCCATAGTCTGGCCCCTGAGCATATCCTCAGCCTCTGCCCTCACCACGGCCCCACCTCCTACCTTCTACTCCCAGCTAAGGCCCAACTAAAGGAACTTGGCTGCTTCAAACTTCCATGGCTCTGTTCCTGCTGTTGGCCGGGCTGCTCTTCCACTGTTCATTTGCCTGTTGAATTCCTGCTGCCTTCAGAGACCGGTTCTATCTCTTCCTCTGAGAGGCTCTCCTGTCCTCTCCTTTTTCTTTCCCATCACCTACCCTCAACACTCTGCTATGAGCCACCAATGCAATCAGTAAATGCACACCTTTATCAATGGCTCATGATAATTCACTGCATTTGTTGGTTTGATGTCCATTGTCTCCTGGTATATGCAAATCCTTTGCCCTTTTACAGGGGGCAGGTGAGTGGAGTTGGGGGCAAGGTTTGTATCTTACTGCATTTTATATCAGGGACTTTTCATGGTACTTCCTGCTCTGTTCCTTCTTTTATGGAATGTTTCTGGGTCGTTTCAGTCTTCCTAAGACTTTAGGCTGTGCTTGACATGCTCACAAATGCCATATTGTACTCTGCAGGATCCAGTCCTTCCTCAAAATCATTTCTGCACTTCAGTGGCTTTCTGGATAATTCCACTCAGATGGGTCACACAGGCATCTTGACTATGAACAAACTGAAGTCACTTTCTCTGCCTTTCTTATCCCCATGCCCTTCACATCTTCCCCATGGTTTTGCCCCACGGGTGATGCAATGTCACCACCATTAACTTTCTGGTGTTATCTAGACCTCTGAGGCAGCCTCAGTCCTTTCTTTTGAGTCCTTCTCCCCCGAGTCTCTGCATCAAGTCCATTCACCTCTGAAACCTCTTATATTGGTCCCTTCCTCGCTTAGGTAATTGCAATAACTTCCTGGCTGGTGATCTTGTTCCTGGTCCTCCCACTAGCCCAATCACCTTCCAGCCGTCTATTAGTACCATCCAAGGTGTGTGTGTATATATATATATATATATATGTATATATATATATATATAAATCCCAGACTCCTTCGCCAGGAAAACAGGGCCCTTTTCAGGTGGCCACATTGGGTTTAGTCTCTACTCCTCTGCACTCTGCAGGCTCTAAGCTTTGATCTCGCAGGACTCTCTCCCAAGTACAACATGAGCGGCCCAGACCCATCATCTGCACTGACTGTACCATGCTCCTGTTCCTGTAACACTTTCTTCTCATTTCTCCACCTTGAAAACCCTGACCTCATATTTAATATCCTGTGAAAATGTCACCCCTCCCCCATGAAATTATCTCTGACTTCCCCAACAAAGTCAGCACTTTCCTTCTCTAGGTGCCGGGGAGCTTGCATATATACCTCCAGTGAGAATGTATCACACACTATTGCAGTTTCTCTCGTTGGCCCAGGAGGTGCCTGGGGACCCGGACTGTGTCTTGCTCACCCAGACACTCTCAGTGCCTTGCACAACGCCTGGAATCACAGGTACTCAAATATCAAACTCAAGTGTGAATTAGAAAGATCAAGGACCTGGGGTTGGCCGTTGTAGGAAGAGAAAGGGGGTGTGGTTAGGGAGAGAAAGTGCAAGAACAGATGAGGACCGAACTTGCACTGAGGTGTTTGTTTATTTGTTTTTGATCATAAAACCTTGGGAGAAGGGCTGAAAAGAAAACATGGTTCTTAATGAGTCACCTTTTCCCATCATTCCTCTTCCTGGGGAAGGAGCCAAAGTATATTTAGAAGGACTGTAAAGCTCCCAGGTAAAGTTTAAGATTTTAGGGCAAATCAAGAAGGTTTTGCCTTTTTTTTTTTTTCTGGCACGTGGCTTAAGAATTACACTCCGTGGGTCCTCAAGGACTCTTCCAGTTCCCGGGTTCAGCAGGAGAGTCTCAAGTAAGTCTTTGAAATAAGGAAGTCCACGACAAGATGTCACTTTTCAAGGAGTAAGGGAACCCATACAGATGCATTCTGTGTATGCTATCACCTGGATTGCTAATGACAAGCCCGCTGCTGGCTGATAGACTTCATTCATGGCACCGAAGGGGGCCGGGGAGGAGGGAAGCCAAGCCAAAGTGGGCGGGTTGTGGAGTCTGAAATCAAAGTCAACAGCGAAAAGAAAGATCTGAAAAGAATAACATTGGAGCTCCTCATTTCTTTTCCTTTCAGGCTTTATGGCACCTTTGAAGAAACAAAAGCTTTACAGAGAAAAGGCTGGTTTGGCAGAGGAGCCTGGCTCCCCCACCCCCCTCACCCCTCCCTCAGCTCACTTTCCTGTGTTCCTGGAGCTTTTCTCTGTTGAAACAAACAAAACACTTATAGGTGCCATATTGGGGCTTCATCTCTGCTTCTCTTTCCTCCCTCCTTGCTTCTTTCCCCCATCTCGAATAGTCCTGGAAAAAGGGACATTGACAGACCCAGTGTGCCTTGCTCAGTGCTTCTCAACCTCTGCTCTTCCTCTCTCTCCCTCTCCCCCTCCCTATCCCTCTCTTCCTCTTTCTCTACCTCTCTCCTCTCTCTCCCCTCTCCCTCCCCCTCCCCCATCTCTCTCCTTCTGTCTCTCCCCCCCTCCCCCCCCCGTTTCCCTCTCTCTCCCTCCTTCTTTCTATCCCCTCCTCTTTCTCTCTCTCACTCTCTCCCCCTCTTTCCCCATCTCTCTCATCTCCCTCTCCCCCTCCCTGTTTCTCCCTGATGTAATGTCTCTGAGTTTGTCTGGCTCCAGCTGTCCTCCCCTTGAAGTAGAAGGAAAACAAGGGGGGTCAGTTTGAAGACACAATTGTGACATTATTCCTAAGACCCCATTTTGCTCCAGTGGCTCTGTCGGACCCATGATAGGATGGTCAGGTCTTCAATAGAGTCTCTCACTTGGAGTATCACATTTACCGTTGTCTCCTGGCTGCTCTTCATAGTGAGACATTGGAAATCCGCAGGCAGACAGAGCCAACTGGGCAGAAAGTTTGGAATTCTGAAATGCTGCTGAATTAAGCCAGGGACTAGCCTAGCTAATTTGCTGATTTACTCAGCTCGACCCGAATGAATTTCTGTGTAAACGAAATTTATGAAGAAGTCTCTGAATAATTCTATTAAATGAAATGCCAGGCTTTTATTTTCCATTTTATGACATTTTCTGAACACTGTGTATTCCAATCATATTGAAACATTTTGTTTTCAGGCTCTGTAGAAAGTGCTGATGGTTGAACCTCAAAAGAATTGAAGGGTTAGTTCATAAATGAGGAAAAAGCCAGCGGCATTTATCCAAAGTTTGTTTAACTACCCTAACCTCATGGGCCTGTAAAAATTCAACTGAAAATCATTGAGAAGAGGTCCTCCCATGAGATCCCTTGGCTCTTTCTGCTTCTGCTTGGATCAGAAATACCATGAGAGTCTCTCTCTTTTCTTTCTTTCTTTCTTTCTTTCTTCTCTTTCTTTTTTTCTTTCTTTTTTTTTTTTTTTTCATGCAACATTTCAACACTCTTGGTTCCATTTGCAGATGGAAAAGAGCGGCGGGGAAAAAATGGGAGAAAAACATGGTTGAACTTTCCTTAACCTAGAAGTTCTTGCAGATTTTACATGGAATTTCAAGCCAGAATACCCCTGGTTGAGGCCAGATGTGTCTGCCTAGGAAATGGAAAGGGGTCCCCTCCACGGAGGTTCTGGTAGAAGATGGCTGTTTCAGATCAAGTCTAGGATACCTGACAAGGGAACATGGGCTCTGATCTCAGCACCCATCAGCCTAACCTCCCTTCTGGGGCAACGGAAACAGAAACAGGATTATTTATCCAACTAGACCAGAGTTCTTTTGTTCATGGAATAGCATATTTCATATCAGTCATTTAGAAGGAGAGACTGTGTGGGTAGATGGATTGCAAAAATAGCCACAACCCTCATATCTATGGACATGGAAAGTAGATTAGTGGTTGTTGAGGACGGGGCTGGAGGGGAAGCTAGAGGGAAATGGGAGTGTTTGCTAATGGGTATGGGATTTCTTTCTGGGGTTAAGAAAATATCCTAAAATTGATTGTGGTGATGATTGCATAATTCTGTAAATATACCAAAAACCATTGAATTGTACCCTTTAAATGGGTGAATTGTATGGTATGCGAATTATATCTCAATAAAGCTGTTATATTGAGAACAATAATCACAATCCTTCACTTGTCTCTGGGTCCATGCCCTTTGCAATGTGACTTTGCAGCTTTTCCCACCAAGGGATGGAATCTGTTGACTCTGGGCTACCTAATGAGGCTAGTTGGCCCACAGAACATGGTGGAAGTGAGCATGTGCCAGTTCTGAGCTTTACTTCTATGGAAGTGCTGCAGGCTTCTGCTCACTCTCTTACTCTGCTGTCTTCAGTCTGAAGGCTTCATGGGCCAGCCCCCTGGAAGGTGAGGGACCTGTGAAACAGACAGGCATCATCCCAGTCAAGGCCACCATAGGCAGCTGGCAGGTGAGCACATCCAGCCGAGTTAGCCAAGCCCGTCCGAAGCAGCTGGACCACTCACTGAGCCATAGACTCCTGAGGCATAAAAATTGCTGTTGCTTTATGACAGGCATTGGGGCAATGCCTGACTGATATACGTGGCAATCTCTCTGAGGTTCGAGAAGCATGGGGAGGGAGAATGCGCATATTTGCACTGGTTACCCAGTAGGCCAATAATTTCACTCAGATTTCCAAGGCTCTGACCAGGGCTTGCATTTTCTCCTGCTAAATCTCCTTGAAAGGGTAATGAAACTCATCCTTGATTAGGTAAGTGCTGGTGATCATTAGACGTTTGCTCTCTGATGGCATGAGCATTACACTGACCTTCAGGAGCTTCTGGAGAGGAAAGTGCAGGGCCGCCCGCAGTCCGTGGCCTTGTCTGTTAACATGAGAAGGACTGGGAGGCAGCTCCATCACATCAGCGGGGACAAGTGGTATTTGTCACACACGGGTCACACCTACAGCATCCTGATGTGTCTGGCATAGCCCACTCTTAGAGACAGGGGAGACATTGGCTTGAACAGGTGTAAGGAAGGTCTGTGACCCTCACATAGGACGTTCTTTGTGAAAGCCCCCTCTTCATCAATGCCACAGGGTGGCTGGGGAGGTGGAGACATAGCCCAAGTGCGGCAGGGGTGGGGCCATGTGAGAAACAGGGAAGGAGAGGTCAGGGGTGGCTTCGTGTGGGAGGCACACTTCTTAGGAGCTGAATGGTATTAAGGTGTTAAGTTTTGTGAGCACGAGAGTGGACATGACATGAGCCAGGTTCTAGAGACAGATAAGAATGGAACACACACACAAGTGCATGAAAATGCCTCACGTCCCCGCTGCCCAGCAGAACCTTCTGCCCTGATGGCGTGGATACTGAGGCAAACCATAAGAGACTCTTAAGTACAAAGAACACACTGAAGGTTTCTGGAGGAGTGTTGGGTGGGGGGTGGGTTAAGTGGGGGATGGGCATTTAGGAGGGCACTTGCTGGGATGAGTGCTGGGCGTTGTATGTAAGAGACGAATCACTGGGCTCTACTCCGGAAGCCAAGACTAGACTGTATGCACTGTGCACTAGCTAACTTGAATTTAAATTAAAAAAATAAACAAAATAAAATCTTGTTTCAGTAAGTTAAAAAAAAAAGAAATGTGGCTGGTACGACTGAGGAATAAAATTTTAAATTTTATTTACTCTTAACTACTTTCAATTTAAGCTTAAATAATCACATAGGGCCACTGGTTAGTATATAGGACAGCACAGCTGCATTCAAGGTATAGACGCATGTCTTCAAAATTTTTATTTTCTGCTGTAACAAATATTGCAGAGGCGGTTCTGTTCAGAGAAACATTGGGCTGTGATTTAGTCCTAACTAACTTCTATACCCCCAACCGCCCAAATTCCTTCCATCTATAAGAGAGAAGCTTTTTCCTGGTCAATGAGACCCAGCACTCAACATATATATGTGTTTATTCGATGCCTGTGTGTATAGGCAAAACACATTTAAAACAACAGAAAACGAGTGGGTGATGGGCATTGAAGAGGGCACCCGTTGGGATGAGCACTGGGTATTGTATGGAAACCAATTTGACAATAAATTTCATATTTAAAAAAATAAATAAAATGAAATGAAATAAAACAACAGAAAATGTACACACAGTTCCTTTGAGCCTCTCTGTTTAAAAGTTGCGAAGTTGAAATGCAAGCATGGCTTTGACAGCATTTTGGGGCAAAATTATTTAAATTAGAAACTATGGATTTACAAGAAACAGTAAATCGTGTGCATTTGGAGAAGGCTCCTCTTAATTTTAGACACTGGCAAGTCTGATTTCTGTTGTCATTGAAGGTGATGTAATTGTGTCTTAATAAGCAAAATTATTAAAGGGTTTATGAGCTTTCATTTGTGAAACCCAGGGAGAAAAGGTCAACAAGGATTTCCCCCCTACAAATCTCTAAAGAATTTGAATTTAAAATGAATCTCGGTCGACAAGGAAAAATGTAAAATCAGAAAGACAGAAACCAACCAAAAAAAAAAAAAAGGAAAAAAAAACCCCTTAATTTATGTTGACTTCATTATTCTCTAGATTAAAAGCAACTCAACATAAAATGAGGACTTTGAGTTCAAACTTTTAAGGAATTCACATATTTGCATCAATTTTTAAAAGGTTTTATGACTAATGAACTTGGATTTCTTTTGGCATGGCATAAAATCCATTTGTACAGTTTTTAATTAAGAATTCAGCCTATGCAATTAAAATTAAGGGTAGGGACTTCATCTGATGTCCTATGAGAACACCAGTCGAAAAAATTATGGTAATGCTGTGTGTCCTAAAAGCCTTCTCTGAGTGCCACAAACACGTGGTGAGGAATTAGCCCTTCTGCATGATGAGGATTTGTTTAAAGTTGATAATTAGGAACATTTAATTTTGATGTGTTAGGGCCTTGTTTACCACTAATCTCCCTGGCATTTGCTGTGTGCTTGGGAACCAGCACTAAGGATCATCTAAAATTGAGCTCAGAAAGTATAGACTGGGTCAAACTCACAATCCATAATGCAAATACTGCAGTTTTTACATAGACAGGGGAATTCCTAATGTGGGTTTTAATATTTAAAGTTACCAGTGCCATTATTGAGAATATTAAGATGCTTTCATGTCGAACTGATTAAAATTACATTTAGAATAATGAATGACGTGTAAAGTACAAATACCCACCCACTTCCATTTTTTTTTTTTAAGTATAAACAACTCTAATGGAAAGTCTTCCAAGGTATACTTTGGGGAGACGAGCTACAGGGTAGAAACCCAGGACCAGAGGGTCCTATGAGGTGGTCTACAAAAGCCAGGGGACTCAGGGCTTTCCAGAGACGAGACTCGAAGGGAAAGTGAACCCTCCCACCCCCCAGAGCTCGGTATTAATTTTCTTCCCAATCTCTGGAAGACTGAAGATACCTATTACAATAGGCCTTTCTATCTGGTGGAGGTGGGAGGAGGGACTGCCCAGGTCGAGTGACTCTGAATGCCGTTCATTTCTTTAAGCAGTAGGACACAGCTCTAAGTGCATTGTGTGGGCTGCTCCCTCCTGCCAAAGCTGCGTCCTGTCCTTACAGAAACCATCTTGGTTCCATTCTCCCATGGTGTGGGTCACACTCACAGTTTGGTGCTTCTGGCATTTACACTCACGACACAGAGGTACCAGCCTCCCCAGGTAGCCCTGGCCGTGAGCAGGGTTAGCTGAGACCCACGCCCCGGTAAGGCTTCCCGTCCCTTCTTAAGGGACTTCCTTGAGTGTCTCTATAAATAGCTCGCCAAGCCACCCTAATCCTGCAGCCAAAGCACTAGGACCTGCCAGCTCTTCCCTCTGTGCCCCCATCCCATGTGCTCCCTTGCGCAGCAGAGTGAGCTGTGCTCCCCAGAAAGAAATCTAGGGTGAGCTGGAGTGAGCCCTGCACAGAAAATGAAGATGCCTCCACTGTGTCCCCCATCCAGCCCATCAGCCTCTCTTTTGTCATTAGAATGACCTGTTTAACTGTTATTCATAGAGTACTTTTTAGCTCATTTATTTTTCTGAGAGAGAGACAGAGGCAGAGCATGAGCAGGGGAGGGGCAGAGAGAGAGGGAGACGCAGAATCAGAAGCAGGCTCCAGGCTCCGAGCTGTCAGCACAGAGCCTGATGCGAGGCTTGAACCCATGAACCCTGAGATCATAACCTGAGCCTAAGTTGGATGCTTAACCAACCGCACAGAGCCTGATGCGAGGCTTGAACCCATGAACCCTGAGATCATAACCTGAGCCTAAGTTGGATGCTTAACCAACCGAGCCACCCAGGTGCCCCATATAGAGTGTATTTTTAAAGAAATTTTTACATTTACAGAGAAATGACTGAAAAGTACAGAGTTCAGCTTGGCCCGGCTCCCCGGTCTCCCTGTAAGAAACATTTCACTTTAATGTGGTCCATTTGTTAGAACTGAGAAAGCAATATTGACCCTTTACAATTAACTAAAGCCTATGGTTTACATTAGGGCTCCCTCATGGTGCTGCACCTTCTATGGGTTTAAATAAGTGTGCAATGGGCAGGTAGCCACCATTAAGGTATCATACAGAATATTTCCCTGCCCTTAAAATTCTCCATACTCCACTTATCTATACCTCCCTCCCTGCCTGTTAAAAACTTGATCGTGTCATTCCCTTGTTTAAAATTATTAAATTAAAACTACTCCCCAGAACCTCCTTCCTCTATCAGGCACAAGCCTTTTATACTGCCCATCCCTCCTTCACCTGGAGGAGTTATTACACAAAGCCCAAACCCCTTAGCTGAGGGTGCTAAACATCTCACTGGTCCCTGCCTACCTGTCTGGCTCCTTCCATCCCACACCCTCACACCCAATGAAGTGTTGTGGATGAAGGCGTCGACCCTTCCCTAGGATATAGCTGGGCTGGAACCCACTCCTCCCCTCTCCAGCTGCCTGACCCCGAGAGGACAAACTACTTGGGACATCAGAAAAGATCAATCAGACACTGAGAAAATATTTGCAACAAAACAGCAAATGCATCCGAATTGTGTAAATCGTTTGTGCGTGTTTCTTTTATTCATTTACCAAGGCTTGAAAAGTGCCAGCTAATATTCCAGGACATCAGCATCCAAGCTTTAAGATGTTAACATCATCCTCCTTGTCTTGGAAAGTCTATATCCCCAGTAACTCCTATAAATAAAAACAATATTTATTTACAAGTTGCTTTCCACACCAATATAAGTGCCCACTGAGGGAGTACTTGAGTGTCATCTTAGAGTTCACTTAACAGCACTGGTTTCTGTTGTTAAAACATTTGCCAATCTGACACCCAAGACCCTGTTCTGTTTTGGTTCACAATTACTAGATTATGAATGGGTTTTCATGACGATTGCCCATTGGTTTCTCCTACGAGTTACCATATGATAGGCATAATGCTTTCCTCAAATAAGATCCTTTGACTACTCCTTACATTTTAAAACTTTGTTGTATTCATATTGCATTGACTATCTGGGATATTCTCTCCTTGTAACTGACTTTAAAGGAAGTGCTGATAATATGTTGCCATTGGGGATTAGGCTTGCTTTTTGTTTAGGAATGGTCTCTTTCATTAGGTTAAGAAAGTTTTCTCCTGGGGCACCTGGGTGGTTCAGTCCCCCGCATCGGGCTCTGTGCTGACAGCTCAGAGCCTGGAACCTGCTTAGGATTCTGTGTCTCCCTTTCTCTTTGCCCGTCGCCTGCTCATGCTCTGTCTCTCTCTCTTAAAAATAAACATTAAAAAAATTTAAACAACAAAGTTTTCTCCTGTTTCTTGTTAGTTAAGAATTGTTTGCTTAACAGGAGTGGTGGTTTATTCAGTGCCTTCTGAAACTACTATGAGGATCACATCTAAAATGTTATTTTTCTGTTAATTTGTTAATGTGGAATAGATATTTATAAATGTAGCACCATTCTTTCATTCCTGGAAAAAAACCTGAGTTCGGTGGACATTGGATTATTTTCTAGTCTTTATGACCATGTGAGGTTGGGATTACCTGTTCTTGAAGGTCTAGAAAAATTCACTCATAAGGCTGTCTTTGGCTCTAAACTATCTGGGAGAGTGTTTTGGGGGGCTTTTTTTTTTTTTACTAAGCTTCTTATTTACTTACTATTTTTTTTTCTAGAATTTTACTAACACTTCAATTTATTCAGTGAGTGTAGGTTTATTCTGATCTGTATTTATTAATAAAACACATTTTATTAATGTATTGATATTTTCTAGAAAGTCATACATTTTCTCTAACTTCACAGCTATTGACATTAAATTGTTTAGAGTATTTTGTGTCTATAGGTAAGCTTCCTTTCCACTCTTTAATTTTAATGTTTATTTATTTATTTTTGAAAGAGAGGAAGCAGGGAGGGGCAGAGAGAGAAGGAGACAGAGAATCTTAAGTAGGCTCCATGATATCAGCACAGAGTCCGATGCAGCCCTTGAACTTAGGATCTGTGAGATCACAACCTGAGCTGAAATCAACAGTCAGATACTTAACCGACTGAGCCACCCAGGTGTCCAGCCTCCTTTCCATTCTTAATGTCTTTACTTCTAGCACTTTTTTTTTCCCTTTTCTCTCATTCATTCTTGTTGGAGTTCTTGTTGTTTTTTATGTCTGATTAGTCTTTCTCAAGAACCGTCTTTAGATCTCTGTGTATTTCAGTTACTTTTGCTTTTGAAATTGCTATTTCTTTCTTTGATTTTATTTTTACTTATTTCAGTGTTTCTTTCTCTTCACAAATGTACTTAAGGCTATAAATTTACCTCCAAATACCGTTTTAGATACATCCCACAAGTATTTGTATGAACTTGTGTCATGGCCCTTCATTCCAATTATTTTATAATTTTCATCGCTGCATGAGGATTTCCTCTTTGAACTAGGGTTTGTTTAGCAAATCTTTTATTTTTTAAAATGTGTTTTATTATTGTTTTCTAATTAAATTTATTGAAATACCTTCTTTATTGATTGTTTATAACTCATAACATAAAGTCTGTTTTCACCTTCCATTTTTATATTTTCTATATTAATACAATTAAAAGGGTTTTCTTTCAGTCCCTGAGATGTTTTTCCATTTTTTTAACTGAAAATATTTTTGCTCATTCTATTTAAAAACTTTTAATGTTGCCTTTAATTTATTTTTAAGAGAAAAAGGCAGAATGTGAACAGGGGAGGGGCAGAGAGAGAGGGAGACACAGAATCCAAAGCAGGCTCCGGGCTCTGAGCTGTCAGCACAAAGCCTGACATGGGGCTTGAACTCACGAATGGTGAGATCATGACCTGAGCTGAAGTCAGATGTTTAATCAACTGAGCCATTCTTAGATGTATCTCTAACAGCAAATAAGCAAATATTTTATATATATATATATATATATATATATATACACACACACACACGTATATATATTTGTAATAAGAAATATACATATATATTTAATCTGAATTTAAAAAATTAATATGTAGGTTTAATCTACTATATTCTTGGGAATAAGGGACACGTTTAGAATTATGATTATCTTACTTCTTGGGCCCCTTTTATCAACATTTCTTTGTATGCTTTCTCATTTCTATTTTCTCTGAGGGATTTCTTAAAAAAATTTTTTTAATGTTTATTTATTTTTGAGAAAGACAGAGTGTGAGCAGAGGAGGGGCAGAAAGAGAGGGAGACCCAGAATCTGAAGCAGACTCCAGGCTCTGAGCTGTCAGCACAGAGCCCCACAAGGGGCTCGAACTCACAAACCGTGAGATCATGACCTGAGCTGAAGTTGGAAGCTCAAGGGACTGAGCTTCCAGCCCTCCCCTTCGCTAAGGGATTTCAATTTTTTTTGTCTGTATTCTTTGTATGTTTCTCTTACAGATTGCTTTCCTATTTCCGTGGTTATCTCTGCTTCAATGTCATGTAGCCACTACCTGAACACGCGTGTTGGGGCTGTTCCCCATCTCTCCATCTCTTTCTTGAGCAAGAGGCAGCCCTTCAGCACATTCTCAGGACCCAACAACTCATTTCCTGCCCCTCCCCCTTCCTCACTAAGGTTGCCTAAGGTTGAGTTCACCGTGCAACACACACATAATTAATTATTATTTCTCACTGTCAATAATTAATTACATTTACCAATGTGTTTTATCAATATTTCTTACATCCACGTCTTCCCTCTGGGTTTGCCTTCATTCTTGCTGAAGTCAGACTTCCAAGAAGCTCTTCCAGTGAGGGTTGTTGAGTGGCAAATTTTCGCCGTTGTTGATCTGAAAATGTGTTTATTTTTCCCTCACTCTTGAATCCTACTTAGCTGGGTGCAGAAATCTAAGTTGACAAATGATTTCTCACAGCGCTTCGGGGACCAGCCTGCAGCGGACTGAGGCTTCTTTCGCCGCTGTTGAGAAGCCTGCCTTCTGTCCACTACATTAAAAAAAATTTGTTTTAATGTTTATTTTTTAAGGAGAGAGAGACAGAGTGCGAGTGGGGGAGGGGCAGAGAGAGAGGGAGACACAGAATCCAAAGCAGGCTCCAGGCTCTGAGCTGTCAGCACAGAGCCCGACACGGGGCTCAAACGCACAAACTGTGAGATCATGACCTGAGCCGAAGTTGGACACTTAACCAACTGAGCCACCCAGGAGCCCCTGTCTGTTACATTTTTAAGGTTTCCAACTGGCTCATTTTTTCGTGGCTACTTACTCTTGTTTGAAGTTTTCCTTTTTGCTTCATATGTTTTGCCTTCTAAGAGATTTTTTTTCTTGAGGATTCTAAACAAACTTATTTTAAGATCTTTTTCATGTAAGTCTATTGTTCTAATTTCATCTGGAACAAATGCATCTTTACCCCGATGACTGTGTTATCTGCTTCTCTTGGCACTGGGTGTGTGCTAATGTTTCTCAGTATTTTGTGTTCTGCGTCTTGAGAGAGAAGACTTCTCTGTCCCCGTCCCTGCTCTGCCCAGGCCAGCAGTTTTCCTGTTGTAGTTTGGGTCCCTTGGACCTCAATGCGACACCAGGCCCATCCAGGTCGCTGCACTCACTGGTGCTGGGCTCAGTTCTGGGCAGGAGGCTAGGTCTGGATTTTTCCTTCCTCCCGTGCCCAGTTTCAGCTGGGGTGTCTGTGGCCCATGAGCATGGCTACCGGAGACTTCGAGCTGCTTCCTCTCTGCCAGGCACAGGGGGTTGCAGCCTGGATCTATTTCATTGCCTGGTGTTCTATTCTCCTGGGTCCAAGGAGGTGTGGACCCTCCTTGGGTTTTTGTGTGTCTGTGTCTTTTTTATTTTTCCTCCTTGTGTTTGGTGTCATTAATACATCTTGGAACAGGGTGGGGCAGGGGGCTTAGACACGGGCTTGCGGTGCAATTTCCAACGACTATAAAAAATATTTGTTATACTGTAACCCTTATCTGACTATTATTTCCATTTCATTTCACTTTTTAAATTATAAATAACTACATGGATTATATTTTATATGAAATTTTATGTATGTTCTAGGATACATTTCTTGGGAGGAAAAAAATACCGTGTCAACAGATATAAACATTTTAAAAGTGACTTTGGTACACTGGGTTTTATTTTCCAAAAAGATACCAAGTGTGGGTGTGGATGTGTGGGGTACAGGTGTGGATGTGCATGGAAGTGTGGGTGTGTGGGGCACAGCTGTAGGTGTGCCTAGAGGTGTGGGTGTGTGGGGTGCAGGGGTGGGTGGGGCCGGCGGTGTGGGTGTAGGAAGACACTGAGGGATGACGAGGCCACATAGCATTGCTGAGTCAGCACTCCAGAATGAAAAAGAAAAAGGTATAGACTAGGGTTTTCTTTTGTTAAGGGTTTGTTTTCCCTACATTTTTAGTGTTTTCTTCTGATCATGAAAAAGTGCAATAAAAAAATCGTATTTGATCCTTGCCTTTGATATTTCTGTACCTGGTACCCACCCTGTACTATTTTATGTATTATATTAATATGTCGTAATATGTATTTATCAAATTAAGCTTTGTGTTTGCATTTATTTAATAAATGCTAGGTGGTGTGTTTGGTTCTTTATGTTTCTTTTCCCCCTCAACCTGTTGTTGTGATCATTTTCCCAGGTCACTAAAAATTCTCTGAAAAAAATGCCTAATGGTGCGTTTTTTTCCGTCTTAAGGGTGTATTATAATTTACTCATATAAATTACTCATAATTTGGCCACTTAGCCACTTCCAGTTCTAGGACATCCACAGCGCATTTCGTGGAACATTTGTGGGATCCATGGCCCCACGCTGTCGAGTAGCAGCGGTCCCTTCATGTTTGTGACAGACTGAGCACTCCTTCCTGAGGCTCTGGTCTGGAACAGTGTCAAATGTCAAGTCAGCCTCAGGGAGCCCATGGTGAGTGGAGCCACCAGGAGCTGGGGAATGGTGTGAGGACAGGTGCAGGGAGCGAGGACAGGAAGCCATGCCTGGCCTGCCGACAGCCTGCGAACCCTCACCTGGGAGACACATGTCAAAAGCACACTAAGAGATGGGCAGGGCGGGGAGGGACGACTGTGCGTGTCTGTGTGTGAGTGCGTGTATATGCACGTGTGTGTGTTCCAGGCTGAGGATGCTGCTGGTGACAATGTGCTGGGAAAGCAGATTGCCTGTGGCCAGAGCCAGGCCCAAGGAAGGGTGCCGGGCTGGTGAGACGCACACACCCTATTTACCAAGTAGCTCAGGAGGAGGCCGATGACGGACAAGCCAGATACTGACAGGGCGACCCAGGGGGACCTTGCGGACCAGGCTGAGGACCCGGGCTGTCGTGCATCAAAGACCTGATGCTGAAAGTCACGGCACGTCAAGATACATACAGGTGGCATTTTTCACTCCTGAGTGGGGACGCCCCGTGCAGACAGGAGCTGAGGAGGGACAGACGGACAGATGGACTGACGTGGAGACCATAAAGGAGGCCGCCACGCCCTGCAGGTGACAGAGCAGCAGGGGTGAGTCTTTCCGGTGCAATGGAGACAGAGGCGGGTCCAATGAAATCCCTTGAATCTTACAAGCCTTCACACTCACCGACACGGACTGTGATTACACTGAAGCTATTTATTTTGCTCTGCGTTAGGCAGCTGAGAGAAAGAACCGACTTCCAGCAGCTCTTATCCTTTGAGAGCCTGGCGTGCCTCCTGGAGGTAAATCCCGCGTCCAGCGAGAAGGTGCCGCTCGAGATGCTGCGTGGCCACCTGGCGAGCACGTGTCACCGCGCAGGGTGACAGCTTCAGGGCAGGGCCGGGGCGTCCCTTTGTGCCTTCACGACAGAAGCTCTGACACAGATACAAAGGAATACAAATTAGCGGCAGAGCGAAACGGACCCTGGCACTTGCAGTGCTCCCCAGAGCAGCGCGTGCGTCGGGGACCAGGTCTCCATTCTCGGGACGCTCCTTGCCTGGGGCCGGGATGCTCTACCCGGGCTTCCCAGGTGCCCAGGGCGTGGTCGGGGCTGAGCACTCTGTAGCCGAGAAGTGCATGCAAACTGTAAATCAAAAGCATAAAGTACACGAACGAAGAGACAATGCACCTTGGCCGCCAGAAGAGGCATGCGTTGGGCTCCACGTGGTTATCATTAACAAAGGGAACCAAGTTGGAGTGAAGGACGGTTGGTGCCCCCTTGAGAAAACACCCCCTGTCTGTCAAGCTGACCTCATGAAGCCTTGGGCAGGGAGTACCAGGGATCACTCGAGGCCAGCGGGAAGCCAGACGCTTGTCCTGTTGGAAGGAATGTTCAGGGCTGCAAAATGCTTCCTTTGTGGCAGACGAAGGGGGAAAGCCCGGGTTTACTTTCTGACACAGAGCAGCCCATCTTTTCCAGTATTCTCTTTCCTTGATTGGATTTTTCCTGGCCCCTCTCCCCTAGTGCTTGTGGGAGAAATGTACCTTAGGCTTGCTGAGATCCTGCCCTAGGCACGCGTCCTCGCGACTGATCGATTCAGACCCGCGGTGTGACACTGGGGGGCAGGCATGGCCTCTAGCCACATTATTATTATTTCAGATAAAGAAACCACTGGAAGAGTAGTTAGTCGATTGGTAAGGGGTCCCCCAGCTCGTCTGTGAAGGATTCTCAAGCCCCACAACCCACCACCTCAAAGAGCAGCCTTCAAGAAAAAGGCGCCTCTGTCCACTCAGGGACCACTCTCCTTGAGCACGAGGTCCCCCACCATCTTACGGACACACACTGATTTCAGACTTCTAAAGCTGGTTTGGGGAGTCGGAAGCCTAGGCTTTGTAGTCACTGCCATAGAGTTAATGTGGGTTTTGAGGCAATTCAGGGAAACAGCCTTTGTTCAGTCGAAAGGACTGTGGTGTGCTCTTCAACGTAAACACAAGCATGTGGATAGATTGAATTTTACACTTTTCTCTGGGTGTTTGGAGGAATCCATCTATGTGTGGGAAGGAGGTTTTCAGAGGACACCCTCCAAGCCCTCCAAGTCCATGGTGTTTCTCTCCCATCACACAGCCCAGTGACCTACTTGCTTAGTGAGTCAGAAGCCAGCATTTCTGGTGCATTTCTGACTTTTCTTTCTGTCCTATCAGGGTGGGGCTGGACTTTACCATATGAGTATATGGACATAAACATTTATAAAACATGTAAATGCATGAAATATATACACATATGGGTCTCATAGTTGAAGTTTATATTGTTTGTATAATTGCAGCCGTTAATAATTTTAGGGTATGTGTAATCTTAGTTCGATACTATCGACACACAATATTTTCAAAGTCCTTTAGTGTCATGACATAATTCCTTCCACTTCTTTGTGCCTGCATATCATTTGACCCCCAACACAGCTCTCTCCCACCCCCATGTCCAGAACCCCTTATGCAACAGCCCTCCTCCTCCCATTGGTGAGCCGACCTTTCCCTTGGCTTCAATAGGGATCTGTTCCTCGAGCCTCAAAAACCTCTGCTCCTTGGGGCGCCCGACTGGCTCAGTCGGTCAAGCTTCAGACTTCGGCTCAGGTCATGACCTCACAGTTCGTGGGTTCGAGCCCCGCATCAGGCTCCATGCTGACAGCTCAGAGCCTGGAACCTGCTTCAGATTCTGTGTCTCCTTCTCTCTCTGCCCCTCCCCACTTATGCACATGCGCTGTGCTTTCTCTCTTTCAAAAATAAATTAAAAACATGTAAAACAAAAACAAAAACAAAAAAACCCTCTATTCCTCAAGCTCCAGACCCCACACTCTGGTCCTTAGGCAGACACCCCCAGTGAGATCCTCATAGAAACAAGACTTCCTACCCCATATCTATGCCTCTTCCTCTCCACTCCTGGCACCATGGTCCCCTTGGCCACCAAAGGCAGAAACTTGGGAGACACCCCAGCCTCTGTTTCTTTCTTTTTTACTACCAATATTATTAGTCCACAGAAGTCCATTAGTATAGTATCCTGCAGGTGGGTAATTCATCCAGAGGTGGTTTCCTCATTCTCCCTCATGATTCTTCCCCTGGGTCGTTGGTAGAATTACCATGTGCCTGTGCTCCAAGTTAGAAGTCTGAGAATCCTGCTTGACCTCCAGCCTTGTCAATGCCCCAACCTCCCTCATCTCCACGTTCGATAAAATCTGTTTTCCGAACCAGCACTGGACTAGTCCAGCCCAGACCACTGCCAGACCTCTTGACCATTCTCCTCCCATGCAGCTTTCCCTCAAAGCCACCCTCCACACCGGTGCTACTGCCTTCAATCACGCTGCACAGCTCAAAGTGCTTTGAGCAAACCATGTGCCTTCCATGGCATCTCTTAGAGTTGATGTAGCTTTTATACACACCTGGCCACCTGGCTCACCCCTGGGCATCATTTACAGCAGCTCCAATGCCATGCCAACACCCACCCAGCCCTCTCTCTGGCTTAGATGACTGTGTGCATATCTTAGTCATTTCACTTGCTGCATTGAATTATGGTATTTTCTTCACATTCCTCTCTCCCCAGTGGGGCAGCCAGGTACTTTGGGGCAGTTTCTTAATCACTTTCATATCTCATGGCCTGAATCAGTGCTCGGCATATAGTAAACATCAATAAATATTCACTGAGTGAATCGATGAATGAATACGGGGTCTAGTTCAATCCTGGTGCCTTATTAGGGCGAGAAAGACACCTGGAGCTGATCTCTTCTAGCATTTTCAGCTCATCTCTCACACCTCTCCCCTATCTAACCTCCACTGCCAGGGACGGAATGGTCATTCCCTCGTATGTTTTCTCCCTCAGTAATCTCATCCACAACCTTGGCTTTGATTTCCACCTATTCTTGGATGAGTTTCAAAGGCGCATCTCTAGCCAGACTTCTCCTCCGAGCTCCACATCTGTTTAGCCAGCTGCCCACTTGGAGCTCCCTCTGGCACCCACCAGCCAGCCCACCTCACCCCTGAACTGCCCTCTTGCAGGCTCCCCTGCCCCATAAATGGTCCCACCACCTGCTCCTGGGAGCAAGTAGAAACAGGAGTCATTCTAAGCTTCTCTCTCTAAATACCCCTCCCCCATTTCCCATCCGTCACCAACTCTGCAAGAATTCACCTCTCATTTATTCATCCAACAGGTATTTATTAGACACCAATTATGTGCTAGGCTCTCCTCGTGGGAATCAGTAGTGAACAAGACAAGTAAGCCCTCCATATCCTGGAGTTTACAGGAGGGAAAAACAGTCAACAAACAGGACCGTAGCCAGGTAGTAATAAATAGCATCAATACAAAACAATATAGCGACTGGAAGGGAAGGGAAGTGTGGTCACATTGTTTGTTGCCTACCCAATATCCACTCTTCCTTTCTAGTTCCCTAATAAAAAATCTGATTTTATTTGGGCAACAGTGCTCCTGGCCAAAAACCAGCAGCAAAATAAAAAATAAACTTCACCTCCAGCATCCCTCACCACCAAGGTGTTCATGCAACACAATTCTGGCCAAAGAGAGCCAAGAGTTGGTGAGTTGGGGTGTCTGGGAAATGCCTGCTTTCCATTCCTTCTGCTGCTTCCATCTTCCTTTCTGGAATGTGAAGAGGTTTACACTGGGGCACCCTCAGGTAGTCAGGAGTGCCTGAGGGAATGAAGGTCCTTGCCAAGGGTTGCAGAGAAGAGGGAAGAAGCCTGGACATGCACCCTGTGGGATCCTACAACCACTGCACCCACCCTGGGATGGTGGTCTCCAGCTTCTTGCTTCATGAGAAAAACATGTACGGACCCTGCTCTGTCGAGTGAATCTGTGACCTATATGGCCTGTATCACCTGCATCCTAGAGGAATCCCAGGTGGACAGGCAGAACAGCTCCTAAGTACCATGAGGCCATCTACGTGCCCCCTCTCCCACACTACCAACAGACCACGGCAGTGGCCTCCTGTCTAGTGAGCCAGTGTCCATGCTGACCCTTTGCAATCTTTCCACCACACCAAAGTCAGAATGCAAATTGGATTCGTCTCTGTGCTTTCTGTAGTTGTTAGCACAAGGACAGAATGCCCTCACGTGGCCGGTGAGGCCCTGCAGGGGCCACCAGCCCTCCATCCCAACCTTGCTCCAATCTCCAGTCTCAACTCCCAGCCTCCTGGCCTCTTCCCGGCCCTCACACCTGCTGTTCCCTGCCCTGGTTTCTCCTTCCCTCTCAACTAGGGCTAGCTCTCTCCTCTCTTCCTTTAAATCTTAGTTCCACTGCCTGTTGCCCTGGTGGGATGAAGTCTGCCTCACAGTCTCTGTACCAGGTGTCACCACCCCCCAAACAGAGACTCTGGACATGGTGTTTGAGTGACTATTTGAGTAACTATGTAATCACTTGAAGAGCATGTTTTGGATCATCGCAAAACAGTGAAGACTGTTTTTGTCTCCTGCTATAATCCCAGAACCCAGTGCAGTGTCCCACCCCCAGAATATTTGTGGTATAAATAGATGAACAGGTACATGGATGCTTTGGTTCTTTCCTGGAGGCTGTTCCCTTTGTCTTTCATTTCTTTCTCCTCTGGGGGATGTACCCCTCATCCTTTACAATTTAGAGATTCAGTATATGGTGTTTCAACAAATTAAATGAGATAGTGTCAGTACATAATCAGTACAGAGGTCTGACAGTAAGCCCTCAAGAAAAATGGACCATCAGTGGTAGCCATTGTCTTGACTTTGAGTCCATTCCTTTTGGGAAGAATTAGTTCTTTTAGCTTTTGTGTTTCTGTAAGTCCAGGTCTCTACACCTATTTGTGGAATGTATATACGTCAAGAAATGTTTACAGAAATACACTATCCTACCCTCCACCAGACTGTGACTACCTCTAAGAAATGGAATCTTATTTCACTTGCTTGGTCTTACATCATCATATCCAGCACATTCAACATACTTCCAAATCACTGGAGTCCATGGATTTTACCAAAAAGAAGATTGCAGCTTAGAAGCGTTGAGTTCTCCCGCAGCTGGGAGAAGTGAGGAAGCCAGGCTCAAACTCCAGAGTGTTGATCCAGACTCTGGTCCTGTCTTAGTATGTTGACACCCCAACATTCCACTTTCTATGACATGTGTATTTTTAAGAAATATAATGACTAACACGTAGAGCAATTCTAGGTATTTATACAAAAATCTCTATCTTTGTAATATCTCCCCGGAAGATAATGAATTCTTCCATCTTTCAGTGAGCCCAATCCTTTGTAATTATATAAAGAATTAAATTACTGGTTTATCTGAAAACATACGTTTCCCCAATGGTATCAATTCTCTAATTAGTCACAATCTTTTTAAAATGATCCTGGCGTGGCGTGGTTGTGGAATTCAAACATATCGTGGTTTCTCTCATTTCTGTCGACTTGGTATGAGTACCTCTCACTCAAAAGAAATCCATTTAACAGAAATTCAGAGCTGGGGGAGTGGAGGAGTCCAGCCACCTGGCGGAACAGCCTTCCTTGGCCTGCGGGCGCCATGGAGAGATGTGCTGCCATCTTGAGCCCACCTCCGTGTCCCTGCTGCCGGTGCCAGTTTGAACAGCTCACTCCTGTTTCCGAATGAGTTCTGACTAAACGCCATCAACCATATGACAGGGTCTAACAAATATCAGCACTCTGCCAGGTTCAATAAACACCCTTTTCAGGGTAATGGTCCTTAATGAGGACACCAGCCATCAGTTAGGTTGGGAACACACCGTAATTATTACTGGGCAAAGATGTCTGCAGAGAGAACTGCAAGTGTAAGGGTTGGAACGACGTGGGGGAGGGGAGCTCGCAAAAAAAAAAATCGCTCTAAACTTTGTGCTAGGGGGGAGAAAAAAATAACTCAAGTTTTAGGGATTATTTCCAAAACAATGTCAACAATTTATCTGGGGATCTAGGGGTTAAATAGTCACTCATGTAATCCGTGCCAAATTTTATGTATCTATAATTAAATCAATGAGAGCATCGGAAACTTGCTTGATAGAGCACTTGGCTAAATTGGATCTATTACATGGAGCAAGGAACACCTTCCATCAAAATAATCCTTTAGGGTCTGCCATGAATGTCATGGATGTTTCCATCATAGCAGCTGAGACAGCCTTTGCCCCCAAGGAGCTCAATATATTATGGCTGTGTTTGTGTTTAGCTCATCTCCCCAATTATAAGACCCGAAAGTATTCGACACCACCTTAAAGGTGCAGAAAAATGGTCTATCCGAGCTCAGAGGAGGGCAAGAGTGCTTTTGGATGGGAGGGGTTGGAACGGTTCCTTGGAAGAGGTTACATTTCGGCTCATTTATTCATTTAACGCTAATTTGTTGAGTGTATGCTCTGTTCCAGTTGGCCCTGGAGATTCAGAGGTGGCTGAGACAGGGCCCCCTTCGGACAGTGACAAAGCCAAGTGTGGGATACTTAATAGATAAGTCCTGAAGGGCGGTGAGGATTTTGACAGGTAAGTGAGGTTGGGGGAAGAACACTCTATAAATTGACGGAGGCTAAGTGACTGCCATGAGATCGGCACGGACAGTTAGGAGATTGTCAGTATTGAAAACAGAACGTGGCGTTTATTGAGCACCTACTGTGTACCAAGCACTGCCTCAAACTTTACATATTTTACCTTGCTGATGTTCACACTAGACCTGTGGGGTAGGAACTATTTTCAGCACGATTTTATAGAGGCAAAAATGGAGGCATGCAAATTCACGGGGCTGGTCAGGGGTAGGTGGGGAATTCCTTCCCTGGTCTTTTCTTCTACCTCTACAAGTTGCCTAGAATACAGAGTGTGTATAAGGGAGAAGGGCAGCTGGTCGAGAAGGGTATGTGCTTGGGCCACGGGGGTCCTTGAATGTAGCTCAGGAGACTGTTCCTTCTCACTCTGCATTCTAGTCCAAACAGATGAGTGGTATGTTCAGTAGAAAGACTAATCAGGCAGGACAAGCAATGGAGATGGGCTGGAAAGGGGCATTGGGCATGATATTGATGGGGCCCCAGACTAGGGGCTACAGCTGGCTGGGGAAATTGGAAGGAAGGCATGGGTGTGGGGACCTGGGGAGGGCATTCAAGGACATTATGTCTGAGACATGCCTTTTCCAGGAGATTGAAATGGACCCAAGGGAGAGGTTGTGCCCTCCTCCACCCCCCTTGCCTTCAAATAGGTTGTTTCTAATTCAAGCCTGGATACATACACAAGTGAAAATAAAACCAGAAAACAAAATATGTGCACATTTTTGGGGTGGGGGAGTCAAGAGCTTACATCATGTTGGAGGTCCTCCAAATTACAAATGCAACACTGTTGGGGGGCTCCCAGAACCCTGCTAGGTGCCCACCCAAACGTGAGCCCAGAGGCTTCAGACTTGACGGTGAATCTCCTTCTGACTGTGGACGTGTGCCTGTGGAAGCCTGCGTATTATGGCCCAACGGAGGCTGCCCTTGGTTGAGAGCCTGGACCTTCCTTCCTTCCTGTGGAAGCTGTTTCTAGAAGTATGATTCTTGAACAGAATTCACTACGGTCCATTCCTGATCCTGTATGTGAATCATCCACAGTAAAATATCCGGCTGATTCCCTTCGACTCCTTGTGTGTTCCTGGGCGTCTTTCCAACACCATGTACACTGAGGAGATGGCAACCGATTTTAATATTAATCAAAGCCAAGCATAATTAGGAAAATAAACCTGCTGCAAAAAGTGTCATGTAATATGTTCTAAACTCTGATGGAAAATATGGACGAGTCCTTTGGATATCAAGTGAAAAGGAGAAACAGGATTGTCACATACAGACTCACAGCCCGGTTTAGACTGTATAAACCTGCCGTGAAAGAAGAATCTTAGTCTGGGCATGAGCCATGACTCAATATTTGGTGCAGACATAAGGATAATAGTTTACTGTCTATGTTTTTGTAACACAGACATTTTTAATCAGCATGAACTTTAAGAATACAGTTTTCCAAAAGAAAAGAAGAATGCTGGTGATCAGTTACTGCAACATTACAATTTGGGGTGACTACATTGTACAGAAAATAGTTATAGGAGATGTCTCACTGTGACAATTTTCTGTGCCAAATTGGCAATGGCCATCTAGTCAAAGGTAAGGAAGAGAGAGGTCCCTCTCCATCCATGTGCTAATTTGACATTGAAGTCAGCACATTTCCTGGGAATGTGTGTTCCCTGTTACTGAGAACAGGGAACACTGCCTTCTAAGAGAGTCTTTGCAAGGTGCCTCACAAGAATTTTCTTCTTGACAGGATGTTCCCACTGATTTTATCAATGATGCTATGAAATCTTTAACATACCATTTTTTTTTTTAAATAAGCTGTATCTTGGGCACTTGGGTGGCTCAGTCAGTTAAGCGTCCAGCTTTGTCTCAGGTCATGATCTCACGGTTTGTGAGTTCGAGCCCCGCGTCGGGCCCTGTGCTGACAGTTCAGAGTCTGGAGCCTGCTTCTGATTCTGTGTCTCCTGTCTCTCTGCCCCTCCCCTGCTTGTGCTCTCTCTCTCTCTTCCTCTCAAAAACAAATAAACATTAACAAAATTTTAATAAGTTGTTTCTTACTGAAGATGTATCAATTGTTAACTTTTTCTTGTACTTGGGATTCTGCAGATGATTTTAATCATAGTAATATTGGGAGATTAATCCTCTTTCATTCTTGCACAGGAAGAATTCTCCTATTGGGTAAACATTGCTATTTCCCTTAATTATTTTTGACGTCACACTGATAATTATTATTTTTCCCTACATTAAAGAGCAAAACGAGTTTCTACAAAAAAGAAAAGAATTGCATCAATGTAAACAGAGATAATATGTACACTATTGTGCTCTAAGCTGCTAGAGGAATCAGACTGAGAAGGAAAATGTTTAAGTAATTTAAGGAGAAAAAAAGGTTTAATTATCAAGTTTTCTAAAAGAGATGATGATGTGCTCAGTATGGCACCTAAAAGACGGAGATTGATTTCTTTCTGAAGCAGATATCCAGAACTAAACATCAGGAGCAATTAAAAAATGGTGGTCTTTTGTAAATTACTCCCAGAAGAAATCTTGGAAATCTTTCATTTTACTCATTTCGGTCCAGTGAACCATAAAGCCATTATGAAGGAACAAAAATACTAGGGAGAAAATTGAAATACAACAGTAATTAACAATATGAATATATCAAAATAAAAATGAATTGGAAAGATAATGGTCATCACATATGCAACATAAAATGAAAACATTAAAATCTTCCCCAAATCAAATCTAAAACTAAAAGACACTCAAGGCAAACATAGATCAAACCGGGCGCTGTTTTCCAAGATTGTAACCGAAGGACTATTTATAGCATCTCTCAAAATGCACAGTGAAGGTGTCTTCAAAGGTTTGCTTTCCTTATTTTGTAAAACGACTCCTAGTTTTTCTAGAGTGCCAAAACGAGTGCATGGTGCATTTTCTATTTACTTTGGAATCATAGTTAATAACCCCCATCTTAGATTTTCACTTTCACTTCCATATGCTAAATGCCAACAAAGAATAATAGAGGAAAATCGCGGGAAAAGTGCTGCTATCACAAACACAGATTTCCCTGTGGGTTCTCTAACACTTTACAGACAAATGTTAAAGATTTATTGCACATGAACATCAAACATGGTTTTACTACAGTTCTCATTTGGATCAAATTGACACATTTTACATTCATTTTAGCCTAATGAGATTCTTTCGCTACACATTATATTCTGAGTGACCCCGTACATTAAATTTGTGGCATGGAACAAACCCATTGATATAACAAAGCCCCATTCTTACTGGTTTCTTAATTTACAAAAGAGAGAAAACAGTTTAGCAAAATCATAAATCTTGAACAAATGAATGTATTAATCGGTACTCAACAGAGAATACAAACACTATGTAGATAGGTTGTGTTATGCATGAGGCTCATTTGCAGCATTGATAGCTAAACTCTCCTAGACTTGGATTATAATCTGAATATTCAACAGTTCAGGCGTATTTCATAATTCAAATCGAGGGACTTAGCAAAGACAAGTTACAATCTTAACAAGGTCAGAAAATTCGATTTGCAATTCATTTTTAAATCATTGCTAACGGGCTGCTACGATTCAATATTTACCTTGGTGCACAATTACTTATTTTTTTAAAAATCGGGGCTGTAAAATATTGTGTCTCAATCCTCACGGTAAGGACTTGGAGGGAAGTTCGTTTTGCTGTGGCAGCTGTGGTGCCTTTCCTCAAAGAGGGAGGAGGAGGTGACCTTGAAAAGAGGTGAAAGGAAACTAGGAAATGTTAATTAAAATTATTAGTGCTGTTTGAGGTGCTTATCTTGTTTACTGCTAAGGTGTTGCTCCCTTCTGCGTAATTAGGGGTAATTTTACTTACTTTCAAGTCTGTAATTTTAAATATCACAAAGTTTTATCTTCCAGCATGAAGTAATTCATTATTGGTTTATATGTAACTGCTTGATGTTTTAATCAATATACGCAAGTCCGCGATGATTTATCTGGAGCTTTTGGATATCTTGGAGAGTGGCAGATTGTGCGTGGTACATGAACTGAAATCTTTTTGTTGTTGTTGTTGTTGGAGTTTTAATGTTGTTCTGCATTTTTGATGTGGGGAGAGATTTTTTTACTTGATCTGTCTTTTTGTAGTTCTTTCAATCCAAGATTTCACAGTCCAGCAATATTGGTAAAATAAACTTCTCTAAATCTACTCTATCTGGGAACGAAAACTCTCCTGTCACGAAATCCACACCCACAAAAAGAAACACAGAAAATATTTTTACACCCTACAAGAAATAAACATCTTCCAAGTTACTGATGTGTTTTAATCTAAGTAGTCCAGTTAGCTGTTGTTTAAAATGTGCAGCAGCAGCCAAATTTCATATTAAAATTAATTATTGAAGGTTTCAATGTTCAGGAAGTGCTCAGATGACATGACATAATGGAGACTTTTATGCATAATTATGACACTTTAAGAATAAATCTTTCTAAAATTTTCTGCAAAATCTTCCATTTTTGACGAGTTGTTATCAGTGGAAAGTAGAGAAATGTCTAAGCTTGATTTTTTTTTTTTTCATGTATAGTATACTGTGAATTTTTTTTCTCTTGGGTGAACTGGGAAAACACTATGGAGGCTAATTTTTTTGTTTTGTAAAATAGAGATTTGGTTATGACACAAGACTGTAACATGACTCTAATTAAACTATAAAAGAAAATGTCCAGTGTTAATATCAAAGAGCATCTTCAATTGATGATTATTTTTTTAGCTCAGTGATTCGCCTGACGAGGTGAATGGAAACCATCCTTAAAAATAGTAACTGGCATTTTGAAGATGTGTGACTGGATATCATCCCACTTCTATTTAGAATAGCATGATAGTGGAATTCAAAACTGAACATTCTAGAACAGGTGAGAGTTTATCATTCGCTGATTCTACAGGGAATCAAGCTCTTACTTCTCCAGGATAAACAAAGACTGAAACTAGTTCACATGCCCTCAGCCAGAGCCTGGTTTTGTGGATGATTCCCCAAGGATGCTGAAGAGTCCCTTGTGGCTCAGTAGAGTTAACGGCCCTCCCGGAGAACTTCCTGAACCTCGCAAAAACCCTGTCCTCGATTAAGATCCCCAACACGGTGTGCTCATCCTGCTTGCTCAGTAATTAGTAGGCTCTGAACAACCCCATCAGCACCATGAGAGAAGCCCTTTGCAAGGTGCTAACGAAGCAACCACAGTTACTTAACTGAAGGTACTCGCGAAGCCGGGCAGCAGGGACAGGGTGGCCTGGGGCTTGTGCATCCCCAGGTGGGGCCCATCTCCTGCCCTCCTTAGCTCTCCTTCCTCCCACATTGTCTTCTTGATGCTGCCAGTCCTGAGTCTGTCTCAGGCTCAACCACAGTGGCTTCCTGTGTGGACCCCAGCTGCTGTCCCCCCACTGCCCACTCTCCATTGGCGGTACAGATCCAGGATTTGCCTGGATCAATCCATGGTTCCCATCATACTGGAGGAAGAGCAAACACCTCCCAGCCCAGCCCTCCCATCTCCACAGCCCACAGCCCCATCTTCCTGGTCTTCCTCCCGTTTATCAAAAGGCCAAGTTGTCCCCACTACCCCTGTCCCCCGGCCCACAGAGCACCAGACTCCACTAGACGTTCAGGTGCACAGGGGGGTGCTTCCTGCACAGTCGGAGCTCAGCTGTGGCAACTGGTCTATGTTCCTGGCCTGTTCCTGGCTTGATGGCCATGTCCACACTCAGGTCCTGCACACTCTTTTTTGATCCACTTTTCCCGTTGCTGTGTGCCTCTGGGCTTTCCCCGCCCCTCCAGTCCAGTCCTCCCCACGGAAGGCCTGGTCTGCCATGTTCTCCACTCCATCCCTGACACCTGGAAGGGCAGGTAGGAGGAACCCATGGTTTGCAGGATGTGATGCCACAGCTCGGCACAGGTGAGGCACCTGTGCACGCCCCCGCCCCCCCAGCCCAGGCAGTGGAGCCGGAGTCCTGGCCAGCTCAGACCATGCCTTCTTAAGTCACCTTTCTTCCCGATTCCAAAGTCCATTCCCCTGGGTGCCTGTGGGGGCCCGCAAGGCCAGTGTGTCTCCGCTCTTCAGCAGCCTCTCGGCCTTCCTCAGTAATCCCATCTGAAGACTTCAGAGGTACCTGTGCCAAACCATGGAGCCCGAATTGGCTGTGAGAGCCACGTTGCACAAGGCAGGCACCAGCACTTGCTCTCCTGGTGGGTGAGCCCCCAGGAGACTTCACCAGTGGTAAGAATCAGGCTGGGCTGCACAGAACTGAAGCCTTCGGCCCCATGTGGGGTAGATGAGGGCAGGGAGGCAGACAAGGGCTTTGAATAATTTGCACAGTAGTGGGGAGGCTTGGTGCCACTGCCTCAGAGGTTTCCTTGGCTTCACGGACTGGTGGCTGTCAAGGCTCAGTCCCAGCCATGACCCAGGCATGACTCTAGCACCAATGAGCTCAGGCCAACCAACCACTGTGTCTTCCTGTAGGCCTGTCCGTGCACCATGCAACTCCACCTAATGCATGGCTGGGTTTTGTGGCTCCTGCTCAGACATGAGAAGCCGCCGTTCACGCCCCGCTGAAAGAAGGCTGTGCTGTTATGCCAGGTAACGTCAGGTTCTAATGTGAGCCAACTTTTTCTGCGACTAGCGGTTGCTTCCCCACCACCCAACACTGTCCTTGGAAAAAAGTTAATTGTAAGAAAACTTTTGACAACCCCGTGATTGTGTTCTGTGAGTAAATTGACAATTTGGAATTGACCAAGGCAGGAATTCTGAAGACTCAGCCTCTGCTGGTCATAATAATATTGAGACTCACTCAGAGTGATGGGAACAATCATAGTCACAAAAGTGCTAAGACCTTACCCCCATTTTATAGATGAGCAAACAGGCTTCGGGAGGTCAAGGAACTTGCTCCCGGCCACACGACTGGAAGGGTCCAACCTGGGACCAGAAGCTTCCTCTGTGTGACTCATTCCTGCCCTCATGCACAACTGCCATTTTGTCCATGTAAGGCACATCAGGCAATACCAAAGGAAATGTTCTTTCGTTAAAACCACTTAGGTTCTGGGAGCACTTTTCATTCTTCTAGTTTTCTAAGCCTCCTGTAGACGGAACACTTGTCAATGTGATGGCAATGGATTGGACACGAGAAAGGCTGGCTGGCTTAAAACCAAGTCCATCTTTGAATCCGTGGTATGTTTGCTCAGAGCTAAAGGCCAAGGGGATTTATATGGTTGTTGGAAGTATTTTCCCTGAGGAGTTAAAAAATATTCTGCAATAGCTGATTTTTAATAAACTCTGAGATTGATCTTCTTCCAACTTGCTCCCTGCTTATCTAACTGGTTCACTGTTAATAGTCCCCGAGGACTCAAGGAAGGTTGAAGAGGAATGAGTGGTGGAGGAGACAGAGGGGAGTTTCAGAGGGAGGCCGTGATGACCGGGACCTTATGCCACTACGAACATTTGGAGAAGTAACACTTTCTGACCCAGACTTGCTCAACTTCCCCTTCTCCTCCACCCCTGATTCCTCCACCACCACGATATCCATCAAGAACAAAACAGAAGCATCTTTCATCATCAAGAAAACTGGCTTTCTCCTCTCACCACTGGTGAACTCTGTCAGCCAGAAATTTCAAGAGTGATGGTGGCATTCTAGATGACCGCCTTCCATCCAGGGTATAGCACTCAGTGGACGCCTTAGAGGCATCTTTGTGTGCGAAGAACAAGGCCCTTGGAAGGAGATTAAAAGAAGTTGTGAATGTTGGATCTGGAAAGGAGCCTTGGCATCGTCCATGGACAATCTTCTTGCTCCTCAGATGGAAAACAGAGTAGGGACTTATCCAGGGTCATAGGCCAAGATTCTGTTCCCTTTAAAAATAGACACTGATTCTTTTTCTAAGACATCTCATTGACCCATAGTTTTGAACACACTCTCTACTCCAGAGGCTCCCATGCATGTAGACCCCACCCCACTCCTCCGCTGAGCACTGGACTCTTAGGTCTACCTGCCAGCCCCACCTTTCCCAAACACAACGCTTGACTCTTGCCTCCCTGCCTATAAAAACAGTTCTCTCTCACCCTCCCCCACCGAGTAAATGCGCCATCATGTATTGCATTGTTCAGGCTTAAAACCCAGAAGGCATCCTAGTTTTGTCACATAATTTCCACTGCAAGACCCAGCCAGTACTGTGCTGTCTCTACCCGCATTTCTATCTCTGCCACCATCAGCCTGATTCAATCACCCATTTTCTTCAGGACTTCCAGAGGATCCTTGGGGACACTCTCTCCTTTCACTCCTGAGCCCTGATTGCTCATCCTGCATACACCCGGCATCCCAGAGTGATCTCTCCCTAGTGTAAAGCATATCACAGAAGCTCCTGCCTGACACCCTCCCTGGGTCCCATGGGACTCCTCCCCATCCCGCCTTGACCTCCTCTGGAGCTACATCTCAGGGTTCAGTATGCTCTGTCTCAGTGACCTCCTCTTTGTCCTTCACACACAAGTATTTTTTTTTTCTTATCAACTCAAAGCATTCAGTTGTCATTTCTTAGATGTTTCTTTTGCTCACAGAATTCCTCTCCAGACCTCACCAGGGCTGGTCCTCTCCATATTCTTGGTGTCTCATACCTAGGGCACTTCCTCAGAGGGGGCCTCCCTCACCATATTCTCTAACAGCATGCCTTTAGCCACGTGCCCTCTGCTTTTTTTCTTACCAAGATCTTCTCAGAAACCAGTGTCCCTGGATATAAGAGCCATCAAATTTACAAGAAGAAGTCAAGGCTCTTGATTCCTTCACTGCACTATCACCAGCCTGGTCTTAGGCCAGGCTCAACAAATGGGCGTGAAATCAATATTAAAAACAGTAAGACACCCAACGATGTGACTGTACTTCATGCCGTGGAATTGTACCCTTAGCAATGGTTGAAGGACTAAATTTTGTGTTATGTATCCCTTGCCACATTTTTTTAAAGAATTAAATATATATATATATATATATATATATATATTAGAACGTATCTGATTTATTCCCAGTGGCCTGCCCTCTGAGAAAGGCTGGGAAACTCAGTGGCGGAAGGAGAAGTGGAGCCATGGAGAGGGCCCGGGAGACATACTGGTGGAACCTGACACAAGAGCTTGAGTATCTGTTGCTAAGGCAATGGCGAATTAACACATCTCTACAGCTGCGTTGTATCGTAAACAATAAAATATTTCCAACAGGAAAAGGCACACAAACAGTAAAACAGTCTGTGTGTTATAGGTGCACGTGTTTAGTGCAGTCCTTCCAGCTTACCTTTCAGACCATTCCCATATCACCGAAGAATTTATAGTTCGTTGGCCCAGAAGTGACTGAGACAACACGCGACAGTAGCTTCACGTTCAGGCAGCAGCCCGTGGGCGCGTTGCCCTCTACCTCCTCATGTTCTGCATCTCAGCAGAGCTGGAGAACGTGAATGTCCCGCAAAAGTAATAAGGGCTGCACAGCCTGTAGCGGGGACCGAGGGCTGCACAGAACTGACTCGTGCCCGTGACCCTGTGTCTGGGACTCCCCCAGCGTCGCCCGGCCCCCAAGTTCCGATAAGAATCTTTGAAATAGAGGAGGGTGGGGGGAGAAATCGAGAGCTTTTATGTTACTTTCCATTCATTTTTCACATGCTTAAAACATTTCGGGAGCTGTATACACTGTACTTTCCAGGGAGTTCTGCAGGCTCCCAGTGGGTACAAGATTAGAACCAGCAGCCGGTCCCTGTCCTAAGTAGCAAAGAGAAAACCTTCTGAAGGAAAATTTTCGTGTTCACAGCAGTTTTCCCCTTTAGAAACACTGGAATGCAGACTTAAGAGAGCAAACCAGAGATGAGCAGTCACAGGTGATACGGAAACCTGGAAAATTCACGAATTCCCTAAGAACCACATTTGAGTCCTTCCCCTCCAGCTACATCCGTGCGCCTTTGGAGACCAACAGCTCCCTGAATTTGGAGCCTCCCGTCAGGAAAGATTCTTTCCAAATTAGATTAAAATTGGGACATCTATTTAGATGTCTGGGAGAAATGTCTTAGGAATAAAACCCTGTTTCAGTCATGTTGGAGCTCAGAATATTGTTGTGCCTGGTACTACATATGCCCGAAGATGGCTCATATTTTCAGAAACTGCTGAAAACCTCTAAAAAAAAGTCGACTTTGATGTGAATATGAAATCACAGCTCAGTGTGTACTTGTGATAAAAGAATTGTCTTTCCCTTAAGCTGGTTTCTGAAATAATTGTTTAAATTTTTGTGATAACTTTTCCTTTCTTTTTTCTTTTTCTTGTAACTGATTTTTTTTTTTTTTTTTTTTTTTTTTTTTTTTTTTTTTTTTTTTTTTAGTTCTAAGGTGGGTATTCAAGGCTCTGACGTTTTCTGCAGGTTCTTTGTCTTTGCACTATTTGAGGGAAGCATAGCTGGGTGTTTTTCTCCCCAGCCTGTGAAATACTAGTTGAAATGCCACGACTTTTGTATGCAAATACGAAGCGATAACTGATTGTTTTCGTATAGCTTCTTAGAGATGGGGTAGTACAGTTCCCTCCCTGCCCAGCCTTGAAAAGACCTTGCTAATGAAGGGGCTTTTCATTTAGGAAAAAGAGATTGCTGCCCAAGGGAAGGGAAGGGTTAAGAGCACAGGGCAGAGCGCTCATTTACGGCGTATTTTCACGGGCTGAAACCCTCACACGATCTGTGACATTTGGCCACAATGGAGGGAATTTGGAGAGCGAGTGAGGTCAGGTGGGCGTCTTGGGAGAAAAACACAGAGAAATACTATAAAATATGTGCAGTTAAGCGGAAAAATCAGCATCTGCCAGCTTTTTGTTTTCTTTCTTGTTTTTTGGATTCACAGGAAATCGTGTGTGTGCACACGTGTGTGTGTGTGTGTGTGTGTGCGTGCGCACGTGTGTGTGTGTGTGTGTGTGTGTGTGTGTGACTTCAGTTCTGGAAATGGGAAAGAAGGCAGAAAAGGAGCAGGGCCCCTCAGGAGAGTTGAGGGAACAGACCGATTAAAGCAAGCCTTCCTTCGAATGTGCAAAGTCTACACAAGCCGTAACCCCAAGGCAGAAGGTTTTGTGCTTTCTGCCTTTCTCCCTTCTAGTGTGCCAGTTAAAGAACAGACCAGCCTTGGATGGGTCGATACCATCAGGGAACGTGCACACAAGCCTTAGATTCAGGCAGAGCTCCGTGATCGGGGGGCGCAGAAACTGCACGGGGTTCCCCCAGGAAGCCCTCCCCTTTGGGGACTGCATGGAGGGACAGTATGTAAGCACATAACCCCTGATATGGGGCATCTCTTCCTTGTTTTTTGGTCTTTGTTTTCTTACTAACATCACGATGTTCGAGCTACTCCAGTGTTGACTGTGGACACCGTGGCATTCAGCCTGCATGGAGGCTGGTTTCTGCTCCATTCCATTTGGAGGCTGGGTTCCCTGGAAGGCCATGCTGGGACGCACCTGGGAGGTGGCACATTTGTTAGGGATCGACCTCTCTGGAAGGAGGAGGAGAAGCACTTCTGGAAAGAAGGCGGAGTGAATTGCAATTCACCAGACACTACGGGCCAATGAGGAAAGCAAGCTTGAAGTTTTGCCTCTTCTCCCATCAGCTGTTAAAGGATTGATTGCTCATGGACCACAGGCGTGGGCCACGGGAGGCCACTGGGACAGCAGTAGTGGTTGGCCCTGGTGGGGGCTACCTGCCCGTGGGCCTGTGGGCCTGCTCCCTCCTCACCCACAACTCCGGCCTGCAGGGCAGTACTGACACCCCTCTCACCAACCCATCCCTGTGGCCTTGGAGAGCCACAGCCTTATAGCTTGAAACGTTTTACAATTTGCATTTCAACAGAATGGGTCTGCTTCCACAAGGTCGCAAAGAAGCAGGAAGTGGGGATCAGGAGTTTTCTGGTTGGTTCCGCTCAGCACCACTCTCAGTGCTGGGGTGTCCTTGGGTTGAGGAGAGCCTGGTGGGGTGGGTTCCCTCTGTCTTGACCAGAAGTGCCTTGGACTATGTATTAGGTCCACTAGGGCCACCATGATGAATCCCACAGACAATGTGTTAACAACAGACATTTATTTTCTCACGATTTTGGAGGTTAGAAGCCCAAGATTAACATGTCAACAGGGTGGATTCCTTCCACATCTTATCTCCTTGGCATGTAGACTGTCACCTTTTCCCTGGGCATGTCTGTGTCCAAATCTCTTCTTTAAAAAAAAAAATGTTTACTTATTTAGAGAGTGAGCAAGTGAGAGGGAAGAGGCAGAGAGAGAGGAAGAGAGAGACCAAGGAGGCTCCACACTCAGCGCAGAGCCCAACTTGAGGCTGGATTCCATGACAGTGAGATCATGACCTGAGCTGAAATCAAGAGCTAGACACTTAACCGACTGAGCCACCCAGGTGCCACACAATCTCCTCTTCTTGTAAGGACACCCACCATATTGGATTAGGTCCCCCCCCAATCACCTCATTTTACCTTAGTTACCTCTTTAGAAACTCTGTCTCCAAATGCAGTGGCCCTCTGGGCATTAGGACGTCCACCCACAAATTTTATACAGGACACAATTCATTCCATGAGGGCTCAGAAGCTCCTTCAAGTGTCTACTGATTTCTTTTCTGTCTCCTCTTCAGAGCCTTGTATCTGGGAATGCTCTCCTCTCTGCCTCCAATCTCTACTTCCTTTTTCTCATTGTGACCATTGGATCCTGTGGCCTGCCTCCTGCCCCACACTGAGCCACACGTGGAAGCCACGTTCGTGGCCACTTTCAGATCTGAACACACATTAACGGTCATATTAGTAATGCAGCAAGTGCGTAGGAGAGGTGAGCAGGGGTAGAAAACTACCGGGTATGGGTGGAAGGAAGGGTGCCCCAGTGGCAGAACTAGAAATAACGGGCAGATCTTGGCTTAGGGTAGAGAAGAGGATGGTCAGCATGTTAATGACCTGGCAGCATAGTTAATGGGCACTTAGGAAGCAGGGTTCACTCTGCCATGGAGGAGCTTCAGCAGGCCCTGGATGACAGCTTTGCCCCGGGAGGAAATTTTTAATTGGGAGAGAAGCTGAGGAGGAGGGTTAGCTGGCACCTCTAGGCCCCGGCGATCCACAGTCCCCTGCCTTGGTCTCCCCCACGACCCCTGCCCTCATCCTGGCCCCTACTCTTGCACAGCCGAGCTCCCTCTTCACTCACCTTCTGGTCCACACCAAACCTGTATCTCATGCACAGAAATCACTCATTGCCTCCTCAGACAGGGGGATCCCTGGGACTGCTCCATTTTCCCTGGGGTACAGGACAAAGTCTGAGGGTGGGGTGGGGTGCAGGGGTCTCTGCTAACTCCCACACCGAGCTTTCTCGTTCCATCCCCTGCTCTGGGCTCGACCACCTTCTCCATGAACTTTTGAGACAACTTCCTAATTTCTCGCTCCATCTTGAGTTTCTTATCCATTACCGGTCACGGACACTCCTGATTAATCTCTGACATTTTAATTGAAAAATGAGTGTGCGCACATGCTAAGAAGTCAAGCCACACCCAAGAGCCTGGTACCCCAGCCCTCTCCTCTGGCAGCCGCTGGTTCTGCGCTCTGTCCCTTCCACACCCTTGTCCTCATTCCCCGCTTCAACCCTTCCTGCTGCACGGAGGCCCGGGAGGACCCCTGGCCCAGCAGAAGGTGGCATTCAGCTGTCTGGGAGCCCTCACCACAAACGGCCGGGTCCCTTCTGGGGGCTGCAGCCCCATCCGTGGAGCGGGCGGGGGGCCTCGGTGCATGTGCAGAATGGTCTCTGTGCCTTCGTCTGCATGGTGCATCCTCCTGCCTCGTGTGACAACTCAAGGGGCCCAGTGTCCACAGCGTCTTTCCTTGCCACCCTGCTCTCCTTCTCCTTCTGAGTGGACCATCTGTATCGTGTGCCGGCGCGCTGTGTGTGAGAGGTTCCGGGGCCTCTCTCCACGGATGCCATGCGTGTGTGACACGTCCCAGGAAATGACCCAAGTGACCGAGTGAACGCCCAGAGCCTTCTTCTGTGTCTAGGACCCGCGCGCGGCCCGTGTGACCTCTTCATTTTATGGCCTCAGAAGTGGGAGCTTGGCCATTTAAGGGACAGCTGAAGTGACCTGGTGAGCTTCAGGGTCTGTGCCCCAGCGTCAAGCGGCAGTGGGGGAAGCGGATCGTGGACAGTTTTCGACCGAGAAGTGCTCTGGGCCCTGCTGGCAGCCTGGTAGCCCTTGCCGGGCACCAACCCGACCCTGTCCAGGCAAAAGAAGCAGGAGATGGGCTGAGGTGACATCACTGGCAGGGGGAAACAGAAACAGGGCTGACTCCCACAGACACTCGCCCTGCCAGCCAGATGGGTGAGCAGGGGGACCACGGCTCCCTTCCAACCGCAGGTGCTAGGTGCTGGGTGCTGACCCTGGGAGCAGCGCAGAGTGAGCTGAGCCCCTCTCCCAGCAGCCAGGGTTGTCCCGGCTGAGGGAAGAAGACAGGCCACACGGGCAGCGTAAGCCTCAAAGGTGATGGGGCCCAGCAGAAGCCTAAGCTGCTACATCAGCTACGCCCAAACCCTGACCCTCGACACCTGCTCAAGTTCCTCCTCTCCCCTTGATGTAGAAGTCCTCAGGCCACATCAGCAAGAACTCCTGGGCCATCAGTGCCCTCGCCTGGCACCTCTCCACCCACTAACCCCTCCTTCTGCTCCTTGGCCGTACACCCGTGCCTGTCCTTGCCACATTCGAACTTGACCCTCCTTTTGCTCCCCTGTTGCAACAGAGTCGACCCTTCCTGCAATAATCTTGAATAACGTCTTCCTTGCGTTTTACCAAGTGTTAGACTAATTTCTTCTTTAACACCCCTTGGAGGGGCTTCAGGGAGTAAGAGGCCACAGGACGGGCGGTGACTATAAGCCAGGGTACCAGAAACACTGAGCTGATGTGCATGCAGTGTCCTGGGGCTGTCCTAGCAGAGGGCCACAGACTGAGCACTGTCAACAGCAGGAACTTGCTCCCACGCAGCTCTGGAGGCCAGACGTCTGAAATCAGGGTTCTTCCCGGAGGCTCCGAGGGAAAATCTGTCTCAGGCCACTCTCCCAGCTTCGGGTGGCTTCCAGCAGTCTTGGAGTCCCTTGGCTGGTAGATGCATCATTCTGATTTGTAAAAACATACACTTAGTTTTAAGAGCTTTAAACCACGGAAACCTGGGTGGCTTCTGTATGGCACAGCCTAAGGAAGAAAACGCAGAAAAGAGCTGGCTGTCACAGCAAGGCTTGAGCAGATTGTGTCGCACGCTAAGTCTGAATGAGCATCACCGCATATCCATGGTAAATTCATACGCCTGAAAATAAGAAGGGGCTGGGATCCTCATCGAAAGGTCCTTCCCCCTGTGAATATACACACTGGGTCCGAAGCAAGCAAAATCGAAGTCAGGGCACCACACTTCACTGGCACTGTTTCAGGAAGCAGTGCTCCGGGGCACCATGCAAAACTTAGGGGACTGTTACCTCAACAACCCCAGTGATCTCTCCCACTCTGCAGCACTTTCCAGAATCCAACGGCCTCTCGCTTAAGGTGAGCTTGGCCAGCCCTGGGACACAGGAGCCTGTGTTTCCTCCTGGGGACATCTCAGGGCCCGATTCGTGTAAAGGGCAAGAAGTGACTTGTTCAAGGTCACAAGGTGATGGAGTCAAGGTGTCAGGGCCAGAATCCTGGCTCTGGGTTCTACTTCCGTTTACAGGAGGCTCCTAAGGCTCCTGGGAAGTGAGGCCGTTGCGGGTATAATAAGATCCGAAATCATTCTTATCCCTTGCAGGTGGAAAACTCTGGATCCTATTTTTCTAGATATGCATCTTTGCTTCACCTACCTGTATTCTCATTCTAGCCCTGGGTAGAGCTAATTCTAATTAAATGATAAAGCATACGAAAACTCTATCTGGGGTGTCAGCCCCTGGGAGGCAGTTAATACACATTATTTCTAATCTGCCTCCTCGGCCGGACAGTGACTCTGAAAGTGGGGTGGAAGCATTTCCATTTAACAGGGGAGAACACAGAGGCCGGCTTAAGTCGGCTTTCCCAATTCACACTGCTTACACATGTCAGAGCTGGGATACAAACAAAGACACATTTCACTCTGATAACTGGGGTTTTTTTCTGCTCTAATCACAGGGCAACTGGGGTGCAGCTAATTGGCAATGGCTTCCAAATGTCATCTCAATATCAACAACTCTAGAACGAGTAACTCAAAATGTTTTCGAGGGAAAGAAGGTTCTAATTATTCTAAGAAATGAAATCAAAGCTTATCGTCTCATCCATTTTTCCTATCTGCAAATTGCTAAGAGAAAGACTTCCCATCCCTAAACAACAAAATTGCTTTCATCTTTAGTTAGGGATGCAAAATAGTGTCACGGATAAAATCCTGGACTCCAAGAAAGTAATAGTGAACTTGTAAATTTCAGCAAGTGACTTGCTCTCTGTCCATCAGTTTCCTTCCCTGAAAAATGAAGAGAAGCCTAGTTCTGACCTTGCAGGGTGATTATAGGAATTATATGAAACAACACCTGTGACACTGTTTGCATTATTGGTAAATGTTAGTGAAAGGGTGCTTATTTTTATGTTAGAATTTCAAATGCTACAGAATGTCTGCTTCGAATACATTAAAAATGAGAGTTGAGAATTTTGAAATCATTTAAATAAAATAAATTACTTCAACCATTAATTATCTTCCCTGGAATTTAGAAATTATTAGAATTATGATTAAAACATTTATTATTAAGACACACAATTTAAAACAGAGATTGCAGTCTGGAGGCCCACGTATTTAATCTAACCAGCAAATGCTTTCTGTTCATCATACAATGTTCTATAATTTCTGGACTGACATTTTAAAATTAGGAGCTTTTACATAAAAATGCAGATTTCTGGTTTCTCTTGAAGGGGCTTGTAGTAGTCAGGATTCTCCAGAGAAGTAGAATCAATATGATATATTGGTATCATATGTATTATATATATAACCAATAGTGTGAGTGTGGTGTGTGTGTGTGTGTGTGTGTGTGTGTGGAGAGAGAGAGAGAGAGAGTGAGAGGCTTATTATAGGAATAGACTCATGGAATTATGGGGGCTGAGAAGTCTTGATCTGCTGTCTACACACTGGAGACCCAGGAAAGCTAGAAGTCAAGTTCAATTGGGGTCCAAAGGCCTGAGAACAAGGCAGCTGATGATGTAATCCCCAGTCCAAGGGCATAAGACTGGTGTGCCAGCTTTTAAACATTCGAGCATACAGAGCACTCTTCCTTCTGTCTTCTTGTTCATCCTCGATGCACTGGGGAGGGCAATTTGCTTTATTCAGTGTACAGGTTTGGATATGAACTTCACCCAGAAATACCCTCTCAGACACACTCAGTAATCATGTTTAGGCAAATATCTGAGCACCCGGTGGCCCAGTCAAGTTGACACATGACATAAGCAACACTGAGCTGAATGAAACCCTGGAATCTCTGGGCCCACATTCCCGCTCATTCCCACTCGGCAACAGCCGGGTGGCATTGACCCCTTACTTGGGAATTTGACCTCTGTCCTTTCTGTCCCACCTCATGTCCCAGCTGGCTTTACTAACTTCCTCTACTCAGCTGCCCCCCATGGACATTTGAGTTTATGACCCCCTAGTCTAAAATAATTAAATATGCTCTATTTTAAAATTGGTGTAATGCAGCATAATAGAACATATCTGAACATAGTTTAGCATAATTGGCTTGAGGACATTTCAAATAAATAATTAACTCAACCTGTATTTCGCTTCAATTCCTTTAATCCACTCGGGTGCACTACTTTGGGCTTTCTCGGGTTCGTAAGTCCTTGCCTCTGAGTTTCCTATCCCTTTTTGATATTCTGAGACATAGTAGAACAGTTTAGCCTGGGTTCGGGTTAAAGGGAGTGAGGCAAGGCCAGCAGAATTCTTTGAATTTTCCCCACTGTCTTCTTGCTCGTGACACATTTTTCTGTGTTCCTGGCCTTGGCCCTCACCTCTTTGGTGGCACAGCGGCAATCCTATACAGCACCACAGAAAATTCCAGATGGGTTGGGTTCCTTTTGCCCCTGTGGTGGCTTACCAGCAAATTAATTATACTTTCAAAATCACAGCAGGGAGCCCTGCTCTTTACCACCATCTATTCTCCCCACATTCTGTATGAGGGATTTGTCATAATATCTTCTCTGGCTGTTCCTCTCCCTGCATTGGTGAGGCCAGACAACAAGGAAGGCTTGGTGAAGGCTACTGAATAAAAGGCAACAATTTCTCTTTCATTGATGGTGAGGATGGGGTGACAAAGAATTTTCTGTGGTGCTGTAAGAAATGCCGCTGAAAATGTTTTGTTCAACGATGAATAAATGCTCTAAATCTGGTGGGGATTTTGTATTACTTACCCAAGTATAGTTTGGGGCTTTCTCTCCCCTGAGTCTGGATTTCTTGTTTAGTCTTGACAAGAAAGTGGGGAGGATCAGTGGGGGAGGCAGATGACTAAGATATAGGCCTTCTTCTTAAGGGGTCCAGAGTCTGCAGAGGTGAGGATGGGAGGTGAGTATGGGAGCTGAGTATGGAGGTGAGTATAGGAGGTGGGTATGAAGAAGAATAAAGGGAGTGAGTATAAAAGGAGAGTATGGAGGAGAGTATTAAGTATAGGAAGTGAGTATAGAAGGTGAATAAAGGAAGCAGGTATAGGTGAGTATAGGAGGTGACTATGGAGGTGAGATTAGGAAGTGAGTACACAAGGTGAATAGAAAAAGCAGGTGTAGGTGAGTATAAGAGGTGAGTATAGGAAGTGGGTATAGAGGTAAATAGAGGAAGTGAGTAGTATACAGGTGAGTATAGGAGGTGAGCACACAAGGTGAATAGAGGAAGCAGGTGTAAGTGAGTATAGGAGGTGAATATGGAAGTTAGCATGGAGGTAAGTAGAGGAGGTAGGTATGGAGGTGACTCTGGAGGTGAGTATAGGAAGTGAGTATATAGGTGAGTATAGGAGGTGACTATGGAGGTGAGATTAGGAAGTGAGTACACAAGGTGAATAGAAGAAGCAGGTGTAGGTGCATATAAGAGGTGAGTATAGGAGGTGAGCATGGAGGTGAGTATAGGAGGTAAGTATGGAGGTGACTGTGGAGGTGAGC
>NC_064818.1:81098650-81285681 GCF_023721935.1 Panthera uncia | reverse complement strand
GAAGCAGGTGCAGCTGAGTATAAGAGGTGAGTATAGGAGGTGAGCACAGAGGTGACTACGGAGGTGAATAGAGGAAGTGGGTATAGAGGTGAATAGAGGAAATGAGTAGTATACAGGTGAGTATAGGAGGTGACTATGGAGGTGAGTATAGGAAGTGAGTACACAAGGTTTAGAGGAAGCAGGTATAGCTGAGTATAGGAGGTGAGTATGGAGGTGAGCACAGAGGTGAGTACAGGAAGTGGGTATAGGAGGCAAGGAGGTGAACATGGGAGATGAGTATTTTCTGATAACACTGGGGTGATGGGTGCTCTGAGGAATGTCAGCAGCACGATGGGCCTCTGGGAAGTTTGGAAATGCAGGGGTGAATAAGCTGTATCTGGAGGGATGGCAGCGGTCTTACCAGGGGAGACTGGCTTGTGTTCGTTCGCCCGTTGGGGCCACAGCCGGGCAGCACGCGGGAAAACACGAGCAGAGTTCTGGGAGAAAAGCGGGTGTGATCTTGTGGTCATCCTCCTAAAGCTGTGGTTTGCCAAAGAATGGGATGAAATCAACACGAGGGTGTCAAGTCCAAACAAGTCTCCTTTTCACTTTTAAGTTTATGTCGAATGGGAATGAGAGGATTGTCTTTGTTTACCTTTTGAGGCCCAGAAAAACAGGGATGTAGCAGAACAGAGGAAGTGCTGGGGGTGGGCAGGGGGCAGAGCAGAAAAGCGGGGAGAAAAGCTCTCTCTCTGCTCCCACCCCGGAATTAGGCCCGGAGAGCCATGGCGGATCGTCTCATAGAGCGGCCACACATCCAGCTCCTCGCTCAACTTCCTCAGGCATGTGTGTCACAAGTGTTCTGTCTCTGCCCCCAAACCACCGTCACCTGTATCCCCAACTCCCAGCCAGATTTGTGCTGAAGCTTCTGGATCATGAGAGGTCCCTTGGGTGGGGGAGGGGTTAGTGTGCAGCCTCATTCCTTTGGCCCATGGGGCATGGCTCCAGATTCTGTGGTGGGAATGGGGTCGACCCTCCAGTGGCTCCCCTGCTGGACCCAAGTAGACCAGAGTTCTGCCTGGCTGCGCTCTTAAGAAGCACTTGGCTGTACCAAAGGGTCTCCGAAGGGTTGGGGAGGGTCAGACCCTCCTATCCCCCTGGTGCTTCTATTGGGCGTGAAATCCTACGCACAACTCCATGAAATGCAGGTCCCGGTCAGGACCCGCTGGTTACGGCCATCTTGCCAGAGCTCTGTGGGACCACAGCCAAGATGCTGAGTCTAGTCCGCGTGCTCTGAAAATCCCAACCTTTAAAATCCATTCTGAAGATGTGATTTAATTAAATGCTATGTTCTTGAAGCTGGTTCAGATTAGTTTATCCCTTTCTGAGGGTTTTTTCCCACGTGAGCACACGTATTAACGATGCGGACCGTTGGCATTCCGGGATAAAATACTTTTACGCTACTTAGAATTTGAAAAATAAAATAAAAATGACTGCCCTCAAACTGGTAAACCAATTCCAGCCACCATCAAGTCTTAAAAAAGCCAGACATCTTCTAAAACTCTTTTATGAGCACACATGGAAAAACTGCTACAGATATTATTGTTTGTGAATAAAATGTAAATTAGTGCTTTTGTGTTCACCTGTAAGTTTTTCTTTAAAGCCGGTGATTGCATTAGAAACCTGCAATTCTCAACAAAAAGAGAAAAGTTCAGTGCTGATTGCTGGGTATTTGGACCTCCCAGTGCAAACATTAACTGGCTGAGAGGCCCTCTGGAATGTAATGACGGAACAATGCTGGGATGGGAGCCAAGTGCAGAAACCCTGGCGCCGGGAACGAGGGATTTGCCTCCTGGTAATAGGAGCTGAACGGGGCCCAGCACTTCTGTTACACTGGAAATGACATACTGTGATCCTTGACTTAGCCAAAGGGATTTTAAATGGAGGGAGGAGCTGGCAAGACAAAATCGCCTGTACTTCTCAGAGCGTTTTCTAAAACAAGCAGAGGAAATAAGGAGAAAAGAGTGAGGTCTATTACATTTGATTCAGTTGAGTCCAGAGTGGAAGCTTCTGATATATATATATATATATATAGTCCTTTCTCATCATATCCCACCACCCAGAAAGCACGGACGTAAAGCCGAAACTTGAAACTGCTTTCATTCAAGGAGAAGGACACCCCAACATTGCATTATTGACAGCAGGTCTGGAACACTGACAGCTGCAGAAATTGTACAGTTGAAGTTTGATTCCCGGGGGTGGGAACAATATACTGATGGTATTAATTCTGTTTGGAATTGTTAAACTAAGAAAAGGTGGTGGGGCTGAGGGAGGGACCTGCCTTTTCTTCCCGGGGAACAAAGAAAGATCTTGCTTCTTCCCTGGTGTCCTTGGAATGTCATTTCCAACCTTTTGAAACTGTATCTGATTAGCCATGTGGCAATTAATCATAATTAAGCAGGCCTGAGGTTTGGAGAGGTACAGGGAAGGTGGCTAAGAGCTGGCTTCTGTCCTGAGAAAGCCCTCTCCCCATTTCTGGCGGCAGGACCTCTGTTTTGGAGCTGTGAGAATGTGAGGCAAGGGCGGGGAGGTGAGGGCACTGGGGGGGGGTGGGGAGGGGGTGGTAGAGAAAATTCTCAAGGTAGGGGAGGCACAAGCTTCCTCCCGCCCCCTTCCCTTTCTTTGGCGAACTCAGCTCCTTACCAAGTTCCAACACGTTGGAAGCCAGGTAACAAATTACCTTTCTAATGCCAAGTGATTTGGATCCATTCTTACAAACCAGATTTTTTCAATTTATTACAGGAAAACATTCAATCATTATATGCTGGCACGGGTCTGGGGCACATACGCCCCACCCCCAGCGAGCATTTTAAAAGCTTAGCGAGCCCAGAATGCCGTCTTATTAAAAATTTTTATATATTTATAATTAAAATACAGGGCTGGCATTCGAATCGTTTTAACAGATGTAATCGGACACGCAAGGCTTTCTGAGCCCAGGTCAGGAGAGAGACAATGGCTGCTTTAACTCTGGACTTCGGCTCGGGTTTCTGTTTGCACATGGGCCCAATTTGTACCATTTATGATTAGGTTTAAGTAAGTTGATGTGCTATTTATTTAGGAGAATTGCCATTTCAGAATATTACCATATTCCCTCTACAACCACATTGCTGTGCGACGATTGGCTGTCCTGCCTCCATTGCATTATTTCTGTACAGAACATAGTCCCCACTTGTCAGAAACGGCCACGGCAGAAGGATCTGGCTTTCCCCCTGACTTACCAAGGTGGCCAGGCAGGTTGGGTGTGTGCTAGGTTTACAGAGAGAACTACGATATGGATTCTAGACCCTGAGACCTTGCATGTAGCTGGGCTGGCACAAAGGGGGTTGAAGTCACTCTGAAATTCCTGTGGCTCCAACACTGTTCATTTGAGTGTTCCTGACGTGCACAGGTCTCTGTGGACAGGATACTAAGAGAGAGCCCCCCACCTACGAGGGCCCCCATGGATGCTAATAACCCTGCCTTGAAGGGGAAGAAAGAGTCTGCCTCACTGGGCAAAGAGATAGACAATCTTTCCTCTCTTACCAGCACCATGTTAAACTCAGAAGCTTTGTGATATCATTTAGTGCAAACAAGATGCCCAGTTTTCCACACTGCACTGCATCTATTCAACTGATAATGAGTGGCCTTGTATTAGATTTTACTTCTAAAGGCAAGGAGCCAATGTCTCTGTTCCTGAGCAGCCCATCATCCACCGTATGGAGTCAAAATTCCCTTACCTGTGTCCTCAGTTGGCTGCCACATACTTTCCTCATGTGGTTCTCCTTCCTGAACTCCATGGCTCTACCACCTTGGTCTATTCGCACCACGAATGTCCTCTCTGTCTTTGCGCCCTGTGCATGCTGTTCCCCATGTGGCATGCTCTTCTGGCCCCAAAGTCGGACACGCCGCCTCTACAGGTGTCCTTTGCAATCCCCTTGCCCAAATCTAAAAGCAATCTCTCTCTTCCCCAAGTTTCCAGAATCCTTATCTGGCCTGGACCTCTCTGGGGTGGCTGATCTCAGCCCATACTTCCCTGAAGAGATAGCAGGGGTATTTCACACTGGCACATTCACATACCTGTGTTTCTTCCCCGGTGAGGGGTGAGGTAGGCATTGTGAATCTCAGTTTACTGGCAGACTCGTTGCACTTTGATTTCATCAGGTGATTTTCCCAGGCAGCTAATGGGGGAGGTAGAAGGAAGCGAGATAAAAGTGTGGGTCTTGGCATCTCTGGACCAAAAGCTCTCAGCTCTTTCTCACCAAGATCATGACCACCTTTCCTGATGAACAAAGTGCTTAAGGGTCTTTAAGGAGTCCAGGCTATATTTGTCTTTGTGTTATTCTCCTTCTCAAATAGGGCCAAACACACAGTAGGTGCACATAGAGCTGCCTGTCAACGGAGGGAGCAGGCTCCCGCCGAGAATCTTCTAGCAGTGGGCTTCCTCAGCCACATGCAGCTTCAGGGCTGACCCACGCATCCAACTTCCCGACCTCCTTTTCCCATGGATGGGCAAATCCCATTTTCCAGCTGATTACCCTTCGTCACTTGTTGGGTCAGGCGCCTCATGGAGAAATGGCAGTGATTGCCAAGGGGCGTGGGTGCCAGGATTTGTAATTTTAAAAACCTGCTTTTCGCTTTGAGAAAAGCCCTGTCCCCAGGCTCCTCTCTTGTTCCCCTTCTTATATGGTTTAACACGTGATCAGCAGCTGGAAATCGCATAAAGATAAATTAATAACCACGATTCAGACGTCTTCCAAAAGAAACAGTTATGGTAGGAAAAAAAGAAAACAGAAGTATGAGTCATTCTCTCTGGCTCTTACTACTTCCCATTTTCCTAAAGATAATTATTGCACTGTTTGCCTTTTTAAGTCTTAAAAACAGATAAGATAAACATTTTCGGGGAGAAGGGGAAACATTATGTTTTTTTTAAAGGGGGTTTGGGGCTCTATTTTATTGCCATAGGGATCTGGAATCCCCATTTTATTTCTGGAGAAGGATTTTTTAAAACACTGTTATGCAAATGGTTGCTCTGGTGCCTTCTTCCCCTCCTGGAGGGTTTGGAATGTTCCAGGCTGGGAGAATAAGCAGGCAAACAGCACTAGAAACTCAGAGTCCTTTGCACCCTGAGAAAAAAGTCAGGTGTAGCTGAAGACTTGCGGTGAATTAAAAGCCATGAGTAAATATATCCCAGGCTAAGACACTTCTGTCACAGGGACCATACTCTAAGTAGTTTGTGATGGGCCTGAGACTGACCTTTGCAATTTAAAAATGAGAGGTCTTGGGGTGTCTGGGTGGCTCAGTTGGTTAAGCACCTGACTTTGGCTCAGGCCATGATCTCATGGTTCGGGAGTTTGAGCTCCGTGTCAGGCTTTGGGCTGACAGCTCAGAGCCTGGAGCCTGATTCAGATTCTGTGTCTCCCTCTCTCTGTCCCTCCCCTGTTTATGCTCTGTCTCTCCCTCTTTCAAAAATAAAAGTAATTAATTAATTAATTAAAATGAGAGGTCTTTCATTTATCCAGGATCCAGGCTCTGAGCAATTGTCCACATTTGTAGCAGCAAGTAAACCCCCAAATCTAGACCCAAACCTGGTCCAGAACACTATTAGTGAACCATGCCTCCCACTGCCTGCCTTCCTTCCCTTGTCCCAATGGGGGCCACACATTGAAATATCTGTCTAAAAGTTGTCCTCGGATAATCCCAAAGATTCTCACTGGTTACCACCACTGGGCTCTGAGCTTCTCTGCAACCCAGCTGCATACTTTAGAAGAGGGGAGTTTGCTTGCAGGAGGTGGGACATTGGATGCTCCTCCCTCACCACTGTCCCCCCTGCCCCCGCCCCCTTACTGGTCATTATGGTTGCTTCACTTTCTAGGAAAGAAATGGATTTGGTGAATGGTATCCTTTGCAAGCAGTAAAGGGAGCAGGTAGAAATGCTCTCATTGGCTTAGAGCTGTCGTTGCAAAGTAATGCTTTTGTCTCGTGCATTCAACAGACACTCATGGAGACCAGGTCTGTGCAGAGCCCCCAGGCCTCACAGCAGAGTATTTGAGCAGTAAAGGGTGATGAGCGGATTCCTGCAGTAGAAACAACATTGATACCACAGTTTCGCAGGCTTCCTGTGTACTGCCCCTTGTAACGCCCCAGCTGCCAAGGAGGTAGAGAGCAGTGTTACCTTGATCCCAGTTGAAGAAACTGAGGCACTGAGCCGTCAACCAGGAACCGAAGGCCGGGCAAGGAGTCTATGTCCAGACCTGCATCTTCCACATTCCCAGAGGCAGATACAGATTCATTCCTGTGATGACTTATTTGAGGTTTTGTCTTTATGTTTTGCTCCATCAGTGGGAAAACTTTAGACCTTGTGCCTTAAGTGTGAACAAAATTTATCTAGCACTATTGCTAAGGAGAAATTAATTACCAGTGGGATTAGCATTATTAGAATTGAGTGTGGCAGGTGGGGACAATTTAGATGTTCTTGAAAGGCAGGTTTGATTCTATTTGGATTCTAATCTTTCATTTTCCTTCTGCTTCCCTCCATTTCCATCCCTCCACCTTAAGCTTGCAATTCCAGCTTCGATCTCCTTTTCCTCCCAGAGGTTCGGGACTTGAAGAGAACAAAGGCTGACGGAATAAAGGCAAAATCAAATGTGCACACGAGACTCCTTTCTGCCCTCCAGGACACCTCACCTCAGTAAAACCCATAAGGCTCTCCAGACAGATGCCCCAAAGTGACACTGACATCAAACAGGTGGTCTCGAGGCCTCCGGTGTGCCCCACGGGCTCTGCTGTCACTGTTACTGGTGCAGGTGTCCAAGAGGGCACAGGGCAGAGAGGCCGGTGCCGAGCCAACCTCCCGCTGCCCCCACAGCTCTTGTAGCTGACCGTGCCTGTCTGCCCTGGCTCCCTTCCTTCCCTCTGCCGGCTGCTTTTGAAAACAAATTCAGCTTCAGAAACGACTCTTCCTTTCGGATGTGACAATCGCTTGAGAGAAAGTCTGAAGTTAGCTGTTTTAGAATTTGCATCCAAATATTAGAAACCCCATATTCGGACGACCCCTCGTGCCTCAGAGCCCTTTTAGTCTGGGCCAGCATGAACCTCATGCAGATTGAAACAGTTCTGGACTTTTGAGTTCATGAAACTTTGGACAAATATAACTTTCTGTCTTTGAGATTTAAAAATAGAAAAAAAAAAACAATGATTTTAACTGGCCCATAAAAAAGTTCAGAAAACTTCTGACCATTCAGAGAAACAGTAAAATCACTATTTTGATGCAATCATGATTCAGAACTCAGCAACACAAGGATGACATTTTCCACATTTATATAATGGACGGGAAAGTTTTTGGCAGATGTGGCTTTTCAGGAAACAGTTTTTTAAAGAAATCTTGATATGGTTCTTCTAAGTGCAAACGTACAAGCCTTTCCACGTTCTGGATCTGCTGCTCCCTCCATAAAGCATTGCGTTGCTGTCCGTGTCCCCCCCTTAAAGATGTGAAACTCATTGCCGTTTTGAAAGCGCCAGATGAGGGACAGGTGCACCTTTATTGTGAATGCTCTGTGCCCTTATAACAATCGTGCAGGCCTTGTCTTTCCAAGTAGTTTATGTTTCAAGTAAAACATGGGGTGGGCTGGCTGAGTCTTCAGGGATGGGGAGGAGCTCCAGAGCTGTTCACGCCTTAGCAATAATCCTGCAATATATTAGGAAGAAAGTAGAAAAACATGTGCTGGGGAGGAGGCAGGGCTCCTTGGCCGGCTCATTCATCACATTTCCAGCCCCAGCCTCAGGGGACGCTCTGCCATTGGGTCGTCTCCAAGGCCCGAGTACAACCCAGGCATTTTCCCACACTGCTTTCCCTTCTGTGATTTGGAGTGTAAAGTCCACACAGGGAAACTGCTTATTTTTGACTTTCTGGATCAGATGGCAGGGAAGGGAAACTGACCCGATCTGATGGATGCGGGGTTCATCTGTTTCCAAATCATCGGTTAACACAACAGAAGAGATTCCAACATCACAGAGAATGCACATTTGGCTCTGGGGGAGTTTGAACGTTAGGAGCTAAATTACCCCCGGGAGTGATGGGAGCGGGTTTCCCAGCAGAGGTTGGGGTCCAGGACGTACTGATGTTCTGAGACCACGATCCCCAGATTTAGTGTGTGTTGTAAAGTCACCAAATACCAGCAGTCATTTCGGACCACAGGCTCACTGTCGACCCAGGTCTGCAAGGGGTGAGCCTCTTTTTGCCACTTGTCTGGTGCTGAGACATCTGACGCTTATGTCAATAACAACAACACCCTTTTTCTTTTCATTAATCGAAGGTTTTGAAATGAATCACTTTTATGGGGAAAATGTGGCAACAATTCCAGAGCAACACAGAATCGCATTTTATATTTATTCTATGACTAAATGAAAATTCTCTGGGGAGAGGAAGTGGATGTGTCATGTGCCCAGATCGTTCTTTGGAAGTAGAATCTGATGTCCTCAACGGGTAACTGACGGAGCGAAGGTCACGTTGGCCTGGAGCAGAGGGGCCTTGGGCCAGCGCCTCTCCAAAGCTCTCGGCCCAACTCACCTCTGAGACCTTTGTCCCCCTCGTCTGAAGCTCTGGGTAGGGATGTTACCTACCCTAGTGTGTGTGTGTGTGTGTGTGTGTGTGTGTGTGTGTGTTACTGACTTCCTGGGATGTTAAGTGTCTTGTTTATGGGGGAAAAACACTAGTTCTGAGACTGCTCAGTATTAGGAAATGCTGATTATATAGCACCTGCCAATTTACACTTCTGCACACGCTTTGACCGGTTGTGAGGCTGCTAACGTGCCAACATTTGAGTCTGTTATGGATGTCGACAATGGAAGAATCATGTAACTAGTATGTTCCCTTCTGTGTCCATACATCCCCTGGATTTTCAGTTTTAAAAATAAAGAAATCTTGGAGAAAGGCATTAGGATGTGTATCTAACTGTTCCAACATATTAGATGTAAAGGTCATGCTTTCCCTGTTGAATCACTCTGGACCTTCCCCAAAAGTCCGATGACCACATACCAGTGGGACTATTTCTGGACTGATTCTGCTCCGTTGACCTAGTTCTCCACCCATATGTCAAAACCCCAATGCTGTGGCTTATAGCAAGCCTTAAAACTGGGTAGTGAAAATTCTCTGAATCTGTTTGTCTTTCAGATTGTTTTGTCTATCTGAGGTTCTTTAAGTTATATATTTTAGAATCAGCTTGTTAATATGTATATAAATGCTTGATAGAATTTTGACTAGGATTGCATTGAAACTGTAGATCAACTTGGGGAAGAATTGACATCTTGATGATATTGAGTTTTCTAAAACCTTATCTCTCTCTCCATTTATTTAATCTCTAATTTCCTTCAGAAATTGTTTTTACAGTTTTACGTACACATGTTCAGCATCACTTTTATTAAATTTATTCTTAAATGTTTTATGGTGTTTGATGCTATCATGGATGGTGCTGTTTCTTAAACTGTGTTTTCCATTTGTTGGGGAACCTGGGTGGCTCAGTCGGTTAACATCCGGCTTCAGCTCGGGTCATGATCTCGCGGTCCATGAGTTCGAACCCCACGTGGGGCTCTGTGCTGACGGCTCGGAGCCTGGAGCCTGCTTCTGATTCTGTGTCTCCCTCTCTCTCTCTCCACCTCCCCCGCTCATGCTCTGTCTTTCTCACTCTCAAAAAATGAATAAATGTTAAAAAATTAAATACATAAAATATGTTTTCCATTTGCATGTGGCTGGTATCTGTTGACCCTATCCTGTGATCCTGCTCAATTCACTTACTATCTCCAACAATGGTTTTGTAGCCTTCTTAGGAATTTCTACATACATGATCATGCTAACTAAAAACAAACAAACAGACAAACAAACAAAAAAGGCTTTACTCTTTCCAAACTTTATGAATTTTCCTTTTTCTCTTTTTTGCTCTGTTGAGTTGAAGTGATAAGAACAGACACTACTGCCTTACACAAATCTTACAGAGAAAACATTCAACATCTTATCATTAAATGTGATAACAGATGTAGATTTTTTTGTTGTTTAAATGTCTCTTATCAGAATGAGCGTGTTGTCTTCAATTTGTAGTTTGATGTAGTGATTTTGTCTTATCGCGAGTTTGTGTTGAATTTCAAAACACACAGTTTTCTGCATCTTTTTAAATGATTGTATTCTTCCCCCCTTGTTTTGCTAAGGTGGTGACTATATTGACTTATTTTCAAATGTTAACCCAACCGTGCATGGCGGGGATAAATGTCACTTGCTTTGGACATTACTGTCTTATCCTTTTCATATGATGCTGGGCTGGATCTCTTAAACTTTTATTGACTATTATTTATGTGTGTGTTTGTGAGGAATGTTAGCCTTTACATTTTTCATAACACCATTTTCATTTTTTGGTATCAGAATTATTTCAGCCTCATAAACTGAGTTAAGGAGTCACCCCTCCTGCTCTGTTTTTTGAGAGGGTTTGTGTACATCTGGGCTACCTTGTCCTTCCATGTTCCATACTGGACCCCGACAAAACCACTTGGCCTGCCACAGGGTGAGGGCAGTTTCTCATAATTGTTGCTTTAATTAATTATACAGAGTTTTAAAATTTCTTATGTCGGTTTTACTCAGTTATGTTTTTAAAGGAATTTTCCCATTTTCTTCTAACTTGTGGAGTTTATTGGCAGAAAGTTGTTCACAACTTTCAAATATTCTTTTAATAGCTATGGCATGAGTCATTAATTAATAACATCATTTCTCTCGTTCTTGAAGTTGGTATTTTCTATATTTCTATGTTTCCTCTTTCTTTTTATTATTATTACTATTATTATTACTTAGAGAGAGAGAGAGAGAGAGAGAGAGAGAGAGTGTGTGTGTAAAGGAGAGGGGAAGAGGAAGAGGGAGAGAGAGAATTTTAAGCAGGCTGCACATTCAGCACAGAGCCTGATGTGGGGCTTGATCTCATGATCCTGGGATCATGACCTGAGCTGAAATCAAAAGTCAGACATTCAACCAACTGAGCCACCCAGGGGCCTCTATTTTTCCTCTTTCTCAGTCTTGCTCAGGGTTTGTTGATTTTATTAATATTTTCAACACAGTAAATGTATCTGTGTTAATTTCTTCTACTGTTTGTTTTTTATCTCAACTTTTCATCTGATCTTTACTTTTTATTTCTGTAGGTAGTTTTGTTTGATTTGGTCTTCATTTTCTAGTTTCTTAAGAAGGAAATATCATTGGTTTTAAGAATTTTTTGGTAATATGCACATTAAAAGCTACAAATTATCTACTATATACTGCTTTTTCTGAAATTCACAAGTTTTGATGTCTGTCTTCATTATAATTCAGTTCAAAATATTTTGTCATGATTTTTTTCTTTTCATAACGTCTTGAGAAGTGTATTATTTAATTTCTAAATATTTGTGGTTTTTATAAATGTCTTATTCATATAGGTTTCAAATTAGACTCCATGTTAGCCAGAGAACATACATTATAAGATTTTGAAACTTAAAACAATTTACTGGGATTTTATTTTTATGAACCTGCATTTGGTTCCATCGGTGAACATTTCGTGGGCACTTAAAAATAATGTCTGTTCTACGGTTGTTCGATGTAGCACCTTATGAATTTCAACATAAGAACCTTAAAGCATATTCTATTTAAATTTACCATCCCCTGTACTGTTGTTGCCATAAGTTTTACTATTATATACATTGCAATCCTGTAATGTAATGTTTAACTGTTTACTTTGAATAAATTGATGAAAGACAAACAGTTTTTCATACCTAGCCATATATTTACCACTTATTTTTTTATTTTTTTATACTTAACCGCTTATAGTAATTTTCACTCCTTCTTGTATTTTCAAGTTTCGATATTCTACCATTATTATTCACGAAGACCCTCCTTCATCATTTCTGATGACACAACTGTGCTGGCAACACACTTCCTGTGCTTTCACATCACACCAAACTTCTTCTTTTCATTCATGGTGGAAAGGACACCTGCCACGGGTATAAAACAAGGGATTGGCAGGTTTCATTTTTCTTCACCTTATAACTGCCATCCCTTATCTTTTGACCTTCATTTTTGTTTTGTCTCTTTCCGATGAGAAGTCAGCTGTCATTAACGTTTTTCTCTGTGCGTTTCATGTACTATTTTCTTTCATGTAACTGCTTTCAACATTTTTCTTTTTCACTTTGGTTTTCAACAGTTCTACTCTGATGTGCCCAGGAAAAGTTTTCATTTATCCTGGTAGGGGATGTCGTGTTTCTCAAATCTGCTGATTAATGTTTTCTATTAAACTTGAAAACAATTTGGGGCACCTGGGAGGCTCAGTCACTTAAGTGTCAGACTCTTCATTTTGGTTCAGGTCATGATCTCATGCTCATGAGTTCGAGCCCCGCATTGGGCTCTGCGCTGACAGTGCAGAGCATGCTTGGGATTCTCTCTCTCCTTCCCTCTCTTCCCCTCTCCCACTTGTGCTCTCTCTCCTTCTCTGAAAATAAATAAATAAATAAATAAATAAATAATATTTAAAAAATTGAACATAGTTCAGCCATTATTTCTCTGGTATGTCTTCCCCTGTCATATTTTGTCTCTCCTCTCCTGGGAATCCACTTGTGTATTTTTTCCATGGATTGTTATTCTCCCTCAGGTCACTGGGCTTCCACTTTAAAAAAAAAAACAAAAAACAAAAAAAATTTCTTCTCTGTTTTTCAGTTTGTAAAATTTCTATTGGTCTGTTTTCCACCTTGTGTACACTTCCTTCTCCACTGTCTAACCTGCCAGTAGGCCCGTAGGAACGATCTTTTCATTTCACATATCACACTCTTGTGTTTAAGAATTTACCTTTGATCTATTTATTTCTAGTTCTTCCTGCTCTACGAAGATTCCTCCTGTATTCTCTCTTAATGGACCTGTTTGCCTTAAAATTTTCAACATACTTAACTTTCTATCAGCTGTTTTTCTTTTTGATCATGGGACACATTTGTCATGCTTTTCCTCCTAATTTTTGATTGTATGCTAAACATTGTACATGACATCTTGCAATGAGTATTGTTAATTGCCTTTATGGTTGTTGAGTTTTGTTCTGGAAGGTCCTTTAATTACTGGAAGATCCTATTGATTCTGTCACTCACCTTTAGTCTTCGTTAGATACGTTTTGGGTTTGGTCTTGGTCTTAGGATATGCCTTTGACTCTTTCCCTCTCTCTCTCTCTCTCTCTCTGTCTCTCCATATATATAAATATATATATATATATATATATATTTAATATATGTTTATATATAATATATATTATATATGTTTATTTATAATTTCACCAATGACCAAATAATTAAGAATAAATGAAGGTATAAAGAATATCTATGTGAAAAAAACATTAAAAGTCTGCTGAAAGATTTAAAAGTAAAGCATGCTTTATATTTAGAATGAATATATACTTTGGCAACATAAACAAAATGTAATTTCAATAAAAATTCCAACAGAATATTTTACCTTTTCAAATTCTAAATTTCATAAAAATATTATTCTTGCATTCACAGAAAAATCTAAAAATAACAAACAAATGATATGAAAAAAGAAATCTATCCAGTTGTTACATATACTATGAAGCTGGAGTCAGTTAAGTGATTTTGTGCTTGGTAGAAAAACAGAGAAAAACAATGGGGAAAATAGTGTGTAAAAGCAGACAGTCATAAATATATAAATTCAGTATATGATAAGTGTAGCCTTTATAATCAGAGGGAAAGGCATGGAATCCATAAGACAGGATAAGAAATTTTGTTGCCATATAACAAATCATTTGACAAAAAAAATCAATCTGGACTCTCAGTTCATCAGTGTAAATTTCAAATGAGTCACAAATTTAAAGGTGTTATATCCAATTGAAAACACTGGAGTAGAACAATGAAGAATTTTATTTATATAATCAACTAGAAAAGAATTTAATAGGCAGGAAACAAAATTCACATACCACGATTAAGCAACAACAATGATGACAACAACAACAAAACTATATGAATTGTCTGATTTGGCATAAAAATTATCCAAAAGAAAAATACCAAATTAAGGGCAAAAAGAATTTTACTGCATAAATGCTAAATCTATATCTTCCTTGCTTGATATGTAAAGAGCTCTTACATCGCTGTTAGAAAAAGTCAGTCTAATGCACAATTGGGCAAAGAAATACAAATGGCTTTTAAACCTTGGATAAAAAGCTTAACTTCACTCTTTATTAAAAATTAAAATTAAAATGAGACACCATTTTTACCAGATTGATAAAACATTTTATAATATTAACACTTTGTGTTAGTGAAATGGATTGAAAATAAGCATTTTGTACACTTAATTTTAACAGATGTGTAAATTTCTGCTTCCTCTTTGATGGCAATTTGGTAATTATTCACACACCTTTTGACCCAGGAGTTATCCTTCGGCACTCAAACTTGTTGAATCCCTGTGTTGTATGGCTGAAACTAAAACAACATGGTGTGTCAACTTTACTCAGAAAAAAAAAAAGGATGTGTAAGAATGTTCGTATTAGTAGTAACAAAAGGGGAGAAAAATGTCTCAGAGTAGGGTATTCTTTAAATAATTTTTGATATATCCATAAAATAAAATACAAAAACAAATCATGCTTACAGCTATATTCTGTGATATAGAATGTATCTCCAGCTTATATCTTTAGTTGAGAGAAAGGAAACACACTACGATATGAATAATATACTCCATTTGTGGAAATGAGGAAGATCTACGTGTGCTCGAGCGCGCACACACACACACACACACACACACACACACACAGGGTTGCACGCGCTTGACAGATACCCGAGAAAGTAGTTCAGATGGAAATATCTGACAGTGAAGTTTCACAGCTGGGGAGGGAAGGAGACTTTCTTTCCCTGTTGTACCCTATTCTGCAGGTTACTTTTTTTTATAACGTGCATAAATTATTTTCCATTACATATTTTTAAAGCATTATATATGGGCCCCTTTCCAAGTTTGACATCCTAGAAGGCCTTGCTTATGAAACGGCCACGAGGCAGCGAGTCTGTGAGACTTGGACAGGGTGTCTGTGAGATTTCAGGGAGTGAATGCCAAAGCTGGGAGTTCAGAAAAAGACCCAACGTGACTTTGTCTGAGCCACTTAATTGGTTAAACAAGTTGCTAATCCTCACCCCACAGAATTTTTACAAGTTTTAATATATGTCGAACTGTGTCGTAAATCACGTATTCCCTTTCATGTGCTGTTTGGCCTTACTGGTAGCATCCTGACAGTGAAAATATTATGTAAAATACCTTGAGGTCTTTAATGTGATTGGCATTTTCCACTTATAAGCTGATGAACTATCATTCACACAGCCCACATCTTGGCTTCCATGAGCTACTATGCTTTGGTTCTCTTTAGGAGGGAATGTTATTCTGAGCTGGACCAAGTGGAATTATGAGACGTCATAAATCTCTTCACACAGAGTATTTATTGGATTCACTGATTAAAAGACATTAAGTGTAAAACATTGGTTGGTCATTCCAGGACACTGAATTAATCTTTACTCTGGACAAGAGGCCATATTCCATGACACCTGGGTCTCTCTCCAAGATTTGTGACTGAACGGCGTGGCATATGGCACAACAGCTTTTTCTCCTGTTCCTGAATTTCCAGGGCAATCATCTGAGGCCACCCCTTGTCTCAGCGGATGCACAGGCTACATTCAGAAGTCGTATTTAGTCCATCATCGTCCAATGGTAAAAGTGAATACTGACCAGCTTCAACCCACCAGACCTGTCAGTGTTTGCCGTATGCTCCGCTGGGTGCCTAGCGCCGTGAGGCTCATGCAGATGGGGGTGCACAGCTCCTGCCCTCAAGGCGTCCATAGCCCTCTGGGGACGAGCATGAGACACGATGAGGCAGAATATCATGGTGCTACAGCAGGAGCTTGGAAACCGGGACACCTCTGAAATCCAGCTGCGGAAGCACCAACGTTAGTGAGTGGTTCAGAAAGCACCGTGGGGGCCGTGGGAGAACCTTCAGCTCCATTCCAGGCTCGCCTTACCCCTGGGGGGCGTTCATCGCCAGGTGAGAGGTGGTTGATTCTGGACTTTCTGAGCTCTCTGAGAAAGGCTGTGCAAATGGCCTGCCGCAGAGGAGATGGTCTGTGGACCACAAGAGCATTCTGTGTCTCCAGTCCTCGAGGCTGAAGAGGGACTTTTCAAGCATTCCCGTCTGAACACCTGGGGTGAAGATTCTGGACAACCATTCCAGGCTGCTTCAGTGGGGTCTCTGGGCTTGGGCAGAGGAAACGCCCATCTTCTTAAGAGCCATCTTCTTAAGAGCTCAGAACCAAGGTGCTGAGGCCACAGACCTCAGATCGTCAGAGGCTCATTCCCTTGGCTGGGGACTTATTTCTGGAAGTAATTGAGTGGCCAGTAAAGTTCTTCCTTCAGGAGGGGCAAGTCATAGGACTTCCACTACCAAGAGTTATGATTCTCTCCGTACGGGGACAAGGTCAGACTAGGACCACAGAGCCCAGCTCTGTTCCTTTCAGGGTCTGAGGGGACAGGAGGCCCACCACCAGCTCACCCTGCACAGAGTTGCCTTCTTGGCTCCTGGGGCAGAACTGAGTCCCAAGGTTGACCTTGGATGAAGCTCTCTTTATCTGCTCGTGTCTCCCTTTCCAGGTCTCCCTCCTCTGAGGAGAGTGGAGGACTTTGAAGGTCTACGTCCTTCTTCATTTAGGATTCCTTCCAGGTCATTTGGAATTCATTTCTGGGGCTTGCTCCAGATAGAGTCCCATACCACAGAATGCTACAAGTGCAGAGAACCTGCTGGAACACTCACTGACATTCCTGTTTAAACAATTTTCTGCAAACTTTACGTTCCCTAAGTTTGCTAGGCCCCAGAGCCTCACACATGTCTGATTTGAGGGGCAGCAAGTTTCACAGAGAAGAGAAAACAGAACACAAGGAACACGTTGCTTTTGCATGAAGCTGTGGGCTTCCTCCCAGCTCTCCTGGAATGTGGCATCTCTCTGTAATCTGTTTGCGAATGGCTCTGAAGTGGCCCCGCGATGCGTCGATGTTCTTAGCACACAGATGCGTGAGTGAACACCCGCCAGTTGTGGGGCTCCGGGGGTGGGGTCGGCACCGGATCCCACCAGGCTGCCCTGCGGAGAGATGACAAACTCATACTCACCGTCTCCTTCCATTCTGGCCAGGTGCTTGGTGCTCATTCTGGCTTTGTTTTTCCCAAGATGACTTCAGTGTGGATGCTTCCAATTAAGCTTGGCCAAGCTACTAGGCTTATCATCAACGTCACCATCACCATCCAGGGATATTTCCTGTGCGCCTCTTGCCAGCTGTTGCCAGTTCCACTAATGGTCCTTTACTGTCTGACATGTGCCAGGCCCTGTGCTAAACTCCGGGCACACGGCCACGCGCAGCGTCCCAGCTCAAGGAGTCCCTGCGGTAAGGAGCGGAGTAACGTAGACACGCAACATTTCAAAATAACACAAACTGAGCAATGCCGGAGGGATGAACAGGGTGTTACGGGGACAAGACAGGATCACTCAGTTCTAGCCTGGGCAGGGCAACAAGGGCAGAGGGGTTACAGGTAGAGGTGTCAAAATTCTTCTCAGAGCATCTGTGTCTTAAAGGGTGAGTAAGGATAGACTTGGCAAGGGGAAGCAGTGACTTCAGAAAATTCTCCAAAGGTCTCTGAGCTTGGGTTCAAGTTCAAGATCAGAAGTTGGGAGGGAACTCTTCTATTTCTGCCTTGGATCAAGATTAGGGTTGGGGCCTGGCTGAGCCCTTGGGTTCACTCCTATGTGGGCCAGTTGAGATGAGGGTATACCCTTTCTCCTTGTAAGAATCCTGTGGCTTCTGGAGCATCATGGGAAGTGCTCAAAGAACGTCCTGCTGGCAGTTCATTGTATCCTCCCCCCACCAAAGGATCCCAGAAACAAGACCTAGGGGATCCGTCTGGCCCAAGATGAGGAAGGATCATGGATTCCAATCATAGCCCCCTGGCTTTGGTGCGGCATCATTGCATAATTGGGGCTCTGAATATGCACTCATCTTATCTCTTTTTATGCAGTTATTCTACAGACAGTTATCAAATACTGATTGACAATGGTGATGAGGTGCTAGGTGTCTAGAGGATAGGTAGATAGATGTTAGAAAGACAGTGCTAATTAAGCCCTCACATAAATGGATTAGCACAATTCTAGACACATGGGATTATCTCTTTCCATCCTTACACCCACTCTGTGAAGTAGGTACTACCCTTCAGTTAATTATGCAGAGAGGAAAACTGAGGTTCAGTGACTTCTTCACACAGCCAGTCAGCGGTGAAACCAATTCCACTCCCTGCTAGCCCTACCTCCTGGGTGTGACCTCTGAGGAGCGAGACAGGGAGTGGCATCCGGGTGCAGTCAGTGGGCAGAGACACAGAAGGAGAAGCTGCCTTTAAAGAAATGGCAAATGGCCCAGTGTAGGCACAGACTGGAAGTAAAGGAAAGAAGGCCAGAGGGGCGGTTCGGGGCAGCCCACAGAGGGACGAGGCAAGGGAGAGTCACCCACGGTTTTGAACACAGAACAAAGACACGCACTAGGAAGATTCGTGCTGGAGTGTGGCAGTACGTGAAATTTTGTCTAAAACACTTTAATGCCGAGATTACGTGCAAACCCAAGTAAGGTGTCTAATTTCACACTGTGTATGCTGATAAGAAATGCATGGGCCAGGGTGATCGGCTGTGTTTTTATCAGGAAGCCTGCGCTCCAGAGGCAGCTCACATTGGCAGGTCTGTGTTATCTGGATCTGGATCAATAACCAATGATCTAATAGCGAACACTATCAATCAGGTAGGCTAGGTCGCTCCAGCAGCGTTGTTGCGAAACATTATAAAATGTTATTTCTCACCTGATACAAAGTCAGTCTCTTGTACCCTGAATGCTCGGTTTGTGTGGTTTACACCAAGGGTCCCCATCAAATAAATGGACGCTCCTTGACATTTCCCAGGCTGGCTTGGACATCTTTCAAATAGAGAGGAAAACTGAAAGGATAAGCCAGGGATCACCCAAAGCCTTGCCACACAAACCCAACAATTACTTATATTTTCTGCATGTGCTTTATTTCCAGCTACGGGTAGCTATTGTTTCAGCTGTGCCCCTTGAAAATGAGTACAGACATCACGACTGCTTCATAAGTAAGTTGGCATGCCACTTCAGTTTTGGTCCAGAATTAAGACCATTGTCTTGCACGAAGACACCATTATCCCAGCTACAAAAATGAATGATAATTCCCTTCATCTACTGGTTAACCCATACTTACTCCCCAATTTTTCCCAAAATGCCTCTCATGGTTTTTTCTGTCAGACAGAAACCCATCAAGGATGGCTTCTGGTTGTCATAACCTCTTAGTGTCTTTTAATCTGCACTAGGACCTTCCTCTTTTTATTTATTTCTTTTTAAATGTCATTGATTTTTTTTTTTTTTTTTTTTTTTTTGAGAAGACCATGCTTACTGTGTCATTGAAAGTCCCATTTTGGGGGTTGGCTGATGGCTTCCTTATGGTAGTGTCTAACATGTTCTTCTATCCCCTGCATTTCCCGTTAGCTGTGGTAGGTCTAAAGACTTGGTTCAAGTCCAGTGTTTGGTAAAAATAGTAGGACTTCATGTGGCTGTATTTCATGGACACGTAATAACTTCCCACCATTATTGGTGCTGCTCCATATAATCACCGCCATATATTTCTAGAATAAAAATGCCTTTTTCTCTCTGAGCCCCACAGGGTGACACTTTGACAATACGTGGTTATTTCCTCACCTAAAGGTTTTAGCCTCTATTGATACAGTTCTTGCTTGAATCAATTATTTCTTTGGTGAAATAAAAATTGAGATTTTTTTTTTAAAAAGGAACAGGAATGAGTTTTTCTTATAGTTTGCCTTTATAAAATGCTACATCTCATGTTATTTGTGATTAATGTGTTTGGTTTATAATCCTTGTGTTTTACAGGCTAGTTTCTAATACTGTGCTCTCACCAATAAATCAAATGAATTCCCGTTTCAGAGGCATTTTGTGTACATAAGCCAGTATCCTTTAAGAAGCAGTTCCTAGAAACAGGGATCCATTTGTGTGTCTGGTGAGAACATGCTCCATGCTGGCCCTCTTGCCACCAGACTGGCTGTGTTGGAGTCGTCTCAGCCCAGCACCGTGGCACTGCCCTGCCCTGGGCTGGGGACCCATGCAAGGGACCCATGCCTCAGGGGGCTTGTGGCAGAATTTTGGGATCCGATAGGTGGATTAGAAAAGTTTACTGAACGGGGTGCCTGGGTGGCTCAGCTGGTTAAATGTCTGACTCTTGATTTCAGCTCAGGTCATCATCTCACAATTCGTGAGTTCGAGCCCCGCGTCAGGCTCTGTGGTGACAGCATGGAGCCTGTTTGGGAGTCTCTCTTCCTCTCTCCCTGCCCTTTCCCCTCTCTCTCTCTCTCTCTCTCTCTGTCTCAAAAATAAATAAATATTAAAAAAAAAAAAAAAAGAGAGAAAGGTTTAATGAATGAGAGAGGAAAAACAAATTGCTGGTCGAACCCAACAATTGAGAGAACAGTGGTCTTTGAAATTCTGTTTCTTCTCTCAGGGGTAGATCATTTGACTGTAAAATTCTGTTTCTTCTCAAGAAACTATAGTTTCTTCTACAGAAAGAGTAAGGTGCCTCTTAAGGTCACTATTTCCCCTTCTGTCCCTGTCTCAATCAGTCACACACACGCACACACACACACACACACACACAACCTCCCTCTGGATTTAAAAATGATCATTTATTCAGTTTGTAATTATTACTATAATTATATATAATTATAGTGATGAATGTGTTATTATTATCATTTCCTGATGCTAAAATACCTGTCCCAAATGTGGGAATCCATTCAGGCTGCCCCGTGTGTGTTTGAGACACTCCTTTCTTTTTCCATGAAGACTTTCTTAGTCTGCAAGAGCCAGATACCCAGTTTCAGCCTGCGTTTTCCTTGTCTCAGCTGGAATCAGCCGTCGAACCCCAGCGTCTGTAGAAGGGGGTGTGGCAAGGACAGACCTCAACCCAGACCTTGGGTGGGCTCCTTGCCTTCGGGGCCTGTGTCTGGATAAATTACGACTTCATATTGATATCCCAGCTCAAATTTTACATTGAGAGATAATAACTTCTTTGTGTATTTTTCTCTTACATGGAAAGTGTTGCCCCTACTGTTTAACTTTATCCTACAATATTATAACACTGTTTCAAAATTTTAGTATCAACATGACTAAACATTAACAGCCAATGAGTGAGGACCGGTGCTTTGGCATTGTCTTAATTTACATTTTTCTTATTGTGGGTCCGTTTGCATGTATTTACAGGCCATTTTCCTTTCTTTTTCTATGAACTGCCTGCTCATTCTTCTTCTCTATTTTTAGGAGATCTGTAGATACCAGGGTTATACCCCTTCAGCTTGGGTAGAAGGTGCAAATATTTTCCCTAGTCTGTCATTGTTTCTGAAGTTTGGCATCCAGAGGTGTCTATGCCACACAAAGCACAAGTGGGACTTTGTTGGTGACAATGGGGTGTCCTCTAAAACACGTCTACTGGAACAGGGTGAGCGCTAGGAGGACATTCTCCTTGTTGGGGCTGGAGGTCTTCAAGGTGGTGGCTGGCTGAAGTGTCTCAGAGATCATTCTAGCTCCCACAGGCAAGACCCCACCAAGGTTCCCAGGCTCTGCTTAGAGGAGCATCTAGTGATGGAATCTTGGGTGCCATTCCTGGGTCCATCCTCCGTTTATGAAGGCTGCTGGTCACCTGAAACCAGCTATGAGGGCGATCCAGCCCTGTCTTTGGCCTGGAGAGACATCTTCACACACACTGCTGGCTGGTCACCTAAAGATCAGGGGGCTGGGGCTTCCTGGGCTCATGGAAAAGGTTATACAAACCGCTTATATCCTTTTTGCTACCAAATGCGTATGAAATAAATACGTGTGTGGCTGTGTTAGTCTGCCAGACTTTGCACCAGAAAGCACGTGGAGCACACACAGGAGACGTGGAAGAGGGCACAGGTCTGGAGACAGGTGACAGATGGGAGGGTGGGAGGGAAGTTCAGGTGCATGGTGGCTCCAGGCCGGGAACAGCCACATGGTCACCACCTTTGAGCGTAAGGGATCGTGGGGAGGAGCAGATCCCAGAACTCGGACTCCAGCGAGAGTCCGTAGGGAGAAGGTCCCTTTGGGCCCAGCACCTGGCTGTGGTCACGGGGCAAAGCCATCTCACGGGACTTCTGTGCAGTGGCCGGGGGAATATGCACTTGGGTTTCACTCCCCTCCTTCCCTCTGATCTCCTGCCTCAGATTTCCAAATGCACTGGCATCTAGAGGGCGGGGGAGGCTCGTCTGTGCCAGCGTGGAAGCCAATCCACACCTATTTGTATCTTGCTCTCTCGCTGCCGTTACCTCCCACGAAGCGGCCGAGTTGCACAGATCCAGACGCAAGGATCTGTCTGTGGCAGGCAGCTGCCAGGGAGAGGGGCTGAGGGTGGGGGTGGGGCGGGGCGGCTTGCAGGGGGGAGGCCAGCGCATCTGTTCTGTTGCTGAAAGGAGGTGTGTCGGGCATGGGGGCAGTGGCCACGGGGATGTGAGAGGAAGGGAAGATTCCAGAGGAAGTGTGGGGGAGGGGCTGACAAGGCCCAGTGCCTGGTGTGATGTAGGCATTGCAGAATCCCAGCATTCTGGATGCAGGAGCTTGGCTTTCCTTGCAAACGCAGCATGGAGTCAGGGAGAGAAGCTGGCGTCAGGCATAAAATCCAAGGAGCCACCTTGAGTGACCGAGAGGTAAGAGCAAATATACTACAGTTTTGGGGTGAAGTCGGGGCTGCTGTCTTATGGCTGCGACAAGCGCAGCGATGGATTGTGATAAGCTCATCTGGGGAGAGTCAGGGATAAAAGACATGAGGGCAAAGAAAGGGTCACAACTGCCATGTGCATGGGCGTTTCCCTGGCCTTTCAACGCCCCAACCGCCAAAATTTAGAGAGGGTGCACGGTGTGCCTGGGGTGATGATGGAGGCTGGCATTCAGGAGGGGGTCACAAAGACAAGCTCCTGACTTTCACGTTGTCATGGGAAACGTCGACAGGGAAAAGTGAATATGATACGTAGTATATTAGAAAAAACAGCAATGAGTAGTGAGAAGAAAATATAGAGCAAGCAGAAGAAAGGAAATATTGAGCCAGTGGAAAATATACGTGGTCAGGGATGAACTCACCAAAGAGATAATCTTTGGCTAAATGCCTGGAAGAAACGAGGGAGCTGGCCTCACGGAGCTCTGGGAGGAGCAGAGGGAACAATCAGTGCAAAGGCCCTGTGGCGGGAACAGGGCTTTAAGTTCAGAAAGAAGGCCAATGTGGCTGGAGGAGAGCAGAGTGGGGAGAAGGAGAGGAGATGAATCCCTCAGGCGCTGGAGATCAGATCATAGTAGCAAGTTTCGTTTTGCTGTGAAGGCTGTGGGAAGCCCCTGTGGAAATCTGGGGGGACTGACATTTTTCCGACCGCTCTTGAACAAGTTTCTTGCTGCTACTTTGGGAATTGATTCCAAGAAGGATGAGGGACAGAAGGAGAGAGACCAGCGAGGAGGCCACTGGAGTCCTCCGGATGTGATAGGATGTGGCCAGCGTGATGGCCGAGGGCCTGACCATAGGATTCCAGAATTCTCAGTCTGGTTTAAAGTTAGCATGGCCAGATTTGCTGCAGGACCAGACCTGCTGACAGGAGGGCCTTTTACCTGGGAAGCTGAGGAACAGTTGTAAGACCTGTGTTGGGACGGGCTGGCAGACCCCAGGCCCAGCCACAACAAGCCTACGGCCCCTACTGGACCTGTACATTGAAACATCAAAGCAGTGGGGGGACACAGGTCTGGAGGGCAGAGGCCAGGCCCTGGCTGCCCCTGGCATTTCGTGGCTCTGCTGGAAGATGCCCTGGAAAGGAGCACGGGCAGAGAGGAACGTGGAAACGGCCCTAAAGTCTAATTGTCTTCGAATGCTGGTGCCAGGAACGGGGGGCCCAGGCAAGCCGGCTGCTTCCTGGTCCAGGTGGGGGAGCAGAGGCCGGAGGGATGGCTGGCCTTGAGTGAGGGCGCTCAGGGGCTCAGCGAGCCCGGGACAGCCCTGGAGGGGCCCAGCCACCCCCCTCCCTTCCGGTCCAGAGCTTCTCATGCTGTGGCCCGCGTTGTCTCCTCTGGCCTAAAGTGGGGGGAAGGAACAGGGAACCACCCCCACCTGCCGCGTGGTTGTCAGGACCCCAGGGTGGAGGCAGGAGGGGCAGACTGGTCCCTTTGGGGTTTTTACCCCAAAGCTCTAATTTAGACACAAAGTGCTAAATTTTATTAATTACTATGAAATAATCATTTAAAATTCTTTGAGTGCCTGACCCTCAAAACCCTTTCTTTTGTTTCACGTTGAATTGGGGGCGTTTCTGCTTTTACTTTGTGGACATTGCTCCCCCCCCCCGCCCCCCGCCCTCCGTGCGTGCTGTGGGAACGGGTTTCCACTCGTCCCGCGACGCCCTTGTCTGTGTTGGGTGTGCTGGTACCTACCGCCCCCCATGGGTGGGGCAGGAAATGATTTCATCCAGTATCTTCTTGTCCTGCTGCACGGCAAGTCAGTACAATAGGCCCCTGTGTAGGTCCTAGGAGGGCTAGGACCTACTTGATTAGCAATATAAGTTCTGGGAGGTAGACCCTGGGAAGTGCAGCCAGGGCCCCCCTGGGGCCGCCCCCTGGAATGATGTCTGGACGGGCCTCAAAAGACTTGGAAACTCATCAACAGCTCGCGTCTGCTGCTCTCCCCTCCACCTCCTCCTTGTTCAAGAATGCTTTTGACACTGATCTGCAGTCAGGACTCAAAATTAAATTCTTCTGCATTATTAAATTGAGTATTTGGCTTAATATTTTAAAATCTGAGACCAGTTGAGACCCCAAGGCACTGCGTCAGTGCCCCGCGTTCCTGCTGAAATTAAAAGCTTGCTGGAAAGGCCACCGAAGGATGAGCGTGGTGGGTTCCCTGGCGGCCGCGGGCTGTTGATGGGCCTCCAAGCATTTCTCTCCGAGCTCGTGTTCTAAGCTCCCTCCAGCCTCTTGGGCGTATTTGCCAGAATGGAACTGCAAAGTGCCAAAACTGGAATCTGTTCTTTGTTTTTTGCTTCTCGGATCCTCTGACACGGCCGACGCGAAGATCGGGTCGCACCCTGCTCAGCCCCCTCAGAAAGTCTGCATGCGATCAAACTGCAGTGAACGCGTTTTGAACCCTTTGTATTTCAGCAGCTCATTTGGCTCTCAGCTATGAAAAAGTGCAAATTTCCTGTTGGCTTGGATTTAGTTTAAATTTTTTTCTCAAATCAAATGAGAACATTCAGGATATCCTAGACATGGAAGCCTGAGCTCATAGATCAAAACGCCTCATTTGCCTTTCCTAGTGATGTTTTTACTCCGTGTAAAATTATAGCAGAACTTGGCAAACCCAGCCCATGTATCGAGTTCCTGGGAAATATGTCAATTTTATGTTTAATTTTTATTACTAGGATCTGGGTGCTCTATAGATCTAAATGCAGCACACAATTGCAGTAACTCTGTTTGTCTATTTGCTTGGTGTGTTTACTTCTAGCTCCTTCTACATGGCCTTTTGATTTTTTTTTTTTCTTTTCTATTCTAACAGTGTATGGTTACGTTTATAAATAAAACCGACAATGCTTGGTGATATTCATTATGAATAAGAAAATAGAGCTTCCTTTGCAGGCTGGGTGATGGAGCTCTGATACGTTTAGTATCTGCGCAGCTCTGCAAAGAGCCTTCTTAATGTGCAGATACAGACGCGCTGCCTGTCGTCTGGCAAGCTGCGGCAGCATTGGAGGCGAAAGGCCGTACCTGTAAACATCCTGCATCCACATTTGCTCCAAACTCTGTGTCCTCTTTGGCAAGTTCCCAGTGATCAACCCTGAATGAAACTTGAGCCGGGCAGACCACAAACCCACGAAGCCAATTTGTCGTCTGAGCAGGATCTCTCCCAGTGTGGTCTACACAGCACTGACCATCCAGAGTTGTCTACGTGGTGGTCCTCATGCGGTTTATTGCCGTGGGATGAAAACCTAAGGAGATAATATCTTCTTTCTCTAGGTTGTGAATATACAGGACCTAAATGTACACTCTAATTAACTGTTGGGTTTTAAGGACCACTTGTCAAGCGTGAGCTTTGGGAGATTCAACCATTCGCTCACATTCACAAAAAGGGGCACACAGCTTGCCCCTGGGTTGTGATCCCCAAGGTTTTGAACAGTGGTCCTTGCAGTAGAAGAGTCTAGTATGGTAATGGGAGGGGTGATTCATCATATTTATCTATCTGAAGCATTTGACTTATTTAAGCCTTCTGGCTCTAAGAGCAAAACACGTTCTTTGTTCAAAATTGGGAAAAACCCAAAAACTTGGAAGAAGAGGCAAGATGGAGTGGTCATACCTGGGGGTGCTTCCTTTTGCACTTATGGACCAAACTGGGCCAAGACTTTGTGTCTCTCTTCTAACAGACTGGTTTCTCTTGTCCCTAAATATTCTTGGGGAAGATGAATTTCAATACTAAGTAGTATATTCTGTCCTTTGGATATGCCATTGCTGGTTTAACTAGCTCACTATTATGGGACATTCAGCTTGTTCCCCATTATCACTGTGAAAAATAAATCTTCCCTCAACATTTTACACATAAGCCCTCAAGCACAACTCGGAGAGCCTAGAATTCCTTTGTTAAAGATTGTGTATGTCCCTTTCCCATTTTACTAGCAAATTGCTCCCCAAACTGGTACAATGATAAGACCATTAAGACTTTTGCCAACAGTCCCTGAGAATGCCTCCTTTCACCAAATCTGCAAAGAAATTGTGTTCATTAAAAACAGTGACCAATAGTGATCAAGCAAAACACTACAGATTCTTATTTTAATCCCCACTTCCTTAACAGTGAAGTTGAACATTTGCAATGTTTCATTGACTATCTGTATTTCTGGTTTTGTGATTTTCCTTTTGTCCATTGGGTTGTTCATTGCTTTTGTATTGGTTTGCAAGAAATCCTTATACAGTAAACATATCAACTCTTTGGAATGTGATAGATACAAAGTTTCCAGAATGTAGTGGACTTTTTATTTTGTTTACTGTATTTCTTTATAATATTTAATGCAGTTGGACCTGTCTCTTTCTTTATGGCTCCTTTCTTTGTGTGCTGCTGAGAAAGACTTCTCTGTTCTAAGATCAGAGAAATAGTGATCATCATTGTGTTCTAGTTCTTGTATAATTTTATGACTATAGTTTATCTTCACACCCAGCAGGTAGTATGGTCTATGGCATAATTTCTTTTTCCTTCTTCTCCTGAAATAATTAAGGAATTGTACAAGCATTTTAAAAATTATCATCCTTTAGCCACTGATTTAAAAATGACAACTGCATCATATATTACCCGAGTGCATTTCTAAACTTCCTTGTGTGATTTCCTTGGAGGCCAGTTTATTATGTTTGCTGTTTGTGTGGATACTGCAACAGATCTAACGGACTTTGTTTCCATTATATTTTCAGTTTTAAGAGAGAAACTTTGTGTTTTATATGTGCGCTTAGTTACTAATCGCTTTGCTCGTGTTTTTTCCTCATGAAATTTTCCGAGTGGACAACTGTATCAGCTGTGTAGCAACATTGAACTGGTATTTTCTAGCACTGTTTCTAACATGCCATTTGACACAGTTTCTGGGTGTCTATCACAATATGTATTTGTTTTGCTTCTCTTGTCTTATTATTTGGTTCTTTAATTTCCCTGTTGGTTTCTTACTTCAGTTTTGCGTTTTGTTCTTGGACTATACTTCTTCTAAAAACACTTTTGTGAAAGTACCCTTCCGCCCAGTGTTGTGAGAGCCTCCTTTCATTTTGAGAGAAATTTCGTTAAGTTCACACAACTTTTACTCACCCCTAATAAAAAGGAGCCTATTTTAGTATTTCCACAAAGTAGGGAGACAGAGTCCCCCTTGGCTCTTTCCCCAGACCTCCTTGGATGCTGTTAGAACCACCTTCTTGGATCTTACTATAACTGGTTGATAAACATTCACATTGCAGATCCAGGGTCACAGAGTGATGGGGGTGAGGGACCTGGAATTGTGGGCAGCCCTAGGAGGAAGTTATCTTTCTTACACGGTACCCTTGTGTTTGCAGAAGCGGCCTAAGGGACCTGGCCTGTGAATGATCAAGCTTTCAGATCAGCTACAGAGATGACTTTGCCCACACTGTCCTGTGCTCCTGTTGACCAGTCATAGACAAGCCCCATCCACCAGGCAGGATTTTGCTTTGGGTAACTCCCATATAACCTCCAGGTCTGCTGATTCTGAACGTTTCCTCCTGGCCACCTGCTGTGGCTCACTGACAATGCTGCAAATTGGGGGGTTCCTGGGTCTCCTTCCTGAACTTTAAGAAAGGCTCTGGAGTCTACTTCACTGAGGAACAGCTGTGTTAATGCAATCTGTTCCCATCAGCAGTGTGTGTGGCAGACGTTCTTGATATTTGAAGGTGATAGAATGGGTGCTCTTGGGTATAGCTTTTTGGAGATAGACAGATAGAATTTATCTATGTATAACTTATTTATCTATATTATATATAGATACATAAATTATATATTTATATCTATCTATGATTTATATATTATTATTTATTATTTATATGCTATATATTATATATAGTATATAAATATAGAGAGATGATTTATATGTAATAGATATATAGATATCTATTATATATAATATATAAATATATATGTATATTTATATTTTATATAAACATTTTCCGTGCAATGGAATATATATAATATAATATTTATATTAATATAATCTGTCATCAAGACCTTCCAGTCTTTTAACTCACTGTTCAAACCACTATGATAAGAAAAGATAAGTAGTTTATTGTCACAGATATTATTCCCATGGAAATTGATTACAAAACATTCAAAGCGTTTGAACTCTCCCGTGTTTGCTTTTCCCCTCCAAAATATCTCATGAAGTCTGTGCACATGGTGACTGGTTCTTGGAGCCTGGATGAGAGATTCAGTTGTATTGATCTGCCCTAAACTATAAGAATGTGCCCTCAAGTAGATTCGAGTTTATCAAAATAATTTATTGTGAACATGTCCTCTGAGGGTTTCTTTAGAATTTTAGCTTATATCGTCCTGTCTCTCCTCTTAATGTATAAACAACACACACACACACACACACGCACGCACGCACGCACGCACGCACATGCACAGTGATTGAGTGAGGCTTGTGCATAAAGGTTTAATTTTTATTTTATTTGTCAGATGTTGAGCTCTGAGGGTGACTTCTGGTCCCAGACGTGGGTTCCCTTGCCCTCCACCCAGACACTCTGTGACCTTCCAGACATGTGTTGGGTCGTGCCTGGCTGGCTTTGCCCTGCAAACGGGAGCCCCTTCTGCGGAACCTCATGGTTGCAGATACGCAGGCTCCTTGATCACTTTGCTGTCCTTCTCCGAAGCTTTGGTTCAACAGTAGAACGTCATTCTTTGTTTTGTTTCTTGGACGGTTTCCTCCAGGCAACACTTGGCATTGCACAGATCTGTTTTGGCCTCCATCCAAGTAATTTAGCACCACAAGATTTTCATTATGAAATAGGTTCACCTGTAGGATGGTCCCATGGTCTGGACACTGAGCCCTCATTATTATTATTAAGATGCTGCTTCTGTACAACATATGTTTTCAGCACAGTCTCTTAATTTCCCTCTATACACGCCTGGAGAGTTTCCTCTAGGGCTGGCGCCTTTTTGTTCTTCTCGAGAATTAGGAAAGCAGCTAGCTGAATATCCAGCTGTCCTCTTCACATTATTATTTAAAATCAGAGATGACAAAGGTCACAATTAGAAAACACAAGTTGCCAGCGTGTCTGTTGGTAGGCTTGAGGAGGGACCTTCCAATCACTCTGGATCCCTGAGCAAGCTTTCCATTTGGGTCACTGGGACCCTGTGATGATGGTACATATAACTGTCCTTTTGTTTTAAGGGAGGTGTGGGCTACCTCAGCCCACTTGTATCTCACGTTAAAAGAGAAAGATTACACGCTGGGTCACTCGGCAAATGTTTTGCATTAGTGCAGAAATTGCCTTCATGCACTAAGATGTTTAAGCACCTACAAAGTTGTCGCCAGCCATCTGGGCTGCTGGGAACACTAAATCAATCTGTTGTATGCACAAAGCCAAGTAATTTATCTGTCAGGTAGTATTTCATTTAAAACATATTTCTGTGCAAAATGAAATACGTAAAAACGTCCATTTCCATACCTGAGTCTGGCGGTTCCCATTATTTCACAGATAAAATTGTCTTTTTAATGGAGCAAGAAGGTCCGTGGGCTCATTGGCCTTGGACTTCAGAAAGGAGCTTCTATATGTTACGCAAATGTCCAATTACTGTTGGGAGAAGTACCGGGCTGTTGTCTGACTGTCGTGTCTTTCCCAACCCGTGCGTGTCACTTGGATAAACACTCGACCGGAAGATCTGCTGAGATTTTCCATGATGACTTCAAGACAAAGTATCCGCTCATTATCCAATCTGACACAGTTAGAAGCAGAGCTCGATTTCATGGCCTTGTGCTGAGAGCCAGGCAAGCTTTATGAAGCTTGAGCTTTGCCTCTCGCTCAGATTTATGCACCTCCACTCTCCAAATGTGGAAGTGCCTTCTGGCATCCCCTCGTGTCTCCACTGTCAGACATCCATTTGCATTACAGGAAGTGTGCATGGGTTGTACGCCCTGCGTATACCTGCTCTGTTAAATTATTCCCTTTTTCAATCATAAAATCCAAGCAGGAGTTGGATGAGACATAACTGGCTGTCTTCCACCACTTTTGTGGGTTTTTTTTCCCCAATAAATAAATGAATCATTCGTAAGTTGATGCATTTAATACGGGGACCCTAGTCTGGTATCATTTCTCCAGACCTGGAATCTGATTAATGACATAGCGCTTCAGCTGAATTTACGTTCCTATGCACCTGGGAAAACGCGGTTTGCTCTCCTTCCCAAACCGACAGGAACAGCGCGGGAATCGGGTTTCTCGTACCTGCGTGTGCCAAAGGGGTAACAGAAAAAGGCTGCAGAATACATTTCAGAAAAACCTACTTGGAAAGAGAAAAAGCCCTTTTGTACATTTGGAAATATTATTATTGAGTCCTAGTGTCTGCATCTTGTTGGGTCAGCTTTCGTTCCTTCAAATTTATCCGCTTCTGCTCAAAGATTCTCCATGTATTCAGATGCTTAAGTATCTGTCCGCCAAGCTATCCCCTGTGTCGTGCATCACCATGGACTTGTCTCCCTCCTCTGAGCTCCTCTTTCTCTCCCTATGCTCCATCTCGGGCCAGAGCAGGTCCCTGGAGCCTTCTTGATGGCATCTGGAGGTGACGGTAACTTTAACTACCTGACTATGTAATTCAGGGAGAGTTCCATACAGGGTGGTGCTAAATCACCATTCCTTAAATGTTTCTAAATGTCACAAAGAAATACTGTGAGAATTATCCAAGTATGGGCGGTCGGCTAGCTCTGAGGTGGGACCTGCAGGAATGTAGCCTTGCCGAAGCTGGCCTGATGGCTCCACACCCTGTCCAATGGGCTGGATGACAAGGACACTCGAAAATGGCTCAGGGTCCTAAGTGCAGCGAGAGAGCACACAAGTGGTTGCCCCAAGTGTATGGCCAAGGGTCCTTGGCTGTTCCAGATGAGGCTGTGCCATCACTGGGTACTGGGAAAAGCTTTGTTCCCTCCACTCCGCTCCCTGCTTTTCCCTGTCCCTTTGTGCCAAGGTCTCCCGACTGATTTGTCTCCAGGGCAGCCAGAGTAGCCATCCAGCTCACACGTCCTATGTGGCATCACTGTGCTGGTGAGACTTTGGTGGCATGCCTTGCTCATCGCCAGCTGAGAGTTTGTCTCAGGCCCTCCTCCCTGACCCCGCTGTTGCCCCCACTGCTCACTGCTCCTTAGCCTCCTCTTCCCCTCCTCCTGGCAGAACACCCCTTTTCCCATTCTCGGGTGTTCTCTGCTGACTTTGTCTCCTGAGTTTGCACGTTAGCACAAGCAGTTGCCTTTTGTAGGGAACATTTCCTCCATCTCCATGCCCGATGAACTCCTACATTCCTCATGTCTCAGTTTGCCATTCCCCAGATCTTCTGTAGCAACTGGCAGCCCAGTGGCCCCAGTGAGTGTCCGACCTGTTGTGTCACTCAGCATCACCAGCTGACCCAGGCTGACACCCCAGGTGCTCACACTCCAGTCTCTTTGTGGCTAAGTTGGCACTTCTCTTGGATTTTCTTGGCCCTGGAAGACAACCTAGTTGGCTCTTGTGTCCATCAACAAATATTTGCTGACTGCCAACCATGTGGTGGGCACTTCTGGGGGACCAGTGACAGGATGGGCAGACAGTGAGGCTCCAAGTCCTGCCATCAAGGTGCTGTGGTCTCAGCTAGTCCAGCTGTGGCTTTGGAAGGTGCACGTGGGGTTACACGTGCCTTTGTTACGCCTCCTGAAGCCAGCCCAGCCCAGCCCACCATCTTGAATGTATATCCTAAGAATTGTAGATTCTGTGGTTAGTTGGGAGCCAACCATCCCTGTTCTTCCAGAGTCTAGGAGTGGGGATGAGGTTAGAGGGCAGCCATCAGGTATGGGGTGGAGCTGGTATTAGGCATGAGATGCAGGCTTTCTCCATGGCTTGGCCAGAGATGGGGTTCTACCGCCTCTGCAAACTTGGTTTGACTCTATTCAGCAGGATAACTGCCATGTAACCCTTCCAGGTCCTCTGTGCAGGTGCATGAGTCTCTTGAGGGCTGGCGAGACCTTGGAGGTGTACAGCTGATCAACAGGTCCTCTTCTGAGAGTTACTGGAGCACTCCGGTAGACTAATGAAGACACTGGTGTCTGTTCTTTGTTAGAGGAGGTGGGAGTTGTCCTCATTCACTGTTATTAGAGTGTTGTTTCCCCAAGAGCTGAGTTGGAGAACATGCCATGGGATGTACTTCCTGCCAGGGGCTCAGCGCTTTGTCACCTCCCCCTTCTGGTGCCGAGGGACTTGGCAGGAAGACTAAGTTGGGGGCCGTTATGCTCTCAGACAGTGTTAGGACAACACAGTCCAGGAAGCAGGCTCTGAGGTTGGCCCGAGTTGGGAGTGAGTTTATAATATTAAACAGTGTACTGTTCCATGAACCACTTCCATGGGGACAGACCTGCATGAAGTCTACACTTAGTCATATTCTCCAGATGGTTAAGAAAGAGCAATGCTAAATGTATTGAATCTATGAAATCTAAACAAGTCAGCACTTATTAGGCATTTCAAGTTTTTGGACGATATTAATTGGTGTATACAACCAAGTGATGTGTGTGTGTGTGTGTATGTGTGTGTGTGTGTGTTGTTCGCTTAGCTCCTCTGTGAGCAGGGGCACCCGGTTTTCTGAAATCAGAGAAGGAGCACGGGGAGGGGACACAGGAGAATTTCCTGGAGGAGTTCCCAGTCTCTCTTTGCCTCTCAGAACGTGGACACCGTGCCGCTCGAGAAAACACATTTGCTTTTAAGCAGAGAGTAGCCCTGAGACCCAGGCAGAAGGAGAAGTTGGCCCGGCCTCGACTCCTGATGCGTTCCAGCCCCACAGCCCGGGGAAGGGAATGTCCTTTCCCCCCAGTGAGCACCGAACACAGCCCCGGCCCACCTGCTTGTCAGGCACCTCATCAACCAGGAGGTCCCTCAAGGCCCGTTTAGTGGGAAATAGCAGAATCAGGCGAGCTCTGTCCACCATGGGAGCGCGGGCTGCGAGAGGTTCGCCCTCCTTGGTTTGCATTCCCAGGTAATGGCCCTGTAAGCAGTGGCAAGGCTGCTCATTGGAACTGACACTCCGTGATGGGCTTAGACAAACACAGGAGCCCGGCTGGCCTCCTGCAGCCCCGTGATGGGGAGTGACCCAACATGGTTATCATTTGATTGAAACCATCAACTCATTTCCCATAGGTCATGGGATATCAGCCGAGCTCCAAATCGGAAAAGACTGGGCTTCATTGCCTGATTACCGGCAGCAGCCCCAGCTGAGTTCAAGGATGTGGGAAGTAAAGTGCTGTTTCCTCCTGTTTATGGCGGAGCACGGGAGGCAGAGCCCTGCCTGGTGGAAACTCCCTCTTGCACCTCTGCACGCAGTACACCTGGTAGCTGGGGAGGCTCTCTGGAAGGCCGTGAGCCCTGCCCAGGTGAAGCGGGGGCAGGAGCGGGGGCAGCAATGGGGGCAGCTGCCTCTGTATGGGCTTGAGGAAGGGGTCAGGGTGTGTAAGAGCTGTGGGGATGAGGACGTGTAGTATCCTGAGCCTGCCCTAGCAAACAGTCACAGACTGGGTGGCCCAGATCAACAGAAACACACGGTCCGCGGTTCTGGAGGCCAGAGTCCCAAAGTGTCACTGGGCCATGCTCCCTCAGAAGGTCCTGGGAAGGATGCTTCCAGGCCTCCCTCCTGGCTGCTGGTGGCCTCGGGTGTTCCTGGGCTCTTGGATGCGTTTCTCTGATCCCCTGTCTTTCCATGGTGTTCTCCCTGTGTCTCTGCACTGTCTTCTCTGTGTCCAAATGCCCCCCTTTTATAAGGACATCAGTCACATTGGATTAGGATCCACCCTAATGACCTTATTTTAAACCGATCACTCTATTAAGACCCTATTTCTGGGGCACCTGGCTGGCTCGGTTGAGCATCCAGCTTCGCCTCAGGTCATGATCTCATGGTTCATGAGTTTAAGCCCTGTGTTGGGCTCTCTCCTCTCAGCATAGAGCCCGCTTCAGATCCTCTGTGGCCCTCTCTCTTCCCCTCCCCTGCTTGCACTGTCTCAAAATTAAATAAACATGGGGAGCCTGGGTGCCTCAGTCGGTTAAGTGTCCGACGTCGGCTCAGGTCATGATCTCATGGTCTGTGAGTTCAAGTCCCATGTCGGGCTCTGTGCTGACAGCTCAGAGCCTGGACCCTGTTTCAGATTCTGTGTCTCCCTCTCTCTCTGACCCTCCCCCATTCATACTCTGTCTCTCCCTGTCTCAAAAATAAATAAACGTTAAAAAAAATTTAAAAAAATACTAAAGAAACATACACACACACACACACACACACACACACATATATATGACCATATTCTAAATAAGATGGTGTCCTGATGTATGGGGCGTTAGAACCTCAGTGTATCTTCTTGGGGAACATAACTCTAAATTAATAAGAAGGGAACCCAAAGGAAATGAAATTAGGACCTTGAGATATCTGTGCTCCCACATTCAGTACAGTCTTACAATAGCCGAGATGTGGAAACCAGCCAAGTATCTGTATATGGATGGTGGATAAAGAGACTGGGGTGAGTGTATACAGTGGAATATTATTTAGCCTTTAAGAAGAAGGAAACCCTGCCATTGTCAACAACATGAGTGGATCTGGAAGACATTTGACTGCATGAAATAAGCCAGACACAGAAAGAAAAGAATTGCACCATCTCACGTATGTGTAGGATAAAAATGTTGAATTATACAGAAGCTAAGAATAGAACTGTTGTTGCCGGGGTCAGGGAAATGGGGGTGATGGGGAGGTGTTGGCCAGAGGGCACGGTGTTGTAGGGTTACAGGATAAGTAAGTCTGGGGAGCTAATAATGTACAGCTCGATGATTATAGTTAATAACATTGTACCGAATCTGGAAATTTGCCAAGAGAGTAGATGTTAGGTGCTCTCGGCACACACACAAGGAAGGAAACTACATGAGGAGGTAATACATTAATTAGGTTGACTGTAGTAATCTTTTCACTATACATATGTTTATCATATGGTCATGATGTACACCCTGAATCTATGCAATTTGTATTAAAAACAGAAAATCTTAACAGGAAGTATGGTGATCATGTGTTATTTCTGGAAGGCCATCTATCTGGACCAAAGGCCCGGGGGCCGTCTCTGTGGACGGCCCTGTTCACGTGTGCCACGCCTTTGCTGTGTCTCCTGGCAGAGGCTGGGGACCTGAACAGCTTTCTTGATGTCCAGACTGAACAAACTTACATTCTTCCTCCACGCACAGATCTGTTTTCAGGACCTTCCGATTCTGGCACAGAGAATAGGAAGCCACCTTGAGTCTGGCATCTTCCCCATGACTGATTACTCTGGGCATTGACCTCAAACCTCCTCGTGGTGGCCGGCAGAGGGGAAAGTAGTGGACTCCCCCAAAGAAAACCTCCAGGAGGAAGGAGGCACACCGTGAGCGGGGGTCTGCAGAGCTGGGAGCTCCCTGCAGTAGCCCTGAGGCCCCCAGCACGCCATCCAGGGGGACCTGCCTCGTCCCAGCCCCCACACTTCTAGACATAATCGCACCCCGACTGCCACCTCACGGGAGCAAAGGACCTGGAACAGCCCAGGGTTCTGCTTGGAAAAGTTTGCCCATGGCATGTCAGAAGTTATCAGTGGGAGATAAAAGCTGGTGCCATCACAAGGTGTGGAGAAGACGGGAGAGGGCGGGCTTGGCTGTGGAGGACGGGCCTGAGGACGGAGGTGTGCAGGGAGCCATGGCAGGTGGCCCAGAACCGCTCCATTCATCCCGCTGCTACCTGGATGTTTTGTTTCTTATTAAGTGTTATTTAGAAAGGAGCTGTCCCTCATTATCCCTCTCTTCTGTCTCTCTTTACTTTTCCTTCTCCGCAATTGCCAGATGATTAAGGATCCACGTACGTTGCTATAATTACCACGGTGAGCTCGTTACACCCCCAGGTGGGAGGCCCTGTTGATGCGTATTTGATATGGCAGCCACAGCAAACATGATTCTGACGAATCCTTTTTGTAAACTCAGGTGTGTTACCTGTTAAGCCTCCTCAAAGTAGAAATGGTTATTTAAACGACGGCAGAAATCCGTGTTTTTCTGCTTTGCAGAACTATGAATCGGTAGTAATTAATAGCCCAATGTGCTCTGCATTTGCATCCAAGGAAGTCCCCATTGCCACAGAAATGAGATTTAAACAAAAGCTTGAGAGAGCAATGCATCGACGGATGCTTTGAAAACCAACACAACGGATCCGGATCAGCCAAGGGGGGGAGGAAACGGTAACAGGAGAAGCTAGGAAGTGTTTCTTTCTCTGGCGTGAGCTCCAGGTTCAGTTTTGGTTTTGGGCATAGATGTGGGTCCTCAGGTGACGTTCACGGCTCTGCCTCTGAGCCACAAATCGGTAAGAACACTACCTGCCAGCTACGCTCAGCTGTGGTGAGCAGGACCCCCGAGTTGGGTCTGACAGCAACCACATCAGGATAAGGCGCCTCGTTTACATGCCTCTGGGACGTGCCTGGCTCTACTGAGGGTAGGAGTTCAGGCTGCCTTCTTAGATCCCAGAGGTTTGGATATGTGATGGGCTCAAATTCTTGCCAAGAAGATTCTGTCACGGGGCTTTAAAAATCCTCAGTGGTGATGGTGTTCTGGAATGGACTTCCTTAATGGACAAAACAGGCATGGGGTCTCTGTCTCCTTGGCGAACAGTCCTGGGGGGAAATGAGGGGTCCAGACGCAGAGGGCGCAGGGTCCCCATGACTCTTACTGGGTCACAGGAAGGGTCAGAGGTGACGTTAGTGGGTTCGTGGAGGTCCTTTCCTGGGAGTGATCCTTGGGATGGCCTGTCCCCTTCACAGTTCCATGCTAAAGGCCCTTGCCCTTAGCAAGAGACCTTGCCCTCTTTGCTTGACCCTCTGCCCCCACCCCAACCCCCACCCCGGGGTCTCCTCAGGCATTGATCACACTTCAGTGGCATCTAGTGGAAGTTTCTGCACGAGCTTCCTGAACAGGAAATCAGTGGCCACTCTGCTGGTGCTCTTTCCAGGCTGGTCTGTAATGTGGGTGCAGGGTCTGCCTTTCCTCCACCCTTCACCCGTGGCCTTCTGTGCCTTCTCAGGTTTCTGGAACCTTCAGAGCTGGCACTATAAACTCCCCTCCAACCAGGCATTATAGAGTCCCTGTCCCCTCAAGAGGACACATGTGTCCACCAGGCACAGCCCCTGACTTCGGGTGCTCTCCCTGTGTCCTGGCCATATTCTCTCACACGTATCTCTCACCCCAACTTGGCACAGAGATCCTCAGCCCTTTGGAAGACCACAGGCAGCTCAAGATGGTGGCCTTTCTGCCTCCTTCTCCCCCAGACCTTGCAGGCGCCATTGGCCCTGAGGGGCTACTGAAGGCTTGTGGGTCGGACCACAAACCTCATGGGTGAAAGCGAGTCTCTGAGAATCGTGAAGGCTCCTCATCACCTCACGTGGCAGGTGGCACACGTGTGCTTGTGTATGCACCACACACACACACACACACACACACACACACACACTGGCAGAAGATGCCGTGCAGATACCCCCAGAGCCTGTAAGTCCTGCTCCAAGTGCTGAGCTGTGTTCTGCACTCCCCCACTTGTTCCTGAGGGCAGTCCCGGCTCCCAGCCTCTGTGCTTTCCCCCCCAGGATGAGTTAGGGGCCCCTCCACTGGGTTCTCGTGGCACGATCTAGTTACATCTCCTTGTATCAAAACAATCTTGCTAACTAGACTGGGCCCTTTGAAAGCAGAGAGCATGTCTTTCATTCCTGAAGCCCACAGAGTTAGCGCACGAGGGGCAGGTATGTGTGGATGAAAATACATCTTTGTTTATCTACAGCCCACTGAAGCTTCCCCTTCCTTCTGGTATCTCCATTTAAGTATCTGTAAGTCTACCTACCTAACATAGTAAAACCTTGGTTTGTGAGCATAATTCATTCTGGAAACATACTTGTAATCCCAAGGTCTTGTCTATCAAAGCGGATTTCCCCATTAGAAATCATGGAAACTCAGATGATTCGTTCCACAACCCCAAAATCTTCATATAAAATGATTACAATACTGTAATATCATACAAGATAATAAAGAAAATACAAAATATAAAGAAAAATAGGCAAATTCACCTGCACTCACCTTTGAAAACCTCTGTGGCTGGTGTGAGGGAGACAAGAGAGCGGAGGGTTATCAGGCAGGACGACTTTCACTCTCACTCGCAGACTGACTGCTATCTATTGGCTCAATGGAATCTTTTTTCTTTTCACACAACTTGGAAAGAAACCTATCCAGTGACCTAGAATAAGCTTACTCTTGTCCGGAAAAGCAAAGGACTGTCCAGACGTGCTTCAAAGTGACAAAAAATACACGAGTGCCAGTGTGGGCACCTTTCAACGTTCTGAAAAATCATTGATTCCTGCCAAACACTGCAACCTGAGACCGAGCATCCAAGTGTGGGAGACAATCACCCACAATCCCGCATGAGAGAGAGAGAGAGAGAGAAAGAAGCCATTGGCTCAGCTGTGATCATGCAACATTTGGCATCACATACGACTCGTATTGCAAGACATCGTTCGTTTATCAAGTTAAAATGTGTTAGAAATGTTTGCTCGTCTTGTGGAATGCTTGCAGAACAAGTTGCTTGCGATGCAAGGTTTTACTGTCTTTCTGTCTACACTGCCTGTATCTGTACGTGTATCTGTCTGTAGCCAAGCCATCATCCCCTGTAGCTACACTCGTCCATCTCTGTCTATATATTTACCCAATTACACATATTCAAAATCTCCCTTCGTGACATAGACATCCCTGGAGCACCAGATTGGGCTGGGACTCACCACTACACCCACTTCTCCCCATGAAGCACAGAGCCCGGCCCCCTGACTTCTTATTCTTCCTGTTTCCAGACAACATAACTCTACCACCTGTGGCTGCTGGAACTATATTTCTTCCTGCTGCAAACAAGGTGCAGGACTGATTTTCTAGCATATGGACTTAAAGGCAGATTTTATATTTTGCTGGCATCGTCCCTATGCCTGACATGATCTGCATTTTATTTTGAACATTTCTCCAGTGTAGAAACTCACCAGAACATTAACTCTAGCTCTGGAAATCTGAAATTTTCCCACAATGCAGCCATGCAATATAAAGGTTCCATTCCTTCCGTCAAATGAGACAGGAGGAAGGGCATCCCCCGCTATAACTGGGAGGGGGTAGGGGCTGCACCGAGTCACCCACATGCTGCTGAGCCACTTGGTCTCCCAATGCGGCCCAGCTCTTAAAGGGGAAACACTGGTAGGAAAGCTCTGTGACTTCCATAATCTGCTGGCATCCTCCGAAGGAGACTGTCCCAGGTTATTATGAATCTCCCCTAAATTCTCATCCTAAGCTTCTTTTCCTCAGTGGGTGAAGCAACATGTCAGAAGAGCTTAGGGCAGATGTGGGGGTGAGGGTGGCTGGCTCTGCCCCGGCCCGCAGCATCCTCTGTGCTCCATGGACAGTGGAGGTGAGGGAGTGGCTCCCGCTGTGTAGGCAGAGCCTGGATGAGGAGTTGCAAATACCATCCACCTGTGGACTCTGCTGCCTGGTAGGGAGAGTGGGTGCTGGGGCTACAGGAAGTAGGAGCAGCTGTATGGGGAGGGGAAGAAAGGGGGAAGGGCTTGTGGACATAGACGCAACATGCTTTCTCTTGGGGAGAAAACTTATGTGTTTTCGTGTCATCTCTTCACCCCGTAGCCGGAAGCCCTGTGAGGCCTGGCCAGAACAGTTCGGCAGAGGCACATGAGCTATCGGGCTCTCTCGGGATGCCTCCTGATCCCCGAGAAGTGAGAACAGAGCTGGCCCAGAGGATGGTCACCAGCCCTTGGCTTCATGGAGCACTTTGCTTTGGAAAACCTGGCCTTCCCACGTGCATCCTTGCTCCTCTTTCCTCCTGGGAGCAATCCTTAGTTCTTTCAGGTTCAAGACGCTAGCCAACCTTGAGCCACTGCAAGGATTCATAAAGAGAAGATTGTGTGCAACCAAGAAAAGAAACCGGGCCTCCAAGTTGTGACATCTGGGAGGGTGGACGGCCACCACAGCGTGCTGACCTCTTGCACACCAGCCTCCGGTGAGTCCTGTCAGCTCAGTGCTTGCCGAGAAACCTGGAGGCCATTTCATGCGCGGCATGACTTTGATGGATAGGACCTGTCTTCGTTAGCATTTTACCTTCCAATGACACGATCTTGAAAGGGATCCTGGAAGCTGGATCATTAGGAGATTGAGAGAGCTTGGAGAGAAGATTCCTTTCCATAAAGCAATTGCTGTCCCACACTAGCCAAGTCCCAAGGTGCAATCACTTATGACTATTTATATGGGTATAAAATAACATGGATGAAGTGGCTTTTCTAATATGCCATGAATCATTTGACAAAGCCTCCCTATTAAGTTTGTATTGGACCCCACGATGTCGCTGACGTGGGCATCCGCCATCACTGCAGAACACAATGATGAACCGTTGACTTCGAGCCAGCAACCGCTGCAGGAGAGGTGGTGACATTGGTAAGTTCCTGTGCAAAAAATTAGTGACCCACAAACTTGCGGTCACTGCATCAATGCTCGAGAAAAAGAGAAAAAATGGAGGGGCGTGCTCAGAAGGAGAAAGTAAAAGGTAGCACACGTGAAAGTCAAACTGAAATACCACACCCGTCTGGTCCCCGATCAGGTGGCCCATTCATCTCCACAAAGCCCCTCCCCACACCCTCGGGGATCCTCAGAAAACATAAATTAGCCTGCTTTTCTCAGACTTACTTGTAATGAGAAAAGCATCAAAGCCAAACTCCTGTGCGAAGACAACTGGGTGTACTGCCTCCTTTCCTCTGCTATTTACTACCTGCCCCTGAGAGACCTCCGTCATCTCTCTGCCTCGGTTTGCCTCGTCTGTAAAATGGAGACCATAAAACCACATTACCTCGATTCCAAGATGACTTTAAATCAATGGCGTATTTCAAAATCAATGTACATATTTGATGCAGTGATATTTATCTTTGCCAGAAGCTATTACTAATTACAAGACAGATCCCAATTTCAGAAACTTTAAAATGTGACAAAATGCCTCCGAGAACTAGAGGAAACTCCGCAGCATCTACCACTGCGTAAATGAGCCACCGGCTATCACGAAACTTGCACTACACTTCGCACAGAACGGGGCTCAGTGAGTGTTATTCTTGGGATAATTGGGAAAGATGTAATTATGACGATATAATGAGCTGGGCCACAGCTCAGGTAGAGATTTACCCAGTGAGCTATTAAGCTGTGGGAACATATGAACGATATTTCTTAGGTTGCCTGTGTCAGGGGATACCTCAAAATGTCACCAAAATCAAAGCTAAGGGGCACCTGGCTGGCTTAGTGAGTGGACCATGTAACTCTTGGTCTCAGGGTCATGAGTTCGAGCCCTACCTTGAGTGCAGAGTTGACTTTAAAAGAAAAACAAAAAACAGAGCTAAGCCTTCAGCAGGAAATGGTTGAATTTTAAAATTTTTTTGTATTCATAAATTAAGTTTCTACATACGGAGTCGATCCAGCAGCACATCCGTGGTAATGACTGTTGAAGTATCTTTTGCTTCCATTTGTTACAATTGGCCATGAGGTGTGGATTCATGAAACGTTGGCAGACTGTATGGATCTTCTGGGAAGTTCCCCAGTCCCTGGCTTCTGTCAGAGGGGTCTGCTCCTCGGAATCTTCTGGGTCCAGGCCGTCACTGAAAACACATTTTCCACATCCTGTCTTCTGCGCTCTCTGCTGGCGCCCCACAGAGGCCGAAGACGGGGCGGGGAACAAATCACCACCAACTGGTTTCCACTCCTCTCCGCGCCACCGTCCTGGGGCCCCAGGGGCCCCAGAACAGACCTGAAGAATCCGTTTCTGAACCTGGAAGGAGAGTCGTCCTGGGAGGAATGCAGAATGTTCTCAAACCCCGGAGTGCACCCTGCACACTTCCTGAGTCACTTCTCCAAAATACCTGCAGACCGCGACCCAAGCCCAGGACAAGCACCTGGCAAAGGGCCTCATGATGCTCTCTTCACTCGATGAACGGCGGCGGGGTGTGTGGCCCACGACGGTAATTCGGGCACACACGGGAGATCTGCTGTGCAGAAATCCCGTGGGGCAAAAGCCACTATTAAAATTAGGTCATTGTGGACTTCCAAACTCCTTACAAGTCCCCAATTCTGGCCGTGATGAGAACAGGGATTCTGTCCGTGAGGTGGCCCCGTGCCCCCCACAGTTCACATCTAAAACAGTCTCTGCTTCCAGATACTGTGGCGGAACCCTGGAAAATAATAAAGGTATTTTGTGAAAAACTCCTTAGTCTGTGGGATAAACCTGGAGCACTGACATGTATAGCTGGAGGCTTATTTTTAGATCCTCTGGAGAATGAATGTGTGTGAGAGAGAGTCAGAGAGAAAGAGCAGAGAGAGAACGGTTTAAATCATAATAAGTTCATAAAACAGAGTTTTCTTGTAATATTCTTTGGTAATGTTGAGCTCAAAATAGATTTACAATCAAAATGGGCTTAATCTGATATTAAAGAATTCTCTTAAAATCCCCCAAACAATTGAGATTTTTTTTTTCCCTTTGGTTTGTTTTGCGTTAGCTCCTCCAAGAGGCTGTGGATGTAAAGAAATGTATCGATGTTAATTAAAGTGAGTTTTACATTGCTTGGTGAGGGCAGCTTCAGCCCCAGCTGATCTGTCGCCAGCATCACTCCTTGTGTGACTCAGAGGGTGCCTACATCCCCCTGGGGTGAGTCACCCCTATAGGGAGAGGGCACCGGATGACATGGGGCCTTTGTGACAACACCAGGCAAGAGTGTACACGTTCCCAAGGCTACTCTGTACTTCCGAGTCCACGCCGAGCACATTCCTAAGGCTTGAAAGTCAAGATCATCCCTGAGAACAGGGCACCCGGACCCTAGAGTTCTGGCTTAACTCCCCCCCAATTCCTCAGGTTAGAAACTGGGACTTTGGTAAATTTTAGGAACAGTCTCCACCAGAATGAGTGTCCTTTCTTCTCCGGGGAGATGGCCGTGCTTTTCTCCTAGTGTAGTAAAAGTGTGTCATTTTTGCTTGGATTTTTCCTAACCAAGGCCCTTTATATCGGGGGGCAGATCTATCTCACCACACACCTATTACCTCAGTTGATGAGGCCTAATAAAAATTCTTAATTAAGAACAATTGCATTAAGGATACTATCATCATCAGGAGCCATAATTTCAGGTTTTGCATATAAAATCGTTTGATTTTGAAACAAATCATCACAAGCCGCTCAGTTGGCTTCTTATTGACGAAATTAATCAAACAGGAGAGAATATTTTAAGTTAAGTTATAGATGATTTCCTTCATGGCTCACAGCAGGATAGGAGCTCCTACTGTGGACGACCCTGGCACGGGTCATGCGTCCCTGTCCGCACGTGGCATCCCAGAAACACAAGCAGCCCGGGATCCTATTCTTGCAACTTGGTTCACACCCACGTGCATTTGGTGCTGGGCTCCACCCTGACTGACGTGGGCCACAGTGTATTTCCTAATGCCCCCTGTGCGTCTTCCCAGATGATGCTGCTGGTCCCAGACAGTGAATCACTGTAACTGCTCTAATATATCCATTGTCCACAGGCTGGAAGACTTAGCCTTTTCTGAGGTGCTCCAGGCTCCCATTGCCACAGACCGTGCATTTCCTTGGTGGGTGGAGGGAGAACTCTCTAGGAGCAGGTGATGTAAAGAGAGACCCAACTAGGGTTGTTGGTGCACTGGCTGGTGCCACATGGGACGACTCAAAGATGAAATGTCTCCTACATGTTGATGTCAAGTTCTTAAGGATGTCCTCAGTGCCACATGTACAATGCATGCTCTGGTGACTTTAAAAGTAAATCATGACTTCAGAGGAGAGTCACACGTGATTGATGGATCTGAAAAGTGAAAGGCAAAGAGAGAATGAGTGATACGCTGAATATACGAGGCATCGTGTTGAGTTTTTTTTTTTTAGCTTAACAACTTCATGTAAATCTGTCTTGACTATAGAGTTTTATGAATAAACTCACGGCCAAATTCTTAGTCACTCAAAGGTCCTGAGATTTCAAATTACATGTCACCTGCTGTCTGGAAGAATTCCAAGGAGATTACTGCTTTATAGCTGCTTGACGTTGGGTGCCCAGCCGAGCCCATCGTTACGTTTGGCAGATGAGAGTGGACAGTTTGCTACAAGTGGCTCTGAAAGCAAAGCCCTTTCCAGGAGGACCTTTGGGTGGAGAAGAGGGAAGCAAACCTCACTGCTAAATAACGTGTCGACTCATTTGTTTGGATCTTGGCAAAGGATCTAAGATTGCAAAAGAGTATATGGGGTGGGTTGAATTGTGCCAGTCCCCAGAAAAAAAATATAGCCACCAAGAGCCTGTGAACGAGCCCTTATTCCAATAGGGTCTTTGCAGATGTAACTACGGAACTTCAAATGTGATCTGACACTTGATTTAGGGTGAGTCCTAATCCCAGTGACACAAGTCCTCACAAGAAGAGAGGAAGGCAAAGAGATGCACACAGAGAAGGCCATGTGAAGCCTGAAGGTGGAGGCAGACACTGGAGTGACCCACTGAAAAATCCGGGAGCCACCAGGAGCTGGGTAAACATCATGAACAGGTTCTCCAGAGGAGCATCCTCAAGGAATTAACTCTGCCAGTATCTCGATTTGGCACTTCTGGCTCCAGAACCTCGAGAGACTATGTCTCTATTGTTTTATGCTTCTCAGTTGGACCCGTTTCTTAATGCAGCCGTAGAAAGCTAACACGGTGTCTATAATTGGTGTTCTGGCCACCTTGATCTTTATGGAAATATCCAGTAAATGTAAGATTTCCTTTCTTATGTTTTTCTACTGTATCACATCTCTGAAACATGGGTTCATTTCAGCGGGTAGATTTTCATTGGCAAAAAGGTGCCTCTACAATCCGTGACCTTGTTATGGCTCCTGAAGGGCTCCCCCATATGGCTTGTGCCTTAGCTCAGGTTCCCGAAGCAGAGTCTGAGGCAGGGATTTGCATGCTCATTGCTGTTTGAGAGAATGAGCTTCAGGAAACACTCAAACAGGAGCGTGGCAAGCAAGATACAAAAGTTGAATGAGCTGAGGAAGGATGTAGTCTCTGCTGAAGTCTGGGCTTGGCCTGAAATGGGGGTGGGAGACTGAAGGGTGCTATGGAGCGTGCATCACATCCCTTACAAGAAGACAACTGGTCTTCGCACCTTCGTATCAGCCAGTCGTTGGTTGTGACTAAAGAGGGAATGGGGGTAGGCAGCCCCCAGGTTGCCGGAAACTGAGGCAATGCAAGCTGTGAGCTGGGGAACAGGGGATAGAGGCGGGCATCCACAGCACCTGTGACCGGTGTACCATGGACAATGGCTTCCAGGACAGACACCCCTGTGCCCTCCTTGCCTCTGACCCAACTGAGAGCTGCCACTCTGTTTAATTATAAACCCACTAGGACCCTAGGACCTAGCTGCCTCCTGACCACTGGCTAATGCAATGTCCTAAGACATACAGCAAACCACTCCTCAATTCCCCTAATCACAGGCATTTGATGTCCCCATGCTGGAGTGGCCACAAGCAATATCTGAGTTCACATTCTTATTATTTCTCAACGTTTTGAAATGAAACTGTAAGGGAATGATGTGCCTTGGCTTAACTTGCTCATTCATCCAGTCCATACCCTGCGAGCCCTGGGTGTGGTGTAGCGAGCAGAGCACGCAGTGGTGAACAATGTGCACCTGTTTTCCTGAAGAGCTCAGGGCTTAGAGCCAGAGGTGGGCCCATGAGCAGATCACAGGGCCCGGTGGATGGCTGACACCACAGAGAAATGGGTTGCTTCTGTGCCAGTGCTTTCAAAGCCCCTAATGCCAATGGATCAGGGGAGCACGATGAGAAGGATGCCCAGGGTGGGCATTCGCCAAGTAGGAAAGAGAGTAGCAGGGCCAGGCCTCAGGGCTGCTGGCAAGCATCACTTCTGCGCACACAGTGAGGAGTTTGCTGGGGTGAGTAGGGCGCACGAGGGAGATGTGCAAGGCAGCATCAGGAAAACAAGACAGGCCCCTGCCAAGCAGTTTGGTGAAGAAGTTAAGGTCAACGAGCTCAACATTGCTACTGAAATCTGGGAATTCTTACATCAAGAACAACAAAAAGTGTGATGTTTCTCTGGAGTGTAAGGCAGGGTGGCTCAAGGTTGGAACTCCGACATTAGCGTGAGGTCACCTGCCGGCTCTGTTCCCTTCCAGCTGAGGGACCCTGGGGCAAGTTGCTTGAAGTGGCTGTGCCTCAATTTTGTCACCTGTAAAATGGGAGTAGAAAAGAGTAGTTCCCTCCTAGAATACTTGTGAAGCTGTAACAGTGTCTGGACCAGAGTCAGAGCTCCATGTATCTTGGCTCTGAGGAGCCTAGATTGGTGCCCGGCCTCCTGCATGAATTCAATAAACATTCCTTGAATGAAATCCTGCATCATGTCCTGAAACTTCATGCACATTTTATATTAGGAAGTATATGTCCTTGTGTTTGTTTTAATACAAGATGTTCTCCAGGGAGAGTTTTAAGACAGATTCTCCATGAGGATGCACCTTGTTCCTACTGAGAGTCTGTGCCCCCACCCCCACCCCCAGGGTCACTGTGCGCCCGTAAAATGATGGGATTTGCTTCTCTGTGTCCTGCACACCCAGCTGAAAAAGGCCATTCATGGGAGCAACTGTGTCCAGGGAAAGGGTTAGATGCTGCGGGTGTAGACTCAGTCTACAATGGTGCATTTTGCACATGTTGAAAGATTTTCATGGTCAGGATGCTTTTAACACCGGTGATGTGAGAGGCAGGCTGGGCTGGGATGAGGGGTTTATATGTGGCTGCCCACAGCTCAGTCTAATGAAGTTCGGTGCTCATACTTTTCTGGGATGTAAGTATGAAAAGTTAAAAGGTCCAGGTTTTAAGTCCCTCTGCTCATGGTGGTGGTCATTCTGACACCCAGTTTGTCTTAGTGAGATGGGGTGCTGGGATGTTTGATTTCTTCAGGTAGTTAACCATTTCTCTAAAAGATTAGCCAAGTTGTGTTTAGTTGTCTATTATTATGGAGTCAGATGATAACAGAACCACAATACATGTGTGTGATGGAACAAGAGAGGTTGCTATGGGAAACTTGACTCTTAATTTCCAGAAATTTCTGAGCTTCATTCAGGAACTCAATGTTGCAGTGATATAGCTGCTATAGTAAACACAGAGAGAATACCATCTCCGATAGACTTTCCCTTAGGGAAAAAAAATCCCCCAAATGCTTGTTAAAACACTCTAAGATATTCCTATGGAGTGTGATATAAGCTTTATTTGGTAGATGAGTAAGAAAAAAACAGGGATCCCAAACTTCTAGCAATGACGTCACAACCCCATCTAGCACAGAGGAGTAGACTGTCAGGGTTTTAACGCAGTTGGGTCTCTTGTAGTTGTTGTGTGGTTGAGCATCAGCCCAGACATCCCTCTGTGAACCTGCAAGACACACAGCCATTGAATGATCACTATTCTGCTCTCACAGCAGAATTAAGCCTTCAGTGAGAAGCTCCCAGGCCAATCCCAACAAGTTTTCATGATACTTTTGGAAAGAGAGAAAATGAGAAGTGGGGTGGGGGGGGGCGGGGAACAAAGCAAAGTAAAAGGGAAGAGAACCATCACTCCGTTCCCAAATTGCTTCCAAGCAGCTTTGGAGAGCCAGAAAGGAAACTCAAGGAAGATGGTCTCATCCCCAGAGACAAGCCATGACTCTCTCTTTTCATCTCCAGCCTTCCAAGTTCAGCCTGTCAGAAGCTGGTCTTAGGGTTCTAAGGGCTAAATGCGAAAGTGCCAGCATGGTGTGTTTCTTCTAACTAGTTGTAAGTGTGTGTGCCTCTTGAGCTAGCTAGCTCTCAGACTGTGATGTCCAGCTATCAGTGAAGCTGGGGCTGTGGCCACTGACCTATCACATAATCACTCTTTACTGACAATCTTGCTTCTTCCCATCAGCGCACTGCAGCATGGCTGGAACCACACACAAACTGCTCCTGGAAATCGATGATATAGGAAGTCAATACTTAATCTGAATCAGAGGTCCCTGCCCCAGGACCTGCGTCTGCTAGGATCCACGGCAACCAGAGGGATTCCAGAAGTTCAGAAACCAGAAGCAAATATATCATGAAACTCATGGGCAGTAGACTGATTCACGAGTCACCCTCTGGGTATGTTGGCATCACCTGTAGGCTATCTTGGGGACACAGCCAAGCACTACGTTATGAGATAGGCACACGTGCTAGGGCATCATGCATGGGAAGGAGCAGCTAAAAAGTTGATGCATTGAAATTCAATTGCTGTTCTCAGGGCAGGTGGTGGATGGACAGTTGGGCAGGGGACAGGTGGGTAGTTCAGTATGTAAGAGTAAGGTGTCAGAAACAGAGAGACTCCTTGGAACACAGATGGCTAACTCCTTGCCACAGCACCAGTGGAGACTTAGCCACATTCACACATGGCTTGTCATACTTAATATGGAAGAGCTCAGAACTCCTCTGTCTTGCTTATCCTCAATTAGTATTTGTTGAATGCCTGAATGAATACATGAGAGCCACCATTAAAGTCTAAAGAATTCAAAAATTAAAAAGGTAAACATAGGTACGATATGTAACCTCAGCAAACTCAAGAGTTTGCTTGAGTGACTTTCAATGCTGAGCCCAAGCCAGAGCACCCCCCCGCCCAGGTTCCCTGATTCCCAATTGAATGTTCTCTATATGGGTCCTTCTCTGGCATTTGTCCTTAAAAATCATTATGGAAAATAACTTGAATTAAGTCCGTACTCTCATTTGGGTGGTTTGTGTCACTTAGAAAAAAGCAAAATTGTCTGGTTTCAGTCACACTCTCTGGGTCTTAATCCCCACAGGTGAATGGAGTGCTTGTGCTAGGACCATTGCAGTGGTCTCTAGGTGAGAGTGAATCAAGAAGTAGACATCTCAACAGGGCAAAAAGATGAAGAGAACAATCCTTCTGTGCCACTCATTGTTACATCAGGCAAGGACTAGAGTGTCCCTGGATACTCTAGTGTATTTGCATATAATCCATTTTGCTATAAATTTGCCCTGGAGATGACTTCTCCGTGGTTGGACCAGGGAATTTTCTAGTCCCACAGTTGTCCCTGATTTTTCATCCAGCTCTTTTCCCTCTCCATCTTGCCCACCAAGGGATTCCCCCATCTCTGGATGATAAATAACTCCCAGAATTCTGAAGAGGCTGATGGAACTTTCCCTCTGAGGACCCAAAACCCAACTCCATGAAATCCTGATATGTGAACTTTGCTTTTAGCCTCCCAGACAGTACAGAACAAACTCAGACTTTCTTCCATGAAACAGACTTTCACATTCTTGAGGTCATCAGCGGGATATACCCCTTCTTTTTTCTTCTTAGGAAAACTGTGGGTTCCTTTAGATTTCTCACCTTCTCTTATCCAGCATACACTCTTTCAGAGCAACTCGGGTTTGCCAAAGTACTTTTAAGTGCCTGCTCAGAATGGGTCTAGGTGTGATAGGACTCCAGATGGGTGTCAAAGGTGGTCATCCTCTTTATTTTGGTCACCTTCTCTTGTGGGTTCAAAGGTCTGAAGTGTGGGCATTGGTGCAGGCGTGCACACACGTGTGCAAAGCCAGCCTGGCAGGCGTGGAGGCATTAAGACAGCAGCCCCCCCAGTGAGTTAGCATACTTTCCAATTCCCTGTGATGAGTTAGAGAGACCGAGAAGGCAAAGCCGACTGATACAATGGTGGTTTTCTCAGGACTCGAGACTGAATTAATTGTGTACACCTTGAGGAAAGTGTGGAGGAAACAATAGGAACGCTTCCTTTAAAGTCATCTTATTAAGGGAGAAGCATCCTGGCCTCTGTCTCGCAGGGAACCTCCAATCTGCCTTATCAAACACAAGGTGCTTGCGAGATGCAACAGGTCCCTTCCTCCAAAGCTGTGTTCTTACATTCTCACACCCCCTGTAGGCTTTGAAATCAGTGTTCAAAGTGGACTTTCTGAATTCATGAAAACCCACAGGTCTATAATCCATCCCTAATGGAAGTCAAACATGACACCGGCGAGATAAAACACAGTGGCCTCCCCCTCTGTTCACAGTAGGTGTCTGCGGATAATAAATATTTTATTTTACTACAAAAACAAATAACTAAACATACCCCCTGTGTTTGTTCTGAACTCAACAGTAGCTTTTGTGAGTTTACTATATTTCAAAGCCGAGCGAGGAAACCACAGTGTCACGTCGGTAACTGGGTGCACTTATACAAAAGGAAACCAAAGCTGCTTTCATTCCCTACAAACTGCGTATTACAGCGATGCCAGCCAGTGCCCCTCGGCTGAGGGACTCATTGGCACTCTTCTTCTGCGTTCTGGTTAGGGGGGCAAAGAGTAGCCACCACAGAAACAGGCAAAGAGCAAACGTGTTCAGAATTCATCATCTTCTGACCTGAGCCCTTCTGATTGACTCTCCACAACCAACATTCACGAGAAGCCCTCAACGAATTTACTGACTTGGTGCCTTGTGGACCTCGTTTTCCTCATCTTCCTCTGTCCAGAAGTCAAGGCCTGAGGCTCTTTGGAATCCTCCAGAGAGGAGAAAGATGAGTCAGGTTCTAAGGCTACTAATCTCCAGAAGAATTCAAGGCCAACTTTGATGAAAACCATTCTGTTTCACGGTCTCCATCAGGCTGTAGAAATATCACCACTACATATTTTAAGGGTTTCAAAATTGCTTTGGGTAGGTTAGAAGCTTTAAATCAAGTAGCTGATTGAATAAAGTAGACAATGCCCGAAGTTTGTCTATTTATGTTGTTGCCTTCGTTACTCTGTGTTGGATTGTGAATTGTCCAAGTTAGTGGCTCCACTAAAAATTCTTCTGGAATGTTCTGGAGTGTCATTTGACCTTCTGTTTCTTTGCTCATGTTGCATTGACTTAAGGATCATGGGAAGATTTTCACGTGACCCAGTCTCTAGTGCATTTGTTCATACTGTTGGCTAAATGGATTACTGGCCCAGAAACTCAACATGGCAGTGATTAGAGTTAGGCATGGCTGCAGGCCACCTCTGGGTTAAAAGAGTTGGCAACGGCACATTACTCAGATTTCATTTTCGTTTGCCAGCCCCACCATTTCTACTTCTGGTTGTCCAAGGATATGGATTGGTGTGAATTCCTGCAGCAGTAGAGAAGGACTGCACCATAGATCGCCCTCATGGCACACACCTAAAACATCTGCTCTGCCTCTGTAATTATTAACTGTGCGTGTCAATTTGGAGGGTGATTTTGGATAAGATTAACATGTAATTCAGAGAATTTTGAGGAAAGCAGATTGCCCTCCATCAGGTAGGTGGGTCTCATCCAATCAGTTGAAGGCCTGAATGGAACAAAAAACTGACCTTCCTGAGCCAGAGGAAATTCTCCAGAAGATTCTCTACAGACTGAAGCTCTATCACCAGCTCCCCTGGGCTTCTAGCCTGCTGGCTTGCACTGCAGATTTGGACTTACCAGCCTTCAGAACCATGTGAGCCAATTCTTCATAACAATCTCTTTCTGTTTACAAATGCATTCTGTTGGCTGTTTCTCTAGAGAACCCTGACTAATAAAACCTCCTAGCCAAGCACAGTAAAAATGAGATAATATCTAATAATAAAAACACAGTAATGTGGTCATCAGCTTGTCCTCAGTGTAAATGCCACCAAAGGTTCCGGGAACCCAAGAAAATGTGTATATTTTGACTTTCCTGAGCTATGCCTGAGTGCCACCTATATGGCCTCTGTTCATCCAAGATAAGAGACAGTGAAAGATACCACTTGAGTTCATGGCAACCAGTTGCTACCGACATCCATAGTTTTTTGTGTGTTTTTGTTTTTTTTGTATAATGTCCTCTTTTAAAAGCTCTTCATGGAAAAGAAAAAGATGTTCTGGCTTTTTTTTTTTAAAGGAAAGGGTACACAAATTACTGTGTTTTCCTTTTTTGCAATGGTGCCTTGTAAGGTGAGTCTGAAATCTGGGGATGAATTATAGAACCTATCTAGTTTCTTACCAAAAAACATGTCCTTCCTCTTTTCCTTGTCATCATTGACATTTTTCCCACGTTACTTCCTGCCTCCACATGGCGAGACCCAATTTTGTGGAGATGGGGCAGAAATAAACAGCCCTGGTTACAGCTCGTGCTCAGGGTCCCCTCCTCATCCTTCTGACACTTGTTCTCAGCCTGGGGTTACTGTGGGGGGCTCTGACCCATGGTTTCAGCCAATCAGGACACCGGACAGGAGATAGGAGGGTTGTTAGAAATGAGAATCAGCAGGAGACTCTCCCCAGAGGCTCCTCAGGCCAGCCGTGTCCCCCCCAACAGGTCCTCTCTGCTCCCTCAAGCTAGGGTCTGCCCTGATCTCTTCTGCTGCCTTCCCAGCCCTAGCCCCAGTTCCTCCCCTTGTCCCTTTGGGCATAGAGGTGGTAATAGCTCCATTGTGGGGGGCTCTTACATCACCTCTCATGGTTTCCAGCCCCCCCAGCAAACCCTTGTAATTGGATCTTTTGTAAATAAACTCTCCCTGAATTATTCTAATTTGAGTGTACCATCTGTTTCCTGCTGGGACTCTGACTGATTCCCAGTTGGGGATTTTAAAACTATGTAGGTCTTTGTTTTTGTTTTGTTTTGTTTTGTTTTGTTTTTTGTTTTGTTTTTTGCCTTTTGACTAGAGCATGGCTTAGGGTTGAGCCTTTAATAATTGAAAGTCTAAGTTCAAGTCTGAGCAAGTTGGCCACTGTCTACACTGAGCTGCACTGGCTTTAGCAGAAAGGTGGAACTGATTCTGTTCATTTGAATAGATCTGTCTTAAGGGAGGCATCTGTGCCACACATTGTGAGGGACCCAAAGAAGCGAGGACGTGGATTTGCTTGCCTGTTGTCAGGGCCAAGCCGTTGGCCCGGAATCACGAGTGAGCCCTTGACTCTGTGGAGTCTCAGTCTCAGGATGGAGCGGCCAGCTTTCCCATCTGCACACCCAGAAAAGTGCCCACGTCCTGGGGGCTCAACTCTGGTGGCCAAAGGGCACACACAAGAAAAGGGCAGGATGCTTGAAGCAAAATTGAACATGTTTATGACCTAATCAAAGCAGCTCTTAGATTTGAAGTATAAACATCTCAGAGATAGACCTGGGCCAAGACCATTGCCAAATAAGGACAAAGACACTGGGATCAGTGTCAAGGCCCAAAGTCACCACCTCCAGGAAGCCGCCCTGACTCCCTCAGGGCTGGGTTCATGGGACACAGCATTCAGGGTGCACTCATGGGTCCTTAGTGGTGGGGGGTCAGGAGAGGCTCATGGGTCACATTAATCATCCCCCAGCCTGGGCACGATGGTCCTGGTCACGTGGTCTGAGTGATGCGATCCTAATACGTGCCCCCATTTTATATAGTGGCTGCTGTCACACAAACTGGAGAACTTTAAACAACGGAAACTTAGGGGCTCAGTCAGTTAAATGTCCGACCGTTGATTTATAATGCGACTAGGGGGCCAGAGGCTGCAGCCAAGGAACATGGCAGCCACCAGAGCTCGAAGGGACAAGGATCGGATTCTCACCTGAGCTTCCAGAGGAAGTACAGCCCCACCCACACCTTGATTTTGGCCTAGTGATACTGATTTTGGAATTCTGTCCTGCAGACTGTAAGATAGTATTTTTTTTATTTAAGTTTATTTACTTTGAGAGAGAAAGAGAGAGAGGGAAGGAGGGAAGGACAGACAGAGAGGGAGAGAATCTCTCCCTGGAGAGGAACTCACGAACTGTGAGATCATGACCTCAGCTGAAACCAGGAGTCCGATGCTTAAGCAACTGAGCCACCCAGGCGCCCCTCCCTCTGCCTCACTCTTAATAGGACCCCTGTGATGGTGTTCAGGGCCTGCCCAGACATTCCAGCGTATCTCCTCATCTCAAGACCCTCTGGTTTGTAACATCCACAAACTCTTTGCATTTATTTATTTATTTATTTATTTATTATTTTTTTAATGTTTATTAATTTTTGAGACACAGAGACAGAGCAGGGCAGGGACAGAGAGAGAGAGAGGGAGACACAGAATCCAAAGCAGGTTCCAGGCTCTGATCTGTCAGCACAGAGCCTGACCTGGGACTCGAACTCACAGACCGTGAGATCATGACCTGAGCTGAAGTCGGACACTCAACCCACTGAGCTACCCAGGCGCCCCAAACTCTTTGTGATAGAAATATCACAGGTTCCAGGGATTAGGGTCTGTCATCTTTGGTGGCCAATATTCTGCCCACCATGATGTCAGTGTATATGTCCTCAGGTAACACACACATACATATTTAATTTTTTACAACTCCACGTGCAAGCAGCATGTCTTTATATACTTCACTGTACGTATGTACTTTGCACGTAGACACATGGTATGTTAATATGCAAGTACTGAATATTTTAACTCGGCTTCTCCAACCGAATTGGCTGCCGGGTGGCTCTTTCGCCACAGGGGCTGAGGTTGCTCATCTCCGTGTCTCCAGCGCCTGGTGCACAACATTGCAAAGACTCGGCGTGCACTTGACCACCTTCTTCACCGACTGCGTTTTTCTGCACCTGATAGGCATTGCTCGCTGATCCAGCAGACTTCTGACTGTGCCCTGGACCCTGGAATAGGCGCCAACGTCCAGGCCCCTCTTTTCTGCCCGAAGTACAATCCAGGCGGCAACTAGCAGGCTCGGCTTGACTGAACCACGGTGCTGCCCTGTGCCCTGTGCCCTGGAGCCCGAGGCCTGGGAAAATGTCTCAGCCTGCGGTCACCCAGACATGTGGATGGAGGGCCGAAGAGGCTGAAGCTTTGGCTCCCAACAGACATAGATGTGCAGCAGCCGCCCCCCCCCCCGCCCCCCGATGCTCTGCCAGAAGGTGGAGTCTGGAGGAGACCCTCTGCTGAGCTTGGCCGAGCCCACTTCGGCTGCAGCCACGCTCTGAAATGGAGAACAGTCTGTTGGCTCAGCACTTGGGTTGTAAGAAAGCATCTGATGACACAGAGGGACCCTGGTGCACCCGTGGACGCCCAGCCTGGGCACCAGTGTCGGTCGTGGTGTAGCTTTTTCTGGACCTCAATAATGGTCGTCAGTCCTCCCTGCACACTGGTCTACACAGCCATTCCGTTGGCTTTGTGTGTTGAAATAAGACCCTAAATATTCCTTTAATACAGTTTGGGGACCTTTTTTTTTATGTGTTCCTGTGGTTTATATCATCATTCTTACTGTACTAAAATTTACATGCCCTTTTTAAAAAAAATAATATTGTCATGTAAATTTTTGTAAGCTCTAGGTTTATTTTATGGCCCATAAACTTAGACAACATATTAAAATCTTGGGAGAATTTAATATCAGCAGCAGATTATCCTAAAAAAAGAAAAAAACACACCTAATTCCTGGGAATTACAGGGACAGAGGCGTATCAAGTATGTTAAAAGGTTTAATAGCTGTTAGTAAATTTTACTGCTGCTGTCAATAACTCCATAATATATTGGGCCAGTTAATAGGTCAATGGAACATATTTATATCTTGCTATAAACTGTTTAGCCAAGAACAAACTAATTTCTAATGATAATGAAACACGGAGTCAATAAATATTAATTTTAGTATTTCTAATTTAAATACAATTTTTTTTACATCTTCCATAAATGCTAGGCTGGCAGCATTAAGACATATATTATTGGTTTTGTGCTCCAAGGGCAAATGTGTTAAAAATTAACTGTGATATTTAGGCTAGAGCACAATGTTTGTGAGTGGCACAGCCTTCAAAGTGTGTGATTCTTTATTTTGTTATTAAAACTGTAACAATACTTAGGATGTCATCTACAATATTTGTTCAATCACTAGACATTTTCATGCATCTTAAAAAACAAACACATTGTATGAATGCACTTTTCAAAATATATTTTTAAGAAATCATGGTGAGTTTTTATATTTAAGACATTTGGAATTCCCAGATTGCTTCTTTTCCTAATTCTCAAGTCTTCCGTTTGGTCATCTAAGAGGTGAATAAATCCAGCCTTGCAGCTCAGATGCACAGAGCCAGCAGATGGAAATTTCCCATCTCCCTTATGCTATGGGCATGTTTCTGGTGAGAAACAATGCCATGAATTAATTGTGTTTCCAGAAGACTTGAGGGGTTAGGGAGTGATTGTCCAGATAAGCCTTTTGTGAAAGTGCACGTTTATAAGCGTTTGTCATCAAGTGGGATCTCCGGAGGTAAGATGCACACCCAGCTAGAAAAACACACAGGGATCTCAGCCACAGTGCTTTTTCACAGTGGAGACACGTCTGGGTGCACTACTCCCTGGTGGGCAAGTGTTTGTGGGGCTCCCTCTGCCTGGAGCTTTTCTGGGCATGGCAGCCACGTGTCCACGTTTGTTCCTGTCTCTGATGTTGCCTGAGCTATATCACTACAGTCAAGGTCCCCTGGCGAGTTTCAACTCTCTTTATCGATCTTGCCAATGTCACTTGCTCTCATGGACTGCATTGTGTCCCACTCCCACCCTAAAACGTATATGTTGAACCCCAATCCCTGGTAGCAACCCAGAATGTGACTATGTTTAGCGGTAAGGCTTTTAAAGAGGCAATTAAGGCAAGGGAGGCCTTTGGGGGGTCCTAATCCAATCTGACGAGTGTCCTTAAAAGAAGGGGAGATTAGGTGTGCACACACACACGCACGCACACACACACGCGCACACACACACACGCACACACACACACGGAAGGCAGCCATCCAGAAGCCAAGGAGAGGGGCCTCAAGAGAAACCAGCCACACAGACACCTTGATCTCCTGCTTCCAACCTCCAGAGCTGGGAGAGAGGTCATGTCTGTTGTGTAAGCCCCAGCCTGTGCTACTTTGTTACGAAGTCCCAGTAGACTGACGCACTTACTAACCCATGAATCCTACTTTTAATTTTAAAATTCTGTCACTTTGGTTTAGAGGGAAATGGAAGTCCAAAACATTCCCCTCAGGAGTGCAGGGAGCCCCAGCTTCGGAACTATCGACATTTGGGTAGAATGATTCTGCGGCGGACTGTCCTGGGCCCGGCGGGATGTTTAGCAGCACTCTGGTCTCCACCTGCTAGGTAACGGTAACGTCACGTGGACTTGGGATAACCAAATGTGTCTCTAAACATTGCCCAGTTCCCCCAGGGTCGGGGTGGGGGACAAGATGGCCCCGGATGGCAAATGCTCTGACATTGCGTTCACTCTGAAGACATGTAGGCCTGAGCTCACGCGCACATGTGTGTCTAGGGGGCTAGGCAGCATGTTGTGCACACATCATGTGAAGAAAGACAGAGAGTAGAAGGGGCCTCAGAAGTTCCCAGGCCAGGCCTATACTTTTCAGAGGAGGTCACAGACCCAGCAGGAAGCGCTTGCCCCAGGCCTTGGGGACACTGGTGGCCAGGCCCTTCTCCCTGTGTGGAGCCCTGAGCCATTTCCCTCTGGTTTCCACGGGAGGACAGGGTGGGCAGAGGCCAGGGGACAGTGTGGTGGCAAAGGCAGGTTTGCGACTCTCAGGGAAGCCAGCGGCAGCCCTGTGGCCGACCACACCAGTTCTGGCCCTGTTTTCTGGTGCCTCTGTCTAGAGGCGTTTATTAAGGCATTGCAAGGCCCCAGCTGCCTGTAACTCTGGCGGAGGTCATCTGCAGGAGGCCCCGGGAAAAGCAAAGATGGCTGACTTGTTACTGATGGGGAAGCGAGGGCACGAGCCACAGGGCTCGTGGCCATCGTGGGGATGGCCCAAGCAGGTCGGTTCCCTTCCGCTGCCCCTCCACTCCTCGCTGCCTGCCATGTTGTGCTCTGGAACCTGGCACCTTGGCCTGTATCTTCCAGGCTCCCTGCCTGGTCCTCAGTTTGCCCTCGTGTGGCCAATGGGAGGGGCCAGCAGAGGAAGGGAGAGGGGACAGGACTGGGGCAGGGTCGAGGTGTCGATTCTCTCGTCTCGCCCTGAGCAGCTGTGGGTTGGCTGGTGACTGTGTCCTGTCGCATGCACCTTTCCTGAGGTCCTTCCTCTACACCCAAAGCTCTCAGTCATCAGGCCATGGTGGCCCTTCCCTCCCCTCCCTTCAGGCCTGGGTGGTGAGGGCTCCATGTCCTTGCTAGTCCCCGAGGCCTCACCTTGTCCCTCGCTGACTTCCCAGGGCTCCTACACTAACCCCGTGGGTCTACCTGCATCCCCAAGGCCACGGGGCGGGTTGATGGGGGGCGGTGATGCAAGACCCTCCTTTGATTTCTACTGAGTGAAGTCTCAAGCCTGTGGCTGGGGTCATCCCGCTTTGCAGAGGTCACTGTTGCCTTCACTTTCCTCTTTTATGTTTAAACTGACACAATCCCCCCAATTAATATGTTATATTAAATATTAGGCTTTAATAATCTAGTATTTTATTAATATATTTTAATATTTAATGCTAACATTTTATGTGGAGCTCTCAGTCATATTAATCTAGTAAATTCTGCTAGTAAAATTAATTTTTTTATCCGATTTTACCTTTCGAATAGTAAAGGTTATGGCAGAGTAAAAATAATTAGATTTCTTTGGGGGAAGTAATGGGGATAAAGGTTCATTTCCCAGAAAATGGTTTCTCCACCACATCCTCTGTTTTCCAAAGCCTCCTGTGGGCATCTCACGCGCCCGAAAATTGGCCCCGAAGGGAAGGGGGGTGGCTACTTGCCAAATGCCTCTTTGATGATTTTTAGAATTTTAGAATTGAGAGAACTTTACAGAAAGATGGATGGTCCCTCAGAGTTACGGATAAGAACAGGGTGGCCCCATCGCCCCACAAGCAAGAGCTGCTTTGCTGAGAAGCCTCCCTTTCCTCCTCCACCTTTGCTCTATGCATAAGTTGGCTGGCACAAATCTTTACATAATCTGATCTCTAAATTAGTAACTCGGTCACATAGTAAATCGGAATATGCATGTCGCCTCGCTCGGATGGCACGTCGCCTTCTCTGCTTGCTCGGCTGTTTGATGTGCTTTGCTTTTATCCCCTTCCACTTCCTCCTCCGGGAGAGCCTTTCTGCAGGGGTGGGATTAGGACCCAAGCACCTGGAGAGAAAGGGGAAGGTTGCATGTTCCCCCCAAGAAACTCCGGGCCATGGGGGAATGTTTGCCGTGTTGTCTTGAGGGTCTCCCTTCCCTGCCCCCCCCTCAGCCCCACCGTGTTCTGGGCCCCTTTCTGCTCAGAGCCCCTACCCCACTTTGGAATCCCACCCAAGTCTCTCTGGCCAATCCTACAGGATCTGGAATGTTTCCTTTCTGGACCCCTTTGAAATACGCTTTCCCCAGGGGACCAGCTGGTCCTATTGAGTTGTCAGGCTGGGAAACATCCCTACACTCGAGGAAGACTTGGAGCTAGAAACCCTGACAAACTCCTATCCAATAAGGTGCTACCGATGGCCGGGTCCTTGCTCTGCCAACGCTCCCTCAAGTTTTTACATTCATGCAGCTCCTGGTCTCTAGTGATGGTAGGAAAGCGGCATAGCAAGTGAATTGGGAAAGCAGGCTCTTTGCAGGTTTCAAAAATCCTTAAAACTCATTTCCTGTGGGTTGGGGAGACTGTCACGGCCCCTGTTGTCCACTTCCCAACAAACCCCTGGGCTTCCTACCACAGACTCCCCTAAGACCTGGGCCGCTACCCTCCCCAGTGAGCCAGCTCTCCATGCTTGGCTCGTTCTCTCCTCTGCCCAGAATTCCCCACTTCCTTCTCCCTCCTCACTTAAAACGTGTTTTGATGGTCAAAAACCACTGGATCCTAAAGACAAGAGGCTATGTATGGACCATGATCTCGAAGCCCAATGTTAAAATTATCCACCTTTATTTCGCCCGTTTATGGCACGCGTATTTTTGTATTTTTTTAAAGCTGCCTAATTTAATATTCAGAGATGGGGTTCGAGGAACCAAACGTAACTTAATCTTGGGGCCCTTGACCTGTGCAGGGGCTCCTTGCCATACTGCTGATTTCAGTTCTTTCTCTAAAAGAGGCCACCCAAGTCGTGTACTTCCCAGCTCCCCAAAACCTGGAGCTGTCTTTGTCCGTATCACCTGAGTTTTCCCAAGGTATTAAAATCTCTTTCTAAATGGGATTCCTGGCATTGCGTGTGGGCCATGGGGGTGTGAATCAGAGTTTACTCCCTGAGTGCTGGCCCGGAGGCGATTCCAATATTACTATCACAAATAACAGCGAGCAACATGTTTATGCATTAATTTTTGTCCACACTCCCTATTATTTCCTTGGAATAGACTTCCAGGAGGAGAATTAGTGGCTGGCAGGGGTGGGGGTGGGCAGAAGAGAAATAGATTTCTGTTTCTTCATACTGGCAAATCGCTTTCCCCGATGGACATGCCGTCAGCATGATGAGGATTCTACCCAAAGGCACCCTTACCAGTACTTAAAAATAAGCATTGTAAAATTCGTGTCAATTTGGTAGGTGACAAATGGGATCTTCTTGTTCTCACCTTAATTACTCGATTACTTGCAAGGTTGAACTCTTTAATAGTCACTGTCCGTCTGTATTTACATTTTATAAACACCCTGGCTACCTCCTCGAGGCTTTGTTTCCTTTTATTTAACAATGCATGCACTTCTGTGTATTAAAGTTGTTAATCATTGTGCACCTTACTGGCTTAAAATATTACTTTCTTAGTTTGACATATGTTTTTTAACTTTTCACACTGGAGGTCTTCCGACGTCAAAAGTTTTAAAATAATAGACGGTTATTTTATTGATGTTCTCACTATGTTGTTTTTTTTTTCCTTTGCTTTTTAAATTAGAGAGCCCTCATACATCCAAAGGTCAAATCATCTCGTATATTATTTGATTTTTATATTTAACTTACTATCTCATCTAGTGTTTGTTTTAGTATGTGGTGTGAGAAGAGCATTTAGCTCAATATTTTTTTTCTGTTTAGCCAGCCGGTTGTGCTGGCACCATTTATTAAATAACCAACCCGTCTCTCCTTGGTTTAAAAAGACTCCTTTTCACATTTTAAGTGCTTGTGCATGTTGGAGGCTGCTGGAGAGAGACCCATTCTGTCCTGTGGACAGGCCCATCTGCTCTTGGGACACTGGTTTCACAAACCCAGATTACTATGCACATTCATAAATGAAAGGGCAAGAGCTTGCTTATTAGTCTCACTGCGACACATTTAGTCTTTTCTAAAAATTCCATTTTAAGACTTTTTTATTATCAAATACAACACGCATATTAAAAAGTGCATAAAATAACAATGTAGAACTTAACAAACTATTATAAAATGAATATCCTTGTAACTATCACCCAGGTCAAGAAATGGAACATTGGAGATCCGAGAGGCTGGGCTTGGTCCTTAAGCCCTGTTGTCCACAAAGAAACACCATCCTGCCTTTTAGGGCAAATCACAGCCCTGACTTTGTTTATCATTTTTAATCTAAGTACGCATTCTAAAACCCGGTAATGTAATTCTGCACATTTTTGAACCTTATAAAAATGTACTTATATATAAACGGACTCTATTTAAAAAGACTTTTATGCTCTTTTGTATCTAGATGTTTTTGTTCAATGTTTTCTTTTTAAAAGGCATCCATATTTTTATGTGTAGTTTTAACTCAACCATGTTCATTGTTACGTAATATCCTATAGAACTAATTTTTGAAATGTGATTTGAAAACCTGAATTGTTTCTAGTTTGAGGCTCTTCTGGATAATGCTGCTGTAGATTCTGGTACATGTCTTCCAAGGCACACATGCACACATGTTCTCTTGAGCACACACTTGAGACTTTATGTGCTATGCCTCAGAGTGTGGGCATATGTTTAATTTTGATAGATAATACTAAGTGTTTTTGAGCATGTCAAACCAATTATGCAGCCACGAGCAGAGTGTAAGGATTTCCATTCTCACCATTATCTGGTATTGGTTGTCTTTTTCATTTTGGCTTTTCAGGTGGATGTGACACTATCACATGTGGTTTTCATTTACATTTCCTCAATAATTAACAAAGCTGAACACATTTCCATGTGTTTACTGGCTGTTTCAATTCCCTCCTTTGTGAAGTGCCTGTTCATGTCTTCCGCCCACTCCTACTTGGGTGGTCTGTCCTTCTCCTGTTGTTTTGTAAAAATTCTTTATATATTCCAGGCTTGAGCCTCTCACAAGTGTATGGATTGCAAATATCTTCTTCCATTTTGTGGTTTGTCCTTTCCTATGCTTGATGGTGCCTATTGATGAGAAAATGTTCTCATTTTAAAGGGGTTCACATCTGGGGTGCCTGGGTGGCTCAGTAGGTTAAGCATCTGACTTCAGCTCCGGTCATGGTCTCATGTCTCGTGGGTTTGAGCCCTGCGTCAGGCTCTGTGCTGACACCTCAGAACCTGGAGCCCGTTTCAGATTCTGTGTCTCCTGCTCTCTGTCCCTGCTCCACTTGCACTGTCCCTCTCTCTCTCTCTCTCTCTCTCTCTCAAAAATAAATAAACATTAAGAAAATTTAAAAAAATAAAAATAAACGGGTTCACATTTATTCAAATGTGTCAGTCAAATCCTTTTGGGATGCTTTATGTGTCCAATGTAAGAAATCTTTTTCTACTCAAAAGTCATGAAGATGTGTTTTTATAATGTCTTCTAAACATGTGTTCATTGGCCTTTCACATTTAAGTCTATAACCCCTTGGAAGAGAATTTGGGTATAGAGTGAGTTAGTGACCCAATTTCCTATTTTCAGTATGGATACCAATTTCCTCACCATTGTTTTTGAAAATTCATCTTTCCTTGTTATTTTGCAACTACATCTTTGCTGTAAATCAATTGCTATATATGTACAGGTTGGTTTCAGATCTTCTAATTTCATTCTATTGCTCTGTTTCAGTATAGCTTTGCCAATACCCACTGGTTTTAATTTTTTTTTTTAACGTTTATTTATTTTTGAGACAGAGAGAGACAGAGCATGACTGGGGGAGGGTCAGAGAGAGGGAGACACAGAATCTGAAACAGGCTCCAGGCCCCGAGCTGTCAGCACAGAGCCCGACGCGGGGCTCGAACTCACGGACCGCGAGATCGTGACCTGAGCTGAAGTCGGCCGCTTAACCGACCGAGCCACCCAGGCGCCCCAATACCCACTGTTTTAATTAATAAAGCATCACAATGAGCTTTAATTTCAGAGAAAGCAATTATTCCTACTTGTTCTTCTTTTTGGAAATGGACACCTTGGATTTCCATGTGAATTTTTAAATCAGTTTTACAACCAGTCCACAAGGAAAGCCTCTTTAGAACTACTGTATTGTCACTCAGATCTACTGATTATCTTCAAGGAGTTGAAATCTTGATTCTATTGTATCATCCAATTGACAAATGGTGTATGTCTTCATTACTTACCTCTCCTTTAACTTAATGTAATAACTTTTATAGTTTCTTATACAGGAGTCTTGCCCATGTTATGTGCAATGTTTATTTCTATGTACCTAACTTTTTTTTCCCTTATCATATTGACAATGGTACCTTCACAATTCTCAGTTTTTGTTTCATGAAACTATATAAAATAACTTTTATATATTAACTTTGCATCCAGAAAAAGTTTTAAAGTCATTGATTAATTTATTAATCTTCAAAATCCTGTTGGGCTATTGATACACAAATTCCTTACTTATTATTTTATTTATTTTTTACCATTTTCACAAATGATAGTTTTGTTTCTTCCTCTCCAGTGCATTTTTCACCTTTCACCTTGTCAGCTGCTCTAGTGAGAACTTTCAGCACAGTTTTGAAAAGAAAAGGGGGATGATACTGGGCATTCTGGTCCTGTTCTTCATAATTTAGTCTTCCAGCTGATTTTCAGAACAGTTTTTTTTTCCAAGTGAAATAAAATCCTGCTGAGATTTTCACAGGGATTGTACCTTGGTGCCTGTATCCTATGTGATCTGCACAACCAGAATCAAGGGATTTCTCTTTATTTATGCCAGTTTAGAAATAACATAACATTTTCTCCTTGTGGTACCTTTTCACTCCTTGTAGGTATGATCCCACATTTCTTTCTTTGATTGTGCTTCTTAACATGAGAGGCATGTAAATTCCTAACCATCTTCTAACTGGATGTTGGCATCCAGAAGTGCTGGCAATGCTTACAGCGTTGTCTTGTATGTTTCTGCCCTTTTATTATGTTTCCTCATTGATTTCTCTGGGTTTTCTAAGTTATATTTGCAGCAAATACACATTTGTCTTCTTTTTAGAATAGTTGCATCTCTTAATTCTGAGTTCTTTAGACAAGCTTATGTTTACAATTTTCAAATGATTTGCTTCTTTCATTCTTCTGTTATTCTGTTCTAATGCTATTGAGCTTTTTATTTAAAAGATTCCTACACTTGGAAATCTGTTAAGGCTTACTTAGAGTTTCCTCTATGGCTTTGTGTATGGCCTGCCATGTGGGTAATTTTGTATATATTTAATATGCAGTTGAAGAAAGGTAGTCTGTATTTGTAGGGGAATGTTTGTGTGTGCTTATACATGTTCATACAAACACACAGGATGATTAGAAAGCACTAACTCCAGTGCAATATGCATATTCATATACAGTTGTCTGTGTGTGATGATTGAACTTGTTAATTTTGTCAATTAAACCCTCTACAGGCACACTTTTTATTCCTGTCTATTTGATTTTCCAATGCCAAAGAAAGTAAATCCAAACCTCCCTCTGCGGCTTTGGTTTCATTAATTCATTTTTTTAAATAATTAATTTTTCCTTGATATAATTTGATTTATGTTGTTCACTGTTTATAGGATATGACTGTTATTCCTTCTCAGGTGATTTTAATTTTCCTCAATATCAAATATATACTTCTTTATCCTACTTGAATATTTCTATCTCGAACTCTGCCTTCTCTGTTATGAATAGTGCCCCGTTTGCTTTCCTTTCGTTAGCATTTGACTGTCTGACTCTTTACTTTAAAAGTGTCCATATCATTTGGTGTAATGTGTGCATATAAGCAAAGCTGAACTGTGTGTAATTTCTGTTTACTTCTCTGCACATCTTTTGATAGAAAAATCAGAGTTGGTCACAGTTGTTATCATCACTAATATATTTTGGCCTTATTTCTGTCCTCATTGTTTTGTTTTCTATTTGGTCATAAAACCGAATTTTTATCCTTTTGACCCACTGTTGGCCCCACCAGCCACACTGGGAATGATGTCAAAGCCAACAGCCTCCAGCTGTACTGGGGCCCTCTGAGTGGGAGTTTGGTGCAGTCTTTGGCCAATACTCTTATGACTGGGCAAGCACAAGACCAGATCCCTGCTGAGCTCAGAGCAAATGCTTGAGCCTGTGAACTTGCACTTCTTTCCCAGGATTATTGTTTCACCACTGGGAAATCGTGGCCCATTTTTTCATAAAAACAGTAAGAACGGTGTTGGTAGAGTAGCACTATCCGAGAACACACCTTTTGTTGCTGTGAGACAATATACTTCTTTATCCTATATATATTTATCCTCAATATATCCTAAGTATATATTGAGACAAACGGCAGCTCAGTAAGAGGGAAATAGACACAGGTAAATGTAAAGCAATGCTTCTGCCCCAATTCAGTCTGATCTTTGTGGCTAACTACAGTGTGTTTTCACTAGATCACTTCTTACCCACCAAGCACTGGGGCAGTCAGGGTGAAGCAGTTAGTATAATTTAACTGAGAATAGTTCATCACTTGTAATCAGCTTAACTTCCTTTGGATCCTGGAGTTGCAGAACTGCTGAGGGAAGGGCAGTAGCAATAATTATTATTCATAAACAATCAATACCTTTGAACTAAATGTTTATCTCTAGGGGTTTATTTCCTCACACAGGCCATTTCCTGAATCTAGTCTTAAGGAACAAACAAAGGAAAAAAGACCTTAATGCAAACCCCAACTCTGCCACCAACTGCACCTCTTTCCTTATCAGTAAAATGGGCACAAGGACATTTGTCTATGGGCACGCTGAGTTCAGTGAGTGCTATTGAACTTGAAAGTGACTAGCAAAGAACCAGAAATGCTGTAAGCCCTCCGAAGCTTTTCTGAATTAATTTGTAGGTAGTGGCAAGATGGATGCCATTGTTTGGTTTTGAATATAGCCATAGAAAACATTAACACATTTAGTATAACCTTGACCAAATTAGCACTGACATCTAATTACTTGGGCCAAGGTGTTATAGTTAAGGAAATATCAACTTGGTAGGTTGAAGAAGCCATATACATAGCTTGAAATCAAAATAAACTTTTACAATGTGATATTGTTAATATTCTCTGATTGCATACATTCAGATTTAACCCAAGTAATCCAATTTACATCTTATATTTAGAAAACATAGAGCAAAACGTATTGACCAAGTGATTCAATTTCAATCCTTATTTCCTAAAGCATCCAACCTTGCTTCCTTGACAGAATCTCTCTTCTGTTATCTTATGCTTGATTTTCATGGATGTTGGAAAATATAAGCCACTTCCAATTTAGTAGAAGGCTAATTCTGAACTTTACCAATCATTAAAATTGCAATATATAAATATGAGGCTTTACATAGAATGTAAAGTTTTTAAAAGCATTAAACAAAGAGGAACTCTTCCAGTTAATTCTGCTTTTCTGAATATATCTCTACCCCTCCTCCTATCTTTCTCTTGTTGTGTTATGATATAGGAAACATGAAAGAAAGACTTAATTAATTAATTTATTTTAAAATTTATTTTTGAGACAGAAAGAGAGTGAGTCGGGGAGGGGTAGAGAGAGAGGGAAAGAGAGAGAAGCAGGCCCGAAACTTTCAGCGTGCAGCCTGACGCGGGGCTCAAACCCACGAACCACAAGATGATAACCTGAGCCGAAGTCAGATGTTTACGTGAGCCATCCAGGCGCCCCAAGAAAGAGTTTAATTTTTTATGTTCATTTATTTTTGAAAGAGAGAGAGACAGACAGAGAGAGAGAGAGAGAGAGAGAGTGCAGGGGAGGGGCAGAGAGAGAAGGAGACACAGAATTCAAAGCAGGCTCCAGGCTCCGAGCTGTCAGCAGAGGGGCCCACACTCACGAACCACGAGATCATGACCTGAGCCAAAGTCCGGCACTTAACTGAGCCACCCAGACGCCCCAAGAAAGACTTAGTTTAAAGTGATGCTGAGAAGCTATGAGGAATGTCAGCAGCAGACAACGGCATCGAGAAAATTCTGTACCATATGTAGCTAAAGAGAGATAGACATCAGATTCCAGCAGAGAAAAGGAAACCACAACTTCAGAGAGGTAGAGGTGGGACCGCCTAACTGGTGTGCTTTCCCTGGAGAATTCGAGGATCACCCCTCTGGTCATGGACGACAGTGGAAGGGAGGAGGTCTGGGCTATGGCTCTTTGCTAAGCAATTAAATTCAGGCATGTGGAACATTTGCAGTAAGGCCCCGGTCTCACAGTCACCTCTTCTGGAGTTTGCCTGGAGGAGAGCCATGCCAACAGCACTCCAAACCAGCCTGTTCTTGGACTCCTCTGGAGAAGAGTGAGTTTGGGGCAACAAAGGCAAGAAGGCTGGGAAGTCCCCATGCCAACAAAGCAAACCACCTGAGAATCCTAAATGAAGGCACACTTTGCTTTGCATAAACACAGGACTCAGGGGTGCTGTGATCAAAAGCTACATTGGCCACATGAGGAAGGAGGAGTTTCCTTTGGACTGAGGAGTAACATCCCAGCCCTGACACTGATCACTTTAGGCCACCATCTACAGGAATAAACAGAATTTCAAACACAGAATGAACAGAATTCCAAATATTCAATAGAGGCACTACATTAATACTCCAAAAAACTCCAAGGCAGTAAAATTAACAGAAAACAGAGACTTGGAGATTGTCTTCTGGGGGACCTCATTATTCTTATTTGACAGGATGTACATCCATAAAAATTAAAAACATGTTAACTCAAAAGAAACACTGGAATTTTAAGAGTAAGGAGTAGTGTTACCAATGCCAACCAACAACAAGAACAAGCAAACAAAAACCCTCAATAGTTTGGCTGAATAATAGAATAGACACGGCTGGAGGAAAAATTAGCCAGTTAAAGGATTCTCCCGTAATGCACTGCAAAATGAGGGAGAATCAGAAAAGAATTAAACTCTACAAAGTGTGTGTCCAGATCTAGAAGCCCAACACATATCTATCCACCAGGAAGGAGTTCTGGTAGGAAAGAAGGGTACAGAGGAGATGAGCAAACATCACAAGCGAATTCCTGACACTGACCATTGTCTCCGATCCTCCTATGCACGAAGTAAGGATAATGAAATGCATCTCACATAGAAGCCACAGTGCAATTTACTAAGTCGCATGCCAGACAACAATCTTTGACTCTTGGTGTGGCTCCGGCTCTTTTCCGCCCCCTCCAGTGCCCAAGGGGCTGCCGTTCTTGGGTCTGTGTTTAGTACCAGTGGTCAGCAGTTTCCAGCCAGATGCCACAGAGACCGGATTGAGAACACTGAGGAGAAAAGTGGGCTGGAGTTGGCTTGCCAAACAGCACGTGGGGGGTTTGTGGAGCATGTGCATCAGTGCCGCGGGAGCCCAGGTCCCGGGGCGGCAGGTCGTGTGATCGCGTCCCTCCCGGGTGCCCAAGGACAGCAGTAGCCCGCATGTCCCTGCCCCTCAGCGGTGGAGACCCTGCATGAAATCGGCAGCATTAAACCCCTGCTGACTTGGAAAACTTGGAAAAGGGTCTGGTTTCCTGATAGGACCCCAACTAACGATACCAGGAAAGAAGACAAAATATTAAAATCTAACAAAGAAAACAGAGAAACGTTATCAACAAAAGAATTAAATGAGACCGGTATTAGAATTTTAGTTTGCAACATGGGACACAGGAAATCAGCGGATCAGGGTCTTTGAGAAGAAAATGATTTTGAATTAGGAACTCAATGGCTGTTGGTGGGCCTGGGGGGGCTCAGTCTGTTCAGCGTCCCACTCTTGATTTCAGCTCAGGTCATGATCTTGTGGTTGATGAGTCGGAGCCCCATTGGGCCCACTAGGGATTCTCTGCCCCTACCCCACTCTCTCTCTCAAAATAAATACACTTTAAAAATATATTTAAAAAGGAGTTCTGTGGTTATCTTAATTAAATAATGAAGACATTTAATACTTATTCAAAACCAAAGACAAAATAAATGCATTTTTACTCTTGCAAGCATTCAAAATGTTTACCACTCTTTCTTAAGGATTCTGAAGGATGTACTCCTGCGAAATGAAAAAAGAATTTGATAAAAACAAATATATGAGATAAAAGAAACAGTGGTGAGAAAAAAGAAAAGGGTGCAAACCTTGACCTTTTTTTTGGGGGGGAGAGAAAAGTTATAAAGAGTTCTCAGCATTGATATAAAAACAAATTTGAGGAGTGCCTGGCTGTCACAGTTGGTTGAGCAGGTGACTCTTGATCTCAGGGGTGTGAATTCAAGCTCCACACTGGGTGTAGAGATTACTTAAAAATAAAAATCTTCAAAAAAAAAAAAACAAATTTAAGCATAGTATTATAAGAATAGAAATAGTATGTGTGAGTTCCAACACATTACAGCAAATAAGTAAGGAAAAAAACTTCATCCATCCAGCTAAAGCATGGAAGACAGACACAGCAAGGAAATAAAATATATCAATCAACACAATACACATGCAGTCATTATTTTTTTTTCACATTAAAGGACAAAGAGCAGATTGGATTTCTTTAAAAAGTGATGGGGTGCTTGGGTGGTTCAGTCGGTTGAGCTTCCAACTTCGGCTCAGGTCATGATTTCATGGTTCATGAGTTTGAGCCCCACGTCGGGCTCTGTGCTGACAGTTCAGAGCCTGGAGCCTGCTTCAGATTCTGTGTCTCCTTCTCTCTCTCTGCCCCTCCCCCACTCTCCCTCTGTGCGTGTCTCTCTTTCAAAAATAAACATTAAAATATTTTTAAAAAAGAGTGATGTGCTATGTACAAGAAACACAAAGTAACATGATATTGAAAAACCAAAAGATTAAAAGGTTGAAAAATAAAGGAAGAGATTGGAATAAATTTTGGCAAAAGCCATTAAAATAGAAACAGAAAAGATGAAAAGAAAAAAAATAAAAGACAGGAGAACAATGCAGAAGTATTTCCTGACGAAGGGAGGGGGGAATACCAATACTCACAAACATGTGGACACATTCCCAGTTCAATAGCAGAGAATGTCCTAGAATCAGAGAGTGGACCAGCAGGTTACCAGGGGCTGGGAGTGGGGGATAGGACACATGTTGGTCAAAGAGCACATACTTCCGGTTGTAAGACAAGTAAGTTCCAGGAACTAATGTACAGCCTGGTGACTGGACTCAAAAATACTGTATTGTATCCTTGAATTTTCTAGGAGAGTAGATCCTAACTGTTCTTACCGACCACCTCCTCTGAAAGCTGACTCTGTGAGGTGAGGGATGTGTTAAGTAACGTGATTGCAGTAACCTTTCCTCGGTGTATATGTGGGTTAAGTCATCACGTTATACACTTTAGAAATATGAGGAACTTACAGAAAAGTAAAAGCAGTGAGTAGATCGCAGAGTGCAACTACAGGCTATAGTTTGCAAATTCAGATTAATGTGACGTTGGTGGGAGCCAGGCTAGGGGACAGCAGACACACTCACACACGCTCACTGTGGTTTAGTATTTTGCTAGAGCATTTTTGAAGGATAACAGAGCAGGAACCGTCCAAATCTATAGTGCATACCCTTGTCAGCAAGGCATTTGAATGGATCTATCTTACAGAAATATCAGCATAATTGCACAAAGCTGAAAGTTTACAGATGTCCATTGCGATGTTACTTGTAATAGCTAAAAACTGGAACCAGCTTAAATACTCATCATGTGGAGAACGATTAAATAAATAATGGTACATTCTTTCTATAGAATATTATATGGGCATCAAAAATAATAATATTTTTAAAATAATATCAAAAAAGCTAAAAGACACATTGATGGAAAGGAAAAGGATCCTGCAGAAAATATGAAGAATATTTTATACGAACTTGCATGTGTAAAATATTCACTCACAAATTCTGACATCAAAAGATATAAATGATACACACCAAAGTGTTTTTCAGTAGTTTTCTTGAAAAGGCAAGTGGATTTGAAAGTGCCAGGAAAAGGAAATTGTCTTTTAACTCAGTATGATTCTGTGCAATTTGACCATTTTTTCTTTTTTGGCAAGCATCACTCCATTAAAAATTTGGTAATTAAATAAATAAGAAAAGTATGTGGTGAAAAAGGAGGCCCGCTTAGAAATCTTTGTTAAAGGAGCTTTGGTTAAAACCGGGTGAAATATTGTTAAAGCAGCGGGTGTTAAGCATTTGCCTTTGAACCACTTAGCTGGATGGGTTGATAAGAAGTCAAAAGGAATGCTCAAAAAATTAAAAAAAAAAAAACAGTGAAAGAAGCTGGTATAAATGAGCCTGGTTTTCAAACAAAACTCAAGCTGATTAGTTTCGGGAGACACAGATGTAATTTAGCACTTAGAAGATCCTTGTTTACCCTTTCATGACTTATTTTGTATTATTTTTCATTATTTACCAAGACTGTTGTCGTATTTGCTCTGCAGACAAATACAGGACTAAATACAATCCTATATTTATCAACTAATAGCTAATGGAAGCATCACTGTGTCTCTTTCTCATATACCGGAGGTGACTGGGATGTTGCCAACATTACAGATACAGGAATCCTCTCCCACGTTAGCTGCAAACTGGTATGAGACAAATCCCCCGGGATGGAGGGGTGCCTGGGTGGCTCAGGTGGTTAAGTGTCCAACTCTTGATTTTGGCTCAGGTCACGATCATGCAGTTTGTGGGATCGAGTTCTGCCTCAAGCTCTGCGCGGACAGCACGGAGCCTGCTTGGGATTCTCTGTCTCTGTCTGTCTCTCTTTCTCTCTGAAAATAAATAAATAAAAACTTAAAAAAAAAAAAACTTAAAACAAAACCCCCTGGGATGGAATAAAAATTGTTAATTCCCTACGGGCTTACCCGGAACTCCAAGCGCAAAATTAAGCCTATTAGCCCATCAGGATAGACTAAGCTGCACCATGGAAAAAGTAAAAGGTAAATATGTCCAAATAGCAGTGGTCTGGGAGGCTGCCGGTCTCCTGGCAGAAGGGAGCAAGGAAGTCACAGCGAAGCTGGCTCTGCCCCTAACAGCAGCTGCTTGGCAGGGGCTCACGTCACTTCTGTTCATGCTTCATTAGCCAAAGGAGGTGGCCGGGTCTGCTGTGAACGGGTGGCTATGACAGAGAGGAGCTCTTACTTGTCACACCCTGAACTTACTAGTTGTAACAATACCTGAGGATAGATCCTGACCCCTGGACTGTTAGAATGAAGCACAAATGAGCAGAGGGATAGAATACACTAGAACTTAAATGCGGCAAGGAGAGAAGTGCACAAGAGTATTGTGTAGCTAAACTCAGAACTAAATACCTACGAAAATAGAGAATTTGAGTTAGCTTCTTGAGTAAAATAAAATACTGAACGAGGGAGACTGGGCCAGAGGGACCTCGAACCATTTTCTCTAGCAGGTGCACAAACAGGAGTGTGGTCACATGACAACAGAGAAGGCTGCTCTGAGCTGTGATGTCTCCTAACCTGAAATATACATGTGTGCATATACATGTACCTCCTGAATTAAAATCATGTAGAAGCTCCCTTTGACTAAAGAAGAATCCCAACCACATTAGCAAGATGCCCCGATAACCTGCCTACCTCGTTCAGCCTTATCTTTTGCCATTTCCCGAAGGACCCGCCTTCACTGATGTCAAGTCTCCTAGAGTCCCCTCCTCATGTCTTGGTGCATGCTTTCTCTCCTTCCCGGCATATCATAAATCCTCAATAAATATTCATTTAAAAGTAATAAATGAAGAAAAACCGAGATGAGGAGATAAAGTTACATAAACTAGGGAATGTTGACAGGGAACAGCAGAGTCTAATCAGATCAGGCTGGAGGTTCTGCAGGCCGGATCATCCCTGTTCAGTCTTCTCCTCCGGGAGTAGGAAGGCAGGCTTGATCTGGCTTTTTTATTTACTTATTTTTTTCATTTTTGGAGCCCTAAGCTGTCAGGAAGGAGACACAGAGAAGTGAGTTGTGACTGACCCAGAGGAGCAAGCAGCGGGGGGAGGACTGGCCTGGGGAGAAGGTGGAAGAGACGTCTTCGGGGACAATGGCGCCACATCTGTCCAACACTGGGGCACGTGGCTGTGGTACGTGTAGTACCAAAAGTCTCCGAACAAGAGGATTATACCTGTTCCTCAGGTCATATTACTTCTTTTAAATATTAATCAGAGAAGCCAGAAAGCTTTATTGCATGGAGGGCGGATGTGCATGTATCTCCAGGAGAGGCTTGCACAGGACGTGCGAGCTCCCACTCATTGACTCGACACAGGGATTGCAAGCTTTCCCCCAACAAGCGAAAGAAAGCATCCTCATCGTTGGCCATAAGAGGGGGCACGACACAGACCTGCTGGTTCCCCAGGCTGTGAGAGGGAACCTTCCCGGGCACAGTGGGTGCATTTTGTCCCTGGGCTGATTTCCACTGGCTGCCAAGTTTGTGAATGTATCCAGATCATTTAACCCCCTCCCGTCTGTACCGCTGGACCTCAGTTTCTAAAAGAGCCCTTGTTTAAACCAACTGCATTTCTACACTGGCCAAATTGAAAACAGCAGTCCCCCCTCCAGAGCGAACCTACTTTATCATGATTTATACATGGGAACATGAGCCTTGCCAAGAAACACACGACCTCTGCCCGATATTAATAATTGCAGGATGGAGACTAAGTCCATTACAGGGGATAATTCTGTACAGGGCTGAATCTATTTAAAGGAAAAAAAAAGAGAGAGAGAGAGAGAGAGAGAGAGAGAGAGAGAGATGAGATTCTCACTTCCCACAAACAGGGGTGAATGGATGCTAGCTGATAAATGCGGGCAACAGATTTCGTCAGTAAAATGAGTGGAGAAGCACAGTCTTTGAGAACTTCCTAAAAGATCAACCTGGCCCAGAAATATCGTCGAACTCTGTGTGTAGGCCAGTGGTGGCCAGTAATTGCTTAAGAACCCGTTCTCCGGGGGGGCGGAGAAGCCCTGATCCACTGTGGATGCCAATTCCTGTTGTGTAAAGAGCTCCACCGCATGGCACACCACTGCTTACTGCTTTCACCCCACAGATAAAATTGGCATGAAGAGGGGCACCTGGGTGGCTCAGTCGGTTGAGCGTCCGACTTCAGCTCAGGTCATGATCTCACGGTCTGTGAGTTCGAGCCCCAAGTTGCGCTCTGTGCTGACAGCTCAGAGCCTGGAGCCTGCTTCGGATTCTGTGTCTCCCTCTCTCTCTGCCCCTCCCCAACTTGTGCTCTCTCTGTCTCTCAAAAATAAATAGATGTAAAAAAATTAAAAAAAAAATTGGCATGAAGAACCTCAAGATTGTAGATAGGAGGAAAATGCAGTGAAGTCATTAGAGAGTGATTTATTAGGGAGATCTAAGCTAAAATAAATAATAGCTTTGAGGTAAATACCTTTCATTGCATATTTATTATTTAAATAACTTTATTTGAAATAAAATATTTAACCTTTTAAAAACGTAACTTATTTAATTGTAAGTTTATATAACCTAATACTTAAAACAGCTGTGCTCCACAACCAGCTTCACAAAATTCCTGAAATTTTTAACCACTGGCTCTTGAGAGCCTGTACAAGCCAGCAAACCCTGAGTTGGGACAGATGCGACATGCATACCTATGTTTTTAAGAAAAAAAAAAATCTCATAGACAGAAAAGGGAATCTGAGTGCCATGTACGTATTTTAAATCATTATTTTTTTCCTAGGATCTGGTTGCTGTTTGGCCTGTGTTCAAATTGGCAGTCTTGTAGACACAGCCTTCCTTTCAAATACGAGCCAACGTGTTGGGGCCTGGGGTTCTTGAACTGAGTCTGGATTGAGTTCAAAATCGGTTGTAACCGAGTTTCTGAGAGTAACTATAGCATGCACATTTTTGTCCAGTATCTAAATCCTTTAGGACGGTCTTGCTCTGGGTAAGATGGAATGATCCAGAGTGTTATATTTCCTTATATCAGCTCTAAAACAGAAATCAGAGAAGGTAAGAGACTTGGAATCTTCTCTGAGGTGGTTATTAATACACAAGCCAGGCCTCACGGAGATGGTGGTGTGTGATGAGGAACAGAGGAACCGGTGACCGGGGATTTCCCGTGCATCCTGGAGCTCTTAGAATGGGTATGACTGGGCTTTGCATTCTGACTATCTAATCTCCCTGCTTCCCTGTGGTTTCCGTGTGAAATGGGATGTGGTCCATGATGTGCTCATTCATTCATCATGGGGGAAGGGAGCAAGAAGCCTGTTGGAGGACACAAGATATCTATAGGCTGAAACGTAGATCCTTCTTAAAGGTACGGGTCCCAGATCCCCTGGAGAAGCAGCCAAAGTCTCACCACTTGGGTTGGGCTACTGACATGCAGCAGCTGTGAGAGTGGTTGGGACCCAGCCCACTGCTGAGCTCGTCGCCGGCCTGGTATTAAGGCTTCATGCGGGGGAGTAAGTCTACTTCTTTCCTGGCCAAGCATCCCACGCAAATGCTGCCTCATGCCTGAACCATGGATCATGGCCTGGACCAGCAGAGAAGGAGATGAGGAGGAGGGAACCTTCGTACGGAAGGATTTTAAGAATCTTGAGTCAAAGATTCCCTGTCGGATGGCCCATCCTGAGTGAATACATGTTTACATCCTTAAGCCATGTGTTTAAGAGACACCCCCCAGAGGCTATGTATTCCTGTTGGTGGGTTGCGTTGCTCTTTGAGGGGCTGGGTTAAGCTCGACAATTTGTAAGTGAATGGCCTCTGGATAGAAGGGTCTGGAAGGCCACCAGTGCTCAGGAACTCAGGCCCTGTTCAGCTTTGTGCAGAGCACCGCAGACACTGCGGTGGGACCCGAGATCAGTGCGGGACGTGGCTACACACCCAGTACAACTGAGCTGCTGGGCGATGAGAAAGAGGGCTCACGTGACCCAAGAATGGCAGAAAGCATTTCTGGTTTTGAAAAATCTGTCAGGTTAATGAAAAACCTGTGTAGGACAGGAGCGCTAATTAATACCTGCCCAGCCTCTCTCTCCTTCTCTGCGACCTGGGCCGCCCCGCCCCGCCCCTTTGGGCAGCCCCGCCCTTCTGGGCCGCGTCCTTCATGCCAGGCCAGGCCGCGGGCTCAGGGACGCTGGCTCGCCTGACGTCAAAGCTTAGCAGCGGGCAACAGTGAGGTAAACTGCCACGAACAATTAGTGTCTGCTTCTAGAACAAATAGAAATCAACGAGCTATTAGTGTTGTCGTTTCTAATCCTTTGGCGATATTTGATTATAATAAAAGTGCAGAAATCAGAAGAGGGGACCATTTTTTCACGGCCTAATTGATCTTAAAATTGTCCTATTTTATTTTGTATTTTGTCAAAAACAAAAGGAGCCCTTGAAGCCTCGCATGAAGACATTCAGAGAAATTATTAAAGGTGTGACATCAAATTACCGGGGCGATTACACGAGGTACTCGACCCGTTTGCCTGTCAACCTGTAGGCAGCTTCTAGTATGGTTGTTAACCATTCTTGATTGTCCAAGACAGCCCAGCTTCCCAAGGGGAAACTTTTAGGATGAAAAAATATAAGCCTCCAGAAGACAGAAGCCAAAGGATTCCAAAATGGACCACTGTGGGCTGGATTTGTTTGGGAAGTCTGAACAGAGCCTGTCAAACGATCTGTCTGTTGCAATTATTGGGATAAATTTGGTGCACGGTTTCATCTTCTCCACTGTGTAATTTCTCCATGCGTCGCCAGGAAGCCCAGTCTTTGTCTGGGTCCCATCTAGCCACAAAGGAGGAAGAGGAACAGAGACTTTGCACACATCGGGTCTATTTGAAAAATCCCTCAGAATGCTTGCCGTGGTTTACCTCCTCTCTCAAATCCTAGGACTTAACCTCTCTGTACCACTGAAAGGTGGTCTTTTATAGTTTAGCATCTGCCTGGGGGCTGTGTCTCTACTGAAAACATAGAGAACACCACAGTCGGTAACCTTCCCAGATATGTGAGCACGTTGGATGTTGCTTCCCTACTTAGGCCAATTTTACTTCACCAATTAGAACAAAATGGAAGAGCATTTTCCATGTCGATGGCTGGAAAGAATTTACATTCTAAAAGGCCCAGTTAGGATACTCAATGAAGAAATTAATGAGTTCCCTGAATTGTCAAAAGAAAAAAAAATAAGTTAAAAAATCAAATAAGAATGAAACCCGAATCTGGGAATCTGACATGGCCTGGAATAATCCAGTCCCACCTCTGGAGCAGAAGTCATAGTGCTCCTGGCCACCCAACTATTAGCTGAAGTGTCTTAGAAATGTGTGCTGCTCACGGCCCAGGGAGGCCAAACCTTGTGTAATATGGGAAACCCAAAAGAATCAAGGGACCAAAACCCTCTTTACGAGGTTCTGCTATTTTCATGACACAATGGCACCAAAAGCAAGGCAAGGGGACTGTTGACAAGTCAAAGAGGAAGCCCTGGCTGGGATGCATTCCCTTTCCCCACAAGGACATCTTCCTGGGCTGGAGCAGGGGGCAACAGAACACAGTGATATCAGGTGAACGTCGTAGGTTCAGAAGCAAGTAAAACCCAATCCTTGGTCCCAACAGCTTACAGACCAGAGGGGTCCACATGGGGGAAGGGGCTGGGGTAGAAAAGAGGCTACTCCTTAAAAGCTGTGCTATGTTGGGCAAGTTACTTAAACTTCTGTGCCTTCAGTTTCCTTCCCTGTAAAATGGGCATGATAATGGGATCTTTCTGGAAAAGTCAAGAAGATCAAGCAAGTTAATGTTTGTGAACCCCGTTGATGAAAGCCTGGCCCACAGACAGCTGATGAAGGAGTAGTTAATTGTCATCAACTATGACAAAGGCTGTAATAAAGGGAGCCTTGAGTGTTCTGGGTCCGGTGACAGCCCTCCGCCTTGGACAAAGCAGGACAGTCACAGGATGGTCATGCGGGCAGATGAGTGTGTATTTTTCAGTCAGGACCAGGGGAAGAGGAGTCTTTTCAAAAGTGATGAAAAATGGCATGGTTTTACCAGGTTGGGGCGCTGATATTTCCATTAGAGGAAACAGTACAAATCAAGGCGTGGAGATATGGAGATTCTTAGGGGGCTCATCAGACTGCTTACTATTTCCCAGAGGCATCTCTCAGAGCCTGAAGATCTCTTTATCAAACACATATTATCATATTCCCTCGATTTTAAGACATCATTCATTCTTTTGAAACAGCTTTTAGTGGGGATGGAAAACACACTCACACTTTAAATGGGCACTTTGGTTGCAAGTTTCTTCTTTACTTACGAAATGTTAACACAGGGGGAGGTAGAGGCAGTGTTTTAAATCAAGGGAAAGCTGTGGGGAGCAGGGCCCAGGAGCTAGGGCACCGGGCAGCAGGGTGTGGGTGCCGCATCTGGGTCCCCTGTGGCCTGCTCAGTGGCAACCAGCCCTGGGATGAGAAAGAACCCAGTCAGGTGCTGCTGGAAGGTTCTGGAAAAGGTGGTGCTTAACGTGTTCCTGACATTTATGTGAGGAAGAAGATGTCTGCAGAACACCTGGTGGAAAATTGGGTTGCAAGAGCATCAGTGGCTGAGTGAAGGTGCTTAGCCACCGGGACATGTCAGGAGGGTCCCCTTCTATGCTGAGAGGGTTTGGCTGGGCAAGTTCAGCGGACCCCCCTGTCCATTCCTACATCCTGCCCTTGTCCCTTCCAGATGTCTCCCATGGTTTCCACGTCTTACCTACAGGTTCCGATATCTCCCTGGAAGTGGGTATTTCTTTATCTGTTCAGTGATGGGAGTTCCTTTCATCCAACTTTTAACATCAAAGCCTTTTCCCTTATATACTGTGCTTGAACCTCCCCCCAGCGCAGGACGATTAGCCCACTTTGTGGGGCAGGGAGCTGAGGCACTAGAAATGGACCCTTTGGCCCAATTGTTCTATTGCTTCCTGTGTCATTACCTCTATCTCATGAAAAGGTGCAAATTAGGGCTCTCAGAGATACACAGGTCACACCATAGAAGGGTCTAGAACCTGAGAAGCCCACTCAAGGAGCTTCTCTTGGTTTACCTGGTATGTGCACATACATACATATACATGCACACACACTCATATATACACACCAACACACGCATTCGATATATGCACACCAGCACACACACATACACTCAAGCACACTGCAGCATCTATGAGACTCAACCTCACAGCCAGCCCCAGGCCATTCCCCCCTCTCCCCTCCAGCCCAGGGCCCTCGGTCTCCAAACAGAGCCTTCCTCTTCTCCTTCCCAAGTTCCGGATCAAGTCAGTAACATCCATGCCTCAGGCCTGTCAGGTAATCAGGCTGTTGCGAGCATGGCTGTAGCATTTGGGGAAACTAATAATAAACTGTACTTTCATTCAGGACTGATCAACAAAGGAGGTAGCAAACCATGTAATTGTATAGAAATTGTAATTTGTTGGCAACTTGCCACATATTGACCGTAGTTTGCGACGCACGGACCCTGTGCGGTCGTGGGATGTCTCACTTTCCTCTATCTGCTCCTTACTGCTCCCACTGCTTCATTGGTTCGCTGTTATAAACTGCAGGTTTGGGCCCCTTCAGAACTCACATATTGAAACCCTAATTTCCAATAGAGTGGTATTAGGGGCGGGGCATTCTGGAGGTGATCAGGTCAGGAAGGAGAGCCCTCGCGACAGGGTGAGCATCGCTATAAGGAGAGGATGTGCTCTGTCTCTCTTGCACACGTGAGGACGTGGTAAGAAGGCGGCCTCCTGTAAGCCAGATACCAAATCTGCTGGCACCCTGATCTTGGAGGTCCAGCCTCCAGAACCACGAGAGATAAATGCTTGTCATTCAAGGCACCCCGTCTGTGATGCTCTGTAGGACAGTTCATTTATTTATTTATTTATTTTAACGTTTATTTATTTTTGAGACAGAGAGAGACAGAGCATGAACGGGGGAGGGTCACAGAGAGAGGGAGACACAGAATCTGAAACAGGCTCCAGGCTCTGAGCTGTCAGCACAGAGCCCGACGCGGGGCTCGAACCCACGGACCGTGAGATCATGACCTGAGCCAAAGTCGGACGCTTAACCGACCGAGCCACCCAGGCGCCCCTGTAGGGCAGTTCAAATGAAGGCGCTCAGTCATTTCTTTGTTCGTGAACATGTGCTGGGTGGGTTCTGGCTGGACATCCCCAATGCAGTGGGACGACATTCGGTTGTACCTGTTGGTCAGCAAGTTAGAGTTAGTTATCTGTGCACAGGACTGTGGGCCTCGCCAGCAGGACAGCTTGGGGATAGTGTCTTCATCGCCTCTTAGCATCAGAGCCAAGCCTGGAGCCCGGCACGGGGCAGGCCCTCAGCAATGGCAGCTACATGCGGTCGTGCAGTTAAGACACGGCACTGACCCTGTCCTAGGGGATGTTGGTGCAGGCTTGTCCCTGGGACCCATTCAGGCTGCGACCTCTGACCTTGTCACATCCCCATCACACCCCTGTAGGGCCTCCCCAGGTATCAAGGCTCCTGGTCTTGCCTTGGTTGTTTCTTTGCTTTTCTGCCTCTGCTCAGCCTCCGGCCCCAAGCCCATCCTGGAATGCCATATCGCCGCTGAGGGCCGTCCATCCATCCATACATGAGTGTGCATGTGTGCTGGTGTATATATATGACTCTGTGTGTGTGTGTGCGTGTGTGCACCTCATACCTGGCCTGACCCTGGCAGAGCCACCGAGCTGAGGGTGACTATCTCCCTGATTCCTTTGACCTTTGCCTTTCACAACCACCAGGCCCTCACCCACGCTGTGCAAGGTTAGGGGCTCAGCGGCTGCCTATAGCTGTGTGGACAACGGCTTGACTTCTCGGGTGAACCACCCCCTGGGAAGGTCAGCTCTCCACTGTCCCTGTGGGCTGTGTGGGTGGCAGCCAGACCCTGGGATGAGTGCTGAGTGTCAGTCTGTGGTCCTTACCCCACTGTGTGAAAGCATCTTTGGGAGGCTGATGGCCTGCAGGGGTAGATAAATATGAGGGCATTTGTCTTTGCTGTGAGTTCTTTGTGTTTTTTTTTTTTAAAGCTCACTTATTTTGAGAGAGAGAGAGAGAGCAGAGGGGGGACAGAGAGAGAGAGAATCCCAAGCAGGGTCCGCAATGCCAGCACCGAGCCTGTTGTGGGGCTCGAATGCACGAACCGTGAGATCATGACCGAGCTGAAATCAAGAGTTGGATGCTTCACAGCCTGAGCCCCCCAGGAAGCCCTGTCTTTGCTGTGAGATCTAACAGAGCAGGCAGTGTCGGGGTGGGTCCTCAGGACAGAAAGTAAAGAGGAAACGGTGAGTGGCTTTGCTGACTTGGGGTGCCAGAGTGGATCTGCTACATCTGAATTCCGGTAGGCTGTGGTGGGTAGGCTGTCACAGGTCCTACTGGAAGAGGATGTAGATTCAGAGACCAGAGACCCCGTCCCCTGCCAGGCTACCCCTTCTAGGACCATCTGCCCAAGTCTCTATGTGACCCTAAATGGAATGAGAGCTGTGTTCTCCCCAAGGGCAGGGTGGCCCCACACTTTTCAGCAGCACAGAATTCACTTTTCTTTTTTTTTTTTAATTTCTTTTTTTATTTTTATTTTTATTTTTTAAATTTTTTTAATATGAAGTTTAATGTCAAATTGGTTTCCATACAACACCCAGGGCTCATCCCAACAGGTGCCCTCCTCCATGCCCCTCACCCACCCTCCCTTCCTCCCACCCTCCATCAACCTTTAGTTTGTTCTCAGTTTTTAAGAGTTTCCCATGGCTTGGTTCCCTCCCTCTCTAACTTTTTTTTTTCCTTCTCCTCCCCCATGGTCTTCTGTCAAGTTTCTCAGGATCCACAGAAGAGTGAAAACATATGGTCAAAGCACATTCTGCCTCACTGGCTGCTAAGTGTTCACTTTCTACTCCGCGTATACGGTGAGGAAGCAGGACTTTTGTCTCATATCAGCTTTCTGATACTCTGCAAGGAAATGTGGAAAGATGTGAGAAAATGTTTAAATTGTGCACAGAAAAGAGCTGACCGCACACAGGATGTGATGGCATCATTGTGGGCTTGGCTGTTGAAGAAAGTAGGATCCTTCTCAACTACTGTTTATGCTTGTGACCTTCTGGTTTTCACCAGGCTCATTTGTCAGCCTGAGGCTTCAAAGCCATACTGGATGGAGTCCATGATCTAATTTCTTTTGTTCCTTCTTACCTTTTTTGTTTGTTTCTTCCTTAATTCACTCATGGGAGGGAAGCTCTCCTTGTTCCCCAGGCAAAGCCCATCACGTGGGCTACTGGTGTGGTGCCTTAGGGAGCATCTTATCCATGGACCACATTCACCTTGAGGTTCTCCTATTCAGAACTAACTGGAATGGAGCAGATGAACAACAAATGTTTGTTGAATGAATGCAGGGGGGTGGATCACCAGACCTCAGGCCTCTGAAGGTTCAGCAAGAGCTGAACCAGGTAGAAAGGAGGCCAAAGGTATCCCAGGTAGTGGAGGCAGAAATTCAATAGCCATTGACAGTAGAGGATCAGGGTGCTGGGAAGAGAGAAAGGCCAGCTGTGGCCACCAGTCAGCCAAGCTGCCACCATCTGGGTCCCAGAAGGTGTCATTTGGAGTCTGTCTCTCACAGTTCTTTCACTCCTGGTTACAGGGATACTTTAGTTTCTTTATTTTCTCTCTGAAGGCAACCAGCATCCAGTCATCACCCACCCTCATACCTAAAGCCTGTGGAATTTGAGGACAGTAGTTTTGTGGCCTCTCTCTAAGGAATAACTAGTTCCATCGTCTCAGGTCGCTTGCACAGTCAGGTCTCACTTGGAAAGGACAGGTGACAAGGTGAGGCTGTATTGGAGAGAAAAATAAAATCTAAGCCTGTGTTAAACAGAGATGTTGACTTAACACTGGTGTTCCCAGCAATTAAAGCAGTATATTTGGGTAGGGAATTATAATTGAAGAAATATAAAATGTTCATTGGTATAATGTGCATACTAATTTAATATAATGCGAATAAGAAGTCACTAGAGATGGAAGCTGGAAACAGCCCCTGTAGGACTATTGCCATGACAGGCAACAAAAGAAGGGCCTTGTTAACCCATTGGAAGGAAGTTCCATGTTGCCAGCAGAAGAAAAGGTGGTGGCTGGTTTGGCCAGTAGAGATAAGCCCAGTCCCCACTGGGCCACCTATGTCTTGGTTAAGGACAGTGTCAAAGTACAAAAACTTAAGGCATCTTTAGTAAACTTCAATGTATTTGAGCTGGACAACAGTAGCCAACAATCATCATAACACTTTAGAAAGTTTGGGTAAGATAAGATAAGATATAATATGATATGATAAGATAAGAAGGAAGGGGAGGAGGAGGAGGAAGAGGAGGAGGAGAAAGAGGAAGAGGAAAAGGAGAAAAAGAAGACTATAAGGCTTATAGCCCAAGAAACATAAAGAAATGTGACAGGTCACAGGAACACTATCTGAAATCAAGGCTGCCCTAAGAAATTTAGCATGTGTTGTTTCTACACTCACTGGACTATACACGTACTACCATTTTTTAGAAACTGAAAACAAAGTAAATGTACTTAACACAAAATGGCACAACCCACAATTTGTTCTGGAATCATCCAGAAGGCACGCTAGACTCTTAGAGACCCGCAGAGGCCTCAGTGGTGCCTCCGCTCTCAGCCCAGAAGGCAGGGAAGTGGACCCCGAGACTGGTGGTTTCACCCAAAAGTTGACTCAGCCATACTCCTGGAAGAGGGGCAGACACTAGCTTCTACTCTCTCTCCCAGGGTGAGGCCTGGAAGACCCATGGGCTCCTCCTCCCTGCTGCTTTGTATTTTAGATCAATAGGCATTGGCACTAACCATTTATTTCCCCAAAAAGTGAGATAATGTTGCATTAATGTGGATTCTTCTCCTGAGACTTGTCCATGATTTAATTGAAACAGCATTGGCTTTTTCTAGAAAGATTTATCTTGTTCTCATTTCATATTAATAGTTGTCAAATAAAAGACATTTAGCCAACTTTACAAACATTCCCATCCATGGATAAATCACATTTTAGTAGGTATTGTCAATAAGATAATCAGTATTTTAATATTATAATTTGCTCTGAGCATCTCAAAAATGTATACTTAAATTACTTTTTCTGTATGTGCTTTGCATTAGATTCTGTGTCACTTATTGTACATCTCATGATGGCTTTTGCTAAAATATTGTCCTTACATTTTGCCTTAATTTAAATCCACGTATAACTGATATTAAAAATGACATGCTTCTGCCTTCCTGGAATTTGAAAGTGGTTCCTTCAAATTGGGCTGTTGGGGGGATATTTTGCATCTTTTTAACTTTTCTGGGTTTTAATTTTTCTTTCACTTAGATTTTTCCTTAAAAAATATTGAATTTTATTCCTTCACTAATTTTCTCCCACAATTAAGGGAGGGGATGAAGCAGGAACAATCCCATTGGTGGCTAATAAAGACTATGGGGCCCAGTGGTTCATTCTTGGAAGGGACTTGGCTAGAACATGTCCACATAAACAGACAATGACCCTTTGAGGAAAGGCTTTGGTGATAGGGTTTTTCTAAGTTTATTTATGAGAAAAAGTGAGCAGGGGAGGGGCAGGGAGAGGGGCAGGGAGAGGGGACAGATGTCTCTGCACTGACAGCAGAGAGCTCGATGTGGGACTCGAACCCACAAACCATGAGATCATGACCTAAGCCAGAGTCAAAGGCTTAACCGACTGAGCCACCCAGACAATGCGAGACAAAGCAGAGTTTTACCTGAGTGCCCTCCTGTGCCTCAGCTTCCCACCAGCAGGCTGAATGGCTCCCCCATCACAAAAATAGGGGTCAGGTTCCACCCTGGTATTTGACTGACGGGCAAGGTTGGCTTCATGGGCAAGCAATCATGAGGGTTCTTCCACTGGGTTCCATGCTACCATGCTAAGAAGGGGCATCTAATGCTCTGCTGTCACCATCTTGAAATTCTTAATAATTTTTGGAAAGGGGGTCACATCTCATTTTGCCCTGGGCCCTGCAGATCACTCAGCTGGTCCTGCTGATGTGGCCTACAGAAAAGGTCTGTGACCTGCAGCTGTCACTGTCGACTTGCCTCCACCATTCTTTAACACTTCCTCACACCCTTCTGTTGGATATTTTACTTTCAGTGCAAGACTTAGCAGTTCATTAATACAAGACACAGAGCATCCCCCGGGAACTCAGGGGTCACCAGTGATTCAGGACTTCTCCTGGATGCTCCTCCCTGCCCTCCAGGTCCAGCCCAGGCAGGCCTCCTCACTAACCTCCCTCCCTGTGGCATGCTTGACTGGTGATACTTTTTATTTCAAATCTGTCTTCTCCAAAGAGACCGTGAACTCACTGAAGGCAGGGAAAAGTATGATTCTTGAGGTATCGTCTGTCCCTTGGGTAACAGGGTGAGTGTCATTAAGATTAAGAGGGGTCTGTTTTATGGGAGAAGAAAAATGTGCCAGAGTTAAATAGTAAAAGGAAAAAGCCAACTGTGGATGCAGGGACCTGTGTATCAAATGTTTGAATTGATTTCCAGGAGGCTCAGGCCTGTCCAGGATACAGATGAGAGTACAGCCAAGAGCCAGCATCATCCTGCCATTGCAAGGCCCGTGGTTGATCCTACACATAGAAATGACTAAGGAACAATCCCCAATTCACTGCCAGGGGAAGCATGTCTCAGGGAAGGTCATGATTTATCTTTGTCTTACTCACCTTCTGGTTGCATTTTATACAATTACTTTTTTTTTCTTTTTTTGAGGTTCTTTTCTTGTCTTCCACCAAGCAATTAATTCTTTGGCAACCGAGTTCATGCTTAACATGTTGGGAGGCTTTGAGAAGGTGCAGAACGAAAGACCCCCACTCTTGAGGAACTTACCATCCACTCCCTGAAGAAACACTATTGGTATTCATTCATTTTCTCAATAAATGCTCAGGGAACACAGAGCACGAACCAGCACAGAGCTGGGCCATTGTCCAGTTGGTGATCACTGAGCAAGTAAGTGTTATGAGAGCTCTTGTAGGTAATGGGCTCTAGATTCAATTTTATGGCGATCAGGAAAGACTCCTTGGAAGAAATTACATTTCAACTGAATGAGGCTCAGTGAGTGTTGGCCAGATCAAGAGGGTGAAAACAGACGTCAGGAGCCATATGGGCTGGCCTGGAGTCCAGGGCACGTGCGGTTCATCTGAGACCCACAGGGAGTGATGGAATGCTCAGCCACAGGTTTAGGGCCTGGGGTGGGGGTGAGGGGTGCACACCTTGGTAAGAGTTGACTTGACCTCGTGCTGAGAGCTAACAGAATAACCACCCTTTATTGAGGGTGCCCCATTCAGGGTCTGTTGTGATTGCTCTGTGGACATCATCTCCTTTAGTCCTTAAAATGCAATCATTCTGAAAATACAAAATGAAGGCCTCACGGGTCCTGCCATTCTTCTAAACTTTGTATTTTGAAATTACTCATATCAGTCAGGGTTCCCCAGAGAAACACAAGCAATAGGAGACACCAGTATACACAGATCTAAGAGGAGATTTATGACAGGAATTGGCTCACAGGGTTATGGAGGCCGAGAAGCCCCAAACCTGCCCACCGCAAGCTGGAGCCCAGGAAAGCAGATGCTGTACGTCGGTGAGTGTAAGGCCTGGGAGGCAGGGGAGTGGACGGTATGAGTCTCAGCTGAAGGTCGAAGGCCCCAGAACCAGGAGCTCTGGTGTCCACGGGCATCAGACACCTGGATCTCACCCCCACCGCTACATCATCCTGTGGGATCCTGGAGGGACCAACGGGCCCATCCACACCCCTCCCCTGACTCCAGACCCCTTACCTCCGGCCTCAGCCGTGTGCCTCCAGCCTGACTAAGCAGAACCGTTGCTTCAGATTGTACATTCTGCAGACAGGAAGGTTGTGAGGTGACAGGATGTGACCACAGTGTGCCTGCCACGTGAAGGAGTCGGGAGACCCAAGAAAGGGGAAAGCAGAGACTACAGGCCTTGGGGATTCTCCAGTTGGTGCAGTGACACCTTGGGTGTGTGCATGACCTGCGATTTCCCAGGAAATGTCCAGAGGGGTGGTTTGAGGCAGGTTAGGTTACTACCACCCAAGTGTGCCTAGCTGTCCCAAGCTGTGCCTTGAGGTCCCTGAACCCAGCTGTGCCCCTGGAGTTGTTGCCGGGAGGTTGACCTACATTTTACTCTTCTCTGACCACTTCAGACTTAGGGAATGATGACGCACTCTCTTCCTTTGAATTCTGGATCCAGTCCTTCCAGCTCCTCCCCCGCTGCCTCCCCATTACCTGTTATTAACAGGTGGAGACAGACAGGGTCAGGGGAGTGAGTTGATACTCACCTGGTGAGTCCAGCAGCAAGGAAAGGTTCTCAGCCTGTGGCTCCACTGTGACCATGCATCACAGTTTTCTGAGGGTGTTGGCTTTTCTTCAGTTTATTTATTTATTTTGGGGTGGGGAGGGGCAGAGAGAGAGAGAAGGAGACACAGAATCCCAAGCAGGCTCCGCGCTGTCAGCACAGAGCCCGACTCGGAGTTTGATCCCACGAACCATGAGATCATTACCTGAGCTGAAATCAAGAGTCAGATGCTTAACCGACTGAACCACCCACAGGCACCCCCCTGGGGATGTCTTAAAGCTCCTCTCTGGGCTCTCACCTGTGTCTCCTGAGTCAGAAGCCCCCAGGGAAATCTCAGCAACATGTCTTTAAAATGCCACTGGTGTGAATCCTATTCCTGCCTGGCCAGCATTGGAGAACTTCTGAATCATTCAGGTGTCAAAGTCAGGGATGGGGAAAGTCAAATCAAATATAAGTGGAATAATCTGTGGAAAACTGTCCAAGATTCTTTGGTTCAAAGAAAAAATTCTCCTTCCAAATCCTTATATTGAATAGTGAACAATTTAGCTGCTGGTTTGCAAAGAAGGATAAGCAGACCCCAAAGCTAATCAAACTTAACAGTGTATGCATAGGTACATACATACATTTAAAGTTACATACATACACATATTTTAAGTCTGATATACACACATGCACACACACCTGTGAGAGGGATGGACGGGTAAATTACATATGTTTATTGATCATTTGCTCTATGCCAGATACTGCATTTACTGGGTGTACTACAGACAGTCCTATGAAGGACACAGGGCAATCATTCCATGGCACAGCTGAAGAAACTGAGGCACAGGCAGATGATGAGTCCAGGGCTTGGATTTGAACTCGGGCAGTCTGACATTCAAACTCTTTGTCTTCACCATGACCCTGTACATCCTGTAGAGTGTAAAATCAATTATGGGTTCCAGCTTCTTCCACACAGTGACATGTTGATCCCATTTCCCAAATATCCAGGGGAGAGGTAGAGAATCAGTCAGCGCCCAACAACCTTCTTGGCCTGGGGGACCCACACTTGGAAGGAGCTGAGTTGCAACCTCATGTCTCCCTCTCCTATCATCATCCCCTGTCCATGGCATGGATCTAGAAAGGTCTCAGACTTGGTCACCCAGCCAAGCAATGAAGGGAGGGTAGAGATAAATCCTCCATTTTGCTTCAATTGGAACTATTTCATGGAAAATTGCTTTAGGTTGTTTTTCTAGGGCAGGATCTGGTGATGAATTTTCTAGATCATTCCTACCTGTGTGGCCAGGAGGAGCAGAGGACATGACAGACAGTTCATTATCCTCATGGTCCCCAAGGAGTTGGATGGTATTTTTCCTGCAGCTCAAATTGAGGAATCTGAAGCTGGGACTGACAGGTTTTACCTCACCTAGTGCCCTTTACTGATTGCCTAGTGAATCAGCTGAAGCAGGCTCTACATTAGGTCAACCAACCTACCAAGAGTGGACGCCATGTCTTCCTGCCCCAGTGCACAGCCGAGCAACCCTAGCCTTAAATCTATCTGATTTTGTGACATGGCATTGGGTTTGTCTTCTCCTCTGGCTCAGATTGGCTGAGTAGGGCTGTGTCTGGAACCCTGGCAAAGACATGGACCAAAAGATCCCCTCTCAAGGCTTTGGTCACCACTTCTCATTGACCTGGAGGTCCAGAAAGATCGGAACAGAGCCAAGGAGGCGGCCAGCCAGTCCCCTTGTCCCCAGTGTCCATTAAAGAGATGTGTTCAAGGACCATAGAAAATGGGGAAGCCTTGTCTCCAAACTCACTCCTCAATATCCTACTCTGGACCACTTGGGTTCCCCTAGCTCTGCACATGCAAACTTTACCTAAAATCTGTTGGGAATGTGGCTTAAAGAAGAGGAACAGTCTGTTCTAGGGTACAACTGTGTGCTGTGTTAAGGCTGGGTACCCATGCCAGCCATCCTCCATCTCCCGGAGAACCAGGCAAAGGCACCTCTACATCTGTGTGTCTGGAAAGTGCCTCTGTCCAGGTTCTACATTCAGGGTGGGACAACCTTTCCAACATCAAGAATCCTCAGAGCAGTGAAGGACTCCCCAAACGAAGGAAACATGTGCTCATTCAGATAACAGATTTGGGCACCTTCTCTGCTGGGGCAATGCTGAGAATACTTAGCAATGGAAATAAATTCTGGACAGAGCTGGAAGAATAAATGAGCCTTGGCGACATCTGGAAACTACTGGTTGCCAGCCATCTAAGTATTTCCAATACTTTTTCTAAAATATGACTTCTTCAGCATGGAATGAGATTAATTTCCCCATTATTTCTAGGATTTTTTTTTAAATTGGTAGCACTTTAAGCGTCCAGTCATTATACATTCATTTGGTATTCATGGAAATAGCAGTGATCATAATGAATTCATTTGATATGCATGTGGTTGTCACATGCACTTTCATAAAGATACTATTGTAATGCAGCCTTCCTTTGGCTAGATGCCTTTTTATGACACCAGCTATTTCTTCCGATCTGATTTTGCAGCCTCCAGAAGGTGGTTTCTTCCATGTAACTGGGGCTTTGTCTCAAGGCCAGCCAAGGTGCTTCGGAGAGTGTTCTGGGGCAACCGCGGCCTTGCACCTTGCAGATTCACACCTACACTCAACTATGAAAGAACCCCTGAAGTTCATGGTCCCTTTGATCTCTCTCTGAAGCACACTCAGCTTGGCTGATTGCACATTGCGCTCTCCCTAAATACTGAGTGAATTCTTGAGCATTTGAATAGATACCCAGGATTCCCTGAGTTGAGCCTGCCCAAGCTGTGTCCCTTTGGGACAAGGAAACCAAATTGAGCCCCAGTTCCCCTTGTTCTATGTGGCCTCAGCAGTTGGTCTTTAGTAAGAATCTCCCAAGCAGGAGGCTGGTCCTCATTTCATGTTAATACAGCACAGAGATGAGTCCTTATGAGCTAAGGGCAAATATGATCGGTGCGTACTTAATCCTAGAAATTTGAAATGAAACCAGGCCAGGGTATTTATCCCCTGGAGCAGCCTTATATTTTCTCATGTGTGGCATTCCAGCGTGTTTCTCCACTCTGTTGGTACATCATGTGCTCAATAGCACTGAGAGAAGGCAATTATTTTTTCTACTTCGTGGATGGCAAAAGTGAGGCTTGGGAAAACAAAATGCCTCGCCTGGATAGCAGGAGAGCTGCACAGGTAGTTACCTCCTGATTCTGGCCACCTGCTGGGTCAGCTTCACCTGTCGACCACCCCCTCCCCCAGGGTGAGGGGAAGCATTTTGTTCAAGGCAGAGAAGGGCAAACGCTGTGGTTCATCATGGAGGGGGTGACTTATCCCACGAGTCTGGAGAGGCATTGCAGTGGCTGACCCAGAGCAGAGAGAAAGGGGAATTTCAGGTGAAGGACAAGGAGAAGTGGCCTGCCTGAGACCCACAGTCACCTCAGGGAAGGTCGGAAGGTGGGTTTCTTTCCTGGGTATCACAAGAATCATATCCTGGGGTGTAAACGCAGCCCTTGTGACCTATTTCACAAGATGGGCTTCTGGGCTCAACAGTGTAGGAAACTCAGCCTGGGAAGCAGGGCAAGGGAGCAGGCTCAGGGGAAGATGCGTGCGGGAAGGCACTCATGATGTCCTCTCATTTCGATTTTCTCTTATGTTTTCCTGTCGTTAATCAAATGCATTATCACAGATTTAGTTTAATTACCATATCAGGTGGAAATTCATTTCTACTGATACAATTAGAAGACTGGCAAATAGTGTCTTACAAGTGGCTTAGAGTCACGTTAACAAAAAATTGATAGTAATTGATGTGATACTCACATGATCTGATGGCAAAATTGATTAATTGTGTCAAGGGGAATCCTCTCCCTGCCTCTCTGGCTCCCCCACACCAGCCAAGTGTTAGGCAGCAAAGGTGCCAGCAGAGCTGTGCACGGAGTCTGGTAGGCACAGAGTGACAGTATGTGCACATGGCTCCTGGGATGAGATTCCAGGATCCAGTTCACCCACCCTCACTCGAGTCACGGGAATATGTGCCTGCTGGTCAGAAAATATTTCACTTCGATTAGTTTAAAATGCAAAACAACAACCGAAATCCATTGTATGGCCAGTACAGTTATCTAAGTACATAAACCTTGATAAATCTTGTGCACTTATTTACCTTTTAGTGAAGCCATTGAATAATTTCTATTTTTTTAACATCTTTATGAATTAGCCTTTGCATTACCATTACATTCAAAGTAAAAGCTATTCAGATATGTACTGAATTATCTTCTCATGACACCAAGATGGGCCAGCCATCTCTCCACAAAGCAAGCACGTTATTAATTTCTTCACAAAATATCTGAACGAGATTTTTCAATTAATTTTTTCCTGTTGTGTTTGCCTCCACCTGACACCACAGATGTGATGTTGTCTTTTGCACAGCTGGAGATCAGCTAAAATGGCCTCTGGGATAATGTGGATATGTCAGGCAACAAAGAATATGGCATTTAAAGCAAGAGAATTCCTATATACATGACAAAACTTTGCCCTTTTCTCATGCTCCTTTCCTAGCTCATTCAGATGAGTGTCTGCAATTTCCTGACCTACCAATTACTTCTTTAATGAGCAGGTTGGAAAACCACCCCGTGTCACATCCATGGCTAATACCCTCACTTATGGGACCTTGACCTCAGCCAGCCAGCCTCCTCTTGGTACGCTGTGTGATTAATAGTTCCACGCCAGTCTAATTGCAGTCTGCATGTTGATCCCACCAGGGCAATCCCCCATCGACTTTGGTGCCATCTCAGACACTGCTTATTTGCTGCCTGCACCGTAGATCTTGAGTGCAAGCCTGTGCATGCACACACACACACACACACACACACACACACACGTGTGCCTGTGTGCCAAGCATTTCCAGTTAAGAACCACCCTGACCTCTGTGAGCATCCTTGTATCCGGTCACACCATTGACTCCGGCCTATCAAGTGGATTTAATGACTGTAATTCTACCTATGCCCGTGGCTGTGTCCACCTAACTTCTAAATAAACAGTAAGGGAAAGAAATTACTCGGACTGATGACTTTGCATTAGGAAAACAAGGGGAGCCCATTGTTTGAAGTTAATTTATGTAAAAATTAAATTTGCTCTACTTGGTTTATTTGTGTGAACAACGAACAGTGGTGACTCCAGGCTGTTAAGCTCCTCGGACACAGAAGCTCCTGCCCTTCAACTTGCTTCCTGCGGCCTCATGACACTGGGCGGGGATGGGCTTTAATGAAATGGGTTTACTCGTGTGTGTGGAAAAGGTAGAAAAAAAAACATGTGAGCTTTTGTTATGTCTTCCCTCTCTTGTGATTTAGGTTACTGCCTTTTTAACTGCTAGTCTAAGAAGATTATCTATTTATACCTTTAATTATTTATTCAGCTAAAAGAACTTATTCACCATCTACCCTGAACAATACTCTTAATATTCATTCATTCATTCATTCATTCATTCAACAAATAGTCCAAAGGCTGTTTGTTGGGTTTCAGAAGCCCCTTAAGGGGAAAACAAAACAAACAAAACAGTATGCCTTTCCAAGTTCTTAAAGAGTAGTATTGCTGGGGCACCTGGGTGACTCAGTCAGTTAAGCATCTGGCTCTTGGTTTGAGTTCAGATCATGATCTCACCGTTCGTGGGTTCGAGCCCTAAGTTCGGGCTCTGCGTTAACCAAATGAAGCCTGCTTATGATTCTCCCTCTCCCTCTCTTTCTGACCCTCCCCCACTTGTGCTGTCTAAATGAATGAATGAATGAATGAATGAACATAAAAAAAAAAACCAGATCTCTGCTTACAAGGTGCCAAAAACAACAGCAATATGCATCTGAGACATGAGCATAGCATGTTTTCCAGCTAAGTGACACTCACCAGCCTCAGGGTGGGGAGGACGCCAATCTTTGCTTCCCCAAATGACAAATATCCTTCGGCCCTCATCTGGGACTTGCTAATTGTCTGGCCTGTGGATGTTCAGACCGTGCTTCCCAGGTGCTCAGTGACAATACTGTACTCAGTGTCCTGTGAGCCACCAGGTCGCGTTAGTCCATCACTTATGTCCTCAAGCACATTTCCTTGAGGGCCTTCCATTTGTCAGGCTTTGCTGCAGGCATGGCCGATGAGCACGAATGAGAGACACAGTCCCGCCTCTCATTCCATCTAATTTAGGAAAACAGAGAAACGTACGAGACAAAACTCTCTGAAGGAAATTTAGGATGGGGCCACTTTAGTTTGGAAGACTGGAGAAGCTCTCTCTTACAGATGTAACCTTCAAGCTAAAACAAAAAGAGGACAAAGAACCAGCTTTCTAGAGACTTACGGGAGAGCATTCAATGAGTAAGGAACAGATGATAAGCAATAAAAAGGCCTGGAAAGGAAGAGCAGAAAAAGCAGAGACTGAAGCTGGGTTGGAGGCGGGCTGTTGCAATTAGCAATGTTATCACGGCGGTGAGCGGGACCACATAGTATGGACCAAGGGAAAAGTTTACGGTAGAGAATGGATATTGGCAATGGGAGGCGGGGTCCAGGCAGGAAGAAGGATGACATTCCAAGAACGGAAGCGGGAAGACTCAAGAAGACTATGTGTCTGCCTTACATTTCCTACTGACCTTAATTCTTTTTTTTTAATGTTTATTTATTTTTGAGAGAGAGAGAGACAGAGCAAGAGCAGGGAAGGGGCAGAGAGGGAGAGGGAGACACAGACTCTGAAGCAGCTCCAGGCTCTGAGCTGTCAGCACAGGACCCGACGCGGGGCTCGAACTCACAAACCGCGAGATCACGACCTGAGCCGAAGTCGGACGCTTAAGCAAATAGGCCACCCAGGCACCCTTTAACCTTAATTCTTAGTCCTTAATGATGTCCTCTGCTTTCAGAATGTCCCCAGCTGTTCTTAGCTCAGGACCTTGGGCTATGGTACCGTGGAAGCTGGTGGTGTGGCCAGTCAGTTAACAGTGCTTCTTCAGCAGTGGAGGGGTGGGCGGTGGCCTCAGGCTGCAGAGGCTCTGGGGCCCCTTACTTCCTGGGAGGAGGGCGCCATTTTTCCTCAACAACAAACTGGGATGATGCCCACATCAGTCCCGCTCTGGTGCTAAGGACAGCGGTGCCGACAAAGGGCTTCATATTCATATGTGATGTCATGCGATTCAAAATAATAACGAAGGCCCCGCGTTGGATTTCCCTTTTGCCATATCCAAGCCAACTCTAAGTTCGTATCACCAGAGTTAGTTTTATACTGAGAGTAATAAGCAGGCGTGAGTGGAGCATTCGTGACCCTGAACCACTTTGTAGTTTTTGATACGACTTCGGGATCTGCAGAAACAGACACAGCTACTCCATGCATGGGCAGTGGACACGTGTACACGGCTTTGTGTCCCCTCACCATCCCAGCCACCCCTCCCTCACTCTGTGGGCTGTTCCCCCTTCAACCATGTGTCTCTCTCGGGACCCAACCTCTGAGTAAAGCAGTTGGTCTAAGCAGGGAGCATGCGACCAGATGGGGCCATGCAGAGCTCATAGGGCAGCCGATACATGGGCATTCCAGGAAGAATGTCGCTCTGCTGAGCTCTGAGGCTGAGAATTCAAGGCTGTTTTTGGCTAGCTTTCCTGTTGTGTGGAGTCTGTCAGTCTGTCCGTCTGCAGAATCAGGCCAAATGGGAGCCAAACAAAGAGATGAAAAGCAGATGTGGGGGGAGAAAGAGGGAGAGGGAAGGGGAGGGAAGAGCAGAGGAGCACTGTTCCCCCTCGTCACCTCTCCCTGTCGCGGGGTCACTACTTCCCACAGCTGTCGCAATGTCCCGATTTCTTTTTCTGCCACACGAACTAATTAGTTCATGTTTTGTGAAAGTTCTTTGACTCAGATGTCTGTCCTCTGAAAGCAGAAGAGCCTGGCTAACAGCAACTGTTAACGTGCATTTTTGAAAAGCCTAGAGTTTTCCGTCCGGCAGTGGTCCCAAGTATGGGGCTGAGCCCAGTGCCCCCTCCTCAGCCCTTTTGGGGACGGCAACTCGAGCACTGGGCTCCTCCACCATCACTCACCAACTGCCTTCACCCCTGCTCTCTGACTACTATGAGAGGGCCTCCCTCACCTGCCTGTCCCCAATCCCACTCAGGAGAGATGGCAGGGTGTCGGCGACTGGAGCTGATTAGAACAAGGCTGGGTCCTCAGGGCTCTGCCTTCTGCGGCATCTCCTGGCCCGGACTCCCTCGCATTTCCTGGACAGCCCCTGCCCTCACGAGCCGTCCTGACTGGTTTATTTCTCCAGATGTTTTGTGATCTCATCTCTTATTAATGTCTCCAGGATTTTGCCTACACCAGGGTCAGACGTGCTGTCTCCGTGCTGGCTATTCCCTTAGTCCCTTTCGTAGAGACTGGGGTTTGCCATCCTTCAATCTGTCAGCATCTCTCATTCCAGAAGAACCCTTTAAAAACTCCCTTATCAAAAGAGCAACCCCTCTGCTCACCTTATGAATGATTATGGGCGGGGCCTAATTATCTGAGAATCCTGTTTTCCTTTCTAATATTTTGACTTCACAGTTGGTCCTATGACACCTTGCTTCCCACCCTCCCCCATAGTACCTTATGCCCAACACTGTCTTCCTTTCTGCAACAACACTCAAACCCTCATTCTGTCTCCCTTGTGTGAAGTGTTTGGTCTCCCTTCCTAAGAAAATTTCTCTCAACTTGGCAAACCAGTGACTGATAGCTGAAGTTCCAGAGGAATCCTGCTCTGAGCAGGATTTGGGCCCGTGTTACCATTTCCCTCTTGTGCTCTGTTGTCCTCCTTGCAGAAGACCGAAGGAACCAAGGTGCACTTACACACAATAAACTTGCATTTGGCTGCTGATCTGGCTGGAATCGCGATCTGGGGGCTTTTTCCTCTCTCGACGTGACTATGTCTCATCCACCAAGAGTCTGTCCCTTTGGGATGCCACGAGAGAAAGCCTCTCCTTTGCCTAAACCATTCTTCCTGGAAGTTGCTGTCTGGAGAGTAGGTGTGGCAGGTCAGCCCCTGTGTGTGCAGGTACAGTCTAGACAATGCTCTGCCTGGGTATCTCTGTGGGACACTAGTACCCAAGTTCGAAACTCTAATACTAGAGTTCTTCTTATTACCAAAAGGTGTGCATTTTTAATGAATATTTAATGTAAGAGTCATGCCCTGAGAGGCTCTTTGCAAAAGGGAGATGGGATTTGAATAAGCCAGCAAACCTTCACCCCCAAGGAAGGACCTCTTCGTTCCAGGGGACATTATTATGGGTGCCGCAGATTGTTTGGCATTGTCTCCTTGACCTCTCAAAAGAAGCATCTATTTCTAGAAGCCAACAAGGTGGTTCTCTTTTCCCTTTAAGATGTAGTAAATTGGGAAAATCAGAGGGAAAGATGTGAACTAAATATGATTATAAGAAAGAAAATCTCCAGACGCTTGGGCATAGGTGGGAAACTTTCCTTTGTTCTCAGGACGATCCTTCAGAAATGGATGCTACACAGACCCAAGCAATCCTCCTTGCCTGTGGGACTCAGCTCCGTAACAAACTTGATACCCTGGCCACGTTCCCGAGTCAATCATCCGGGTCCTTGAAAATGGCAGCGTCGATCCTAGTAACAGCATTCAGAACGTGCAAGAAAGATCTAAATTACAATTCCCAAGCCTTCCAATCTGAAACTGAATTTAGGTTATGACCACCAAAACCTGGCAAAGGAAACCACAAGTTATTCCCACCTGTTGAATTATGCTTTCCCTCCAAAAAAACCATTGTTCTCACTGGAGGTTGGGGGCTGCTTGCTCCCCGGTTCTCTTGGACGACAGCAGGGGAATGCAATTTGGGGGCTGCAGGAGGTTAATACTAACAGCACGGACAACAAGCCACTGTTCAGAGGCAAAAGATTTTGTCTCTAATTTTCAAGGGCTATGCTTTATTTAACGAAGGCTAATTAGCTGTGATCTGCCCATAAGCAATAAAAACATTGCATTTGCTCTTAAACTTTAACTAGGTATTTAACAGGAATCGGTTTTCCAGAAATCGGTATCTCACAGTGGTGCTATCAATATGTTAAAACACCCCAGCAGAGATTTCTTCCCTTTCTTTCCAGCGGCATGAATTAGAGGCAGGTCTACACTCGAGGTTTGGGAGAAGTAAGGAGGATCCAGCTTTTGGACTATATGCTCCCTGGTTGATCTGCCCACCTCACCCCCTTCAGGTTTGTGGCTTCTTCTTCATCAGGTCACCTTCTGCTCTGGAAAAGGAACATTTCCACTCCTGCATTTTCCAGGCTAAGTCACTGTAGAGCTTTGCATCCTGGCTCTGCCGCATGGACAGATTGCCAGCTTAATTACTCTGATAGTCACCAAAATGCCTGGGATATCACATCCGAGTGGGGAGAGCCAAACGGAGCAGTTCGGACTGCAGAGGACATGATCGCTTTGAACAGGAAGCTCAGACGCATGAACAATGGCTGTGACTTGCCTTCCTTCGTTGTCCGAGTTCTGGTTACCTGATGTCTGCGTGCTGGAGCCTTCCTTCTCTTTGTCTAATCCTAGCAAGACACGTTTCTGAAGCCAATGCTGTGTGTGCCTGAGAATGAGGGGCACCCTTTTCCTAAACAGGGGAAGTTGATGCCCTTCGTCTCTGCAAGGCAGCCAGTCTCCCAAGGACCCCGGGCCTCCGGCAGCTCCAGCACCAACCTTGTTCGCCACCAAATCCGGTTCATGTTTTCTATTCTTTCGAGAGGTGCTCTTTCCTCCTTGATTGTTGCTGTAATTACACAAATGATCTGCTCCACTGTCACTTCTAGTCAAAGGTGTCATCTAAAATTAAAAATTCATGTAAAATCTAGAGATGCAACTTTTAAGCAGACAGTGGAAACCTGATGTGGTTTTACAATCGATGTTTTAATTAACCCGTTCATGGCTCGAGTGAGGTGCGGGACTGTGTGTGTGTGTGGGGGCGGGGGGGATGCGAGCGTCACTCACCTGGCCACCTGCAGTGGATCTGGCTGCTGTAAGTACAAAATTCCATCAACGGTGTAGCTCAAACAACACACGTTAATTTGCCCTCTATCTTCAAGGCTCTTAGCCCAAGACTGAGTTGTCAGCATCATCTAACAGTTTTCGTCTGGGCTGGTAGATGGCCTTTTTTGCTGTGTCTTCACACGGGTTTTTCCCCATATACAACTCTGTGTCCATATTTCTTATTATTAGGGCCCATCACATTGGCTTAGGACCCCCCCCCCCCCCCCCCCACACACACAAAGACCTCAATTTAACCTACTTACCATTTTAAAGGCCAAGTACAGTCATGTTCTGGGGCACCAAGGTTAGGAACTTAACATATGAATTTGTTATAGAACACAATCTAGCCCATAACGATGTTCCACTACCCTCTAAAGTGAGCAAGAGACCACATAGGAAGGCCAGATTATCTGTGGACGTTCCCACTTATGGTGCATCCAACCACACAACCTACATCACACAAGACAACTGCTGGCTTCAAGCCTGAAGAAACCGTGTTCCTCCTTTTGTGGAAGAAGGGGGATTAGCTTCTGAACAATTTCTTGAATGCCTTAAATACTGGGACGTGCAAAGATGCTTAATTTTAAGACAACATTTTCTCTTTATTTGAGCTTTAAGATATTGATAAATCCATGAATAAGACAGGTAAAGCATATAATTATTATTATTTGTCTTAATTTTAAAAATACTTAAGGGTGCCTGGGTGGCTCAGTCAGTTGAGCATCTGACTCTTGATTTCAGCTCAGGTCATGATCTCAGTGTCCTGGGATCGAGTCCTGTATTGGGCTCCATGCTGAATGTGGAGCTTGCTTAAGATTCTTTCTCCCTCTCTCTCTCTGCCCGAGTTCTCCCTTGCTTGCGAATTCATACACACACACACACACACACACACACACACACATATAGCAAAGTTATGAAAACTCATGAAATCATATACTAACCTTCCCATTAGTATATGATTTCATGAGTTTTAACATATACATAGGTCAGTGCAACCACCATCACAATCAGGATGCACAACTCCATCACCCCCTAAAATCCTCTCATGCTGCCCTTTGTGGTCAAATCCTCCAAAATCCCACAGATATATTCTCTATCCACATGATTCAGCTTTTGTGAGACTGTCATATAACTGGCATCACACAGTATCTAATCTTAGGAGAGGTTCCTCTTTGACCCAGCCCAATGCCTTTGAGATTGATCTATGTTGGATGCATGGATATTTTATTGTTCTCTATTGCTGAGAAGGGTACTGGGCAGCGGATGGACCTCAGTGCATTCATCTGTTCATCCGTCGAAAGAGATTTGTGTTAATTCCAGTTTCCAATGATTACGAATCAAACCACTGTACATATTCATATATAGGCTTACATGTGAATGTATGTTTTCCTGTCTTTTGTATAAACATCAGGATTGAGATTGCTGGGTCGTATGGTGAGTTCATGTTTATAAGAAACTGTTAAACCTTTCCCGAGGGGCTGGAAACTGTGCATTTATACCAACAAGTATGAGAACACTGATGACCCTGCATCACACCAGCACTTGGCCTTGTCAAAGTTTTTGTGTGTTTTTCCTTATTTCTGTTCACCATTCTTATAGGTACATAGTTTGTGAGTTTTAACTGAATTTTTCTGTTGTCTAGTGATGTTGAGCATCTTTTCATGGGCTTGTTTGTCATTTGTGTATCTTCCTTGGTGAAGTGTGTTTCCAAACTGTGTGCCTTTTTTTTTTTTAAATTGAGTTGCTTATTTCCCTACCATTAAGTTTGAAGGTTCTTTATATATTCTCATACAACTCCTTTTGCAGATATATAATTTGTAAGTATTTTCTCCCAGCGTGTAGCTTGTCTTTTAATTCTCTTTTTTTAATACTTTTCTTTTTTGTTTAATGTTTATCTGAGAGAGAGAGAGAGAGAGAGAGAGAGAGAGTGGGGGGGAGGGGCAAAGAGAGAAGGAGACACAGAATCTGAAGCAGGCTCCGAGCTCCAAGCTGTCAGCACACAGCCTGATGTGGGGCTCGAACCCACAGAACGTGAGATCATGACCTGAGCCAAAGTCGGATGCTTAACCGACTGAGACATCCAGGCACCCCTTAATTCTCTTTTTTGAGTCATATCTGAAAATTCTTGGCCTAACTTAAAGTCATGAATATTTCTCCAATATTTTACTCTAAAAGCCTTATGGTTTTATGTTTTATATTTAGATCTGTGATCTACTTTGAGTTAGTTTTTGTATAATATATAGGAAATGTGTTGAAATTAATATTTTTGCATATGAATGCACAGCTATTGAAAGACTATCCTTTTTTCATTGAATTGCCATTGTACCTTGGTCAAAAATCAATTGACTTCCCAGATGGGTTCACTGGTGAATTCTATGAAACATTTAAGGAAGAAATTACACCAATTCCCCACAATCTCTTCCAGAAGACAGCAGCAGCACTTAACTTATATTATGAGGCCAGAATTACTCTAACACCAAAACCAGAAAAAGATATAAGAAACAAACAAAAAAAAACTACTGGCCAGTATCTCTCATGAATATACAGATGCAAAAATTCTCAACAAAATGCTGACAAATCACATTCAAAAAAGTATATACAAAACCATACACCACAACTGAGTGGGATTTATCTCGGGTATGCAAAGCTGGTTCAACGTTCTCAATCAATGTTATCCAACACATCAACAAACTAAAAAAGCAAAATCACATGATTATATCAATAGACAAGACAAGGCAGAATGCGGAACAAACTTTTGACAAAATTCAACACCTATTCAAAATAAAAATTCTCCGTGAACTAGGAATAGAGGGGAACTTTCTCAATTTGATATAGACTATCAATAAAACCCTACAGCTAACATAATACTTGATGGTGAGAAACTCAAAGCTTTTCCTCTAGGGGCAGGTACAAGGCACTCCTCAACATCAGACTAGATATCTTTGCTAATGCAATTACTAAGAGAAAAAAATGAAATGTACACAGATCAGAGAGAAAAAAGAAAGAAAGAAGAAAAGAAAGAAAGAAAGAAAGAAAGAAAGAAAGTTCTATCTTTGTTTGCAGATGACAAGATCATCTGTAGAAAACTGAAAAGGATTGATTGAAAATGGAAGTAATACGCAATTTTAGAAAAGCTACTGGATACAAGGTTAGTATTAATAAATCAATTGTTCTTCTATATATTATAAATGCACAAGTAGAATTTGAAATTAAAAACACAATACCATTTACACTGGCGCACCAAAATTAAAATAGTTAAGTATAAACCTAATAAAACATATATAAGAACAACGTAAGTGAAACCACAAAACTCTGGTGAATGAAATCAAAGAGCTTAACAAATGGATATATATTCCATATTCATGGATAGAAAGACTCAATTTGTCAAAATGTCAATTCTTCCCAACTTGGCATATAGATCCAATGCAATCCCACTCAAAATCACAGCAAGTTATTTTGCAAATACTAATGAAGTGATTCTAAAGTTTGAGCACATCGGAAATCTCTGAACCCCCCTTTTGATTCTGTCGTAAACCTAAAACTGTGCTAACGCAATAAAGTCCTTAAAAAATCAACTGTTTATATTTTGGTGGGTCTATATCAGGACTGTTTATTCAGTTCCAGTGATTAATGTATGTATGATTTCATGCATATCACTGTTTGGAGTACCACAGCTTTATATGAAGTCTTAAAACCAGTCAGTGAGAGCCCTGTCATTTTATTTTTCTTTCTCAGAAGTGTTTTGGCTTCTCTTGTCTATTTGCCTCTCCCTGTGCATTTTATAACCACCTTGCCAATATTTAGAAAAGATCCAGTTGGGGTGTTATCGGAAGTGTGCTAACTCTACAGATCAGTTTGTTGGAAAATTGACATATTAGCAATCTTGAATCTTCTTACCATGACTGTAATGTGTCCATCCACTTACTCAGATTGTCATTCACTTCTTTCATTTGTGTCTTGCAGTTTTTGGCAGCAGAACCTCTATATGTTTTGTCACATTTACACCTAAATATTTTACTTTTTGCAACTATTGTAAACTTTTTCTTTAAGTATTGGTTTCCAATGATTGGTTGCTGGTATATAGAAATATAATTAATTTTTGAGCATTAACCTTGAATCCTGTGAACTTACTAAAGTTACTGATTGGTTTTAAAAGATGCTTGTCTCTAGATTTTACAGGGTTTTCTACATGGACAATCACGTTGTCTGCAAATAAAGACAGTTTTATTTCTTTTTTTTCCAATCTATATGTCTTTTAATTCTTTTTCTTGCTTTATTACACTAGCTAAGACTTCATTTTTACTTGCTTTGTTTCTTTCATTTTTCAATAAATGAGACAATTTTATTTAGGATGTTCAAGGATTTACCCAAAGTTGCATGATTAGTAGTTGCCATAATGGAAGCTGGAATTCAGGCATTTGGTCTCAGTTCCAACTTATTTCCAGCCCTGTTTCTTCTACTCTTGCCCACAAGACTACAGGCACAAAGAGAGAGGGTATAGTCTGGATCCTTATGTAGCTTTTCTGTTGACTTTGTGATAACATTGTGCTGAACTTGATCACTGAAGACACAGGCCATTTCCCTCCCATGGTTTTAAAGTCAACCAGCATCTAGGGTGACTTGGGGCCTCATTCCTGAAGAGGTGGACATTTCCAGCCATGAACACACTCAGCAGTCACTGTGCGGTCCCCAGGCTTGCAGAACAAATTCTGAGTGCTTTTAAGGTGATGAGGTGAATGGAGAAGTTAAAGTAAGTGATGGATTTTGCCCATGCCTCTTTCCATTAGCAAATCACTCTCCACTCTCTGGGGCACTGGAAGGTGGTGACAGGGACGCAGAAATGTCCACTGCAATTTAGCTCGCCCACTCACAGTTGCTGTTGGGCGGCTGGAAATGCAAACTCTGCCAAGGGAAGTGAATGACAGCTTGCTGGCCTCCCCTGCCAGTATCAGGGGGCCAGCAGGGCCATCCCTCGGCGAGCACTGATGGGGACAGAGGCACACCCACCAGGACACTCAGCATCTTCTCTGGCAGGCTTGACCTCCTGCCTGGTGTTTCTGCTTCCTTTCCCAGGAAGGAGACCCACCACCGATGAAATAGTGTCTGACTCAGGGAGCACCCAGGATGGGGCCCTTTCCCTGCACCTTCACCTAAGATCTCTTGTTGCCTGTGTCAGAGCAGCAGATTCATTTCATCAAGACATAGTGAAGTATGACAACTTTTGGGGGGAGATAGTTTGAGGGTGAGTGGGGTCCTTTCTTCAAAGCAAAAGTAGAAGAGAGAAGCATTCTGCTCCTTGGAGCTCCTCATGGAGTGTGTACAGAGTAGGGAAAAAATGGGAAAATCAGTAGCCTTAAAAACTGTCAACAAGGGGTGCCTGGGTGGCTCCAGAGATTTTGGCTCATGGTTTGAGTCATGACGTCATGGTTTGAGTTTGATCCCCGCATCGGGCTCCGTGCTGACAGTATGGAGCCTGCTTAGGTTTCTCTCTCTTTCCCTCTCTCTCTGTTCCTCCCCTATTTGTGTTCTCTCTCTCTTTCTCTTTCTCTCTCTCTCTTTCTCAAAATAAATAAATAAATAAGCTTAAAAAATTAAAAAAAAAAAAACGGTCAGAAAACATTCTCATTCTCTTCTTATCTGGAAATGTTTGGTTCAATGGATTTTACAGAAGACAGTGGCTCTTACAGCACACCCATGGACCACCTACCCTGCAACTCACTGCAAGCATCTCCTGGTGCTCCGGCATGGGACTCCTGTTTTGTGCACCATTTGCAACTTGCTGTTGTAATTCCGGAGTGTCTACCATTCCTGGAAAAAAAAAAAAAAAAAGAAAAGAAAGAAAAAAAAATTCGTTTGGTTGTGATTCTAAAAGGGAATCATTGGGTCTCTCTGCATTTTCTTGTCCCACTACACACTGTATTGACCACTCACTTAGGTTTCCTTCGCTGACCCAGTAATCTCGATTTAAAAAAACAAAACAAAACAAAACTGATTTCTTGTCTCTCGGATTTTGCAATTTCAAGTGCACATTAATTTAATTTTATCGACCCAACAAATGATTGTATAAGGATGCTACCTTTCTCCACTATTGAACAAACTGTTCAACGTAAATGGAGTTTCCATAGAGACACAGAGACCCAGAGCTTTCAAGAAACTTGTTAATGAGTTAATGTTTCTTAAATGCTTTGGAAATAAAAGCTCTCTATGAGTGCGAAAAGCCATTATTATACATTGTTGGGCGTGACCGAAGCAGCTGCCGCTTCAGAGAGCTTTTAGCACTGAAATGAGAGGTGCCAGGATCTGTCTCGTGTGGTCAGTTGTGATGTGAGGGGAAGCAAGAGGGGGCTTTGCTGCTGGAACCCCGATTTGGGACCCTGGTATATTGAAGGAAGCAGGAAAGGGCTGCGCCTGTGAATCGCTTTCTGGGCTTTCTCCTTCACAAGTGTCAGCTGTGTCTCTGCTCATGTTAGCAGAACTCCCTAATACTGAGTGTCAGCTTATAGGAGCAGGTGTCTTCCAACTGCATGAGACAGGGCCACCAAGACAGAGACACGTTGGCAGGGCAGTCTGGTTGGAAATAGTCTGGTCTATCCCGGTGGCTCCTGCGGGGTTGGGTGCAGGGGTGGGTAGGGCTGTGCAGGCTTGCTGGATGCCAGTGTCTGGGATGAAGAGATGACATGCAGGGAGGTGGGAATAAGAGCGAATTTTTCCAGGGGTCTCAGATCTATGCCACACCTTTCATGGCCTTGCACAGGTGAAGGCAATAAAACATTAGGAAGCCCTTCGAACTTAAGAAGCATTGCACACCCGTGGGCTGGCCCATGGAGAGGTCTGGGGCGGGGTCAAAGGCGAGTGTATGGTATCGTGCTATAAGCTATCCACCTGAATTAACCACTGCCACAGACTGTGTGATTAGAAGATTCTATTCGACCAGCCTGGCTCATCCTGAATTTGGTTCCTTAGACAGTTCGATGGTCAGCCAGGGCATCCTAGGACCCCGGAGAGGGTAAGGCAACATTCCACCTCCATGCACGCACAAGATGCCACGGGACAGAGGTCACGTGATGCTGGTCCCAGCACCACACGAGGACCGGGGAGGGGACGTGGTGGATTGTGAATGATCAACAGGAATATAGAAATCAGTACTTGCATTTGCGGGACCCAAATCCACAAGGTAAATTATTTTATACTTGCACTTTATAATTTGGAAATAACTCTCATCAAAGAACCGAGTTCTAAAAACCCAATGCCATGCAGAACTTTGCATTTGTAAGGGTAAAGCTATTTGGGCAGGAGGGAGAGACAGGTAGCGCTCTGTGACCCAGAGAATCACAACTCTGACAACATTGCTCTGTGACCTTAGACAAGTCACCTAACCTCTCTGAGTCAAGTGTTCAAAGGATACTAGCCCCATAGGTTTTGTGACAAGATTAGATCGTCCTGAGGTGCTTTGTAAACGGCAGCACTTAAAGGTTTATTCAAATTTGACTCAGCCAGAGCGGCTGCATCAGTTTGCATTCCCAGCAAACCAGAAGAGACTCTTAAATACAGAGAACAAACTGAGGGTGGATGGGGGAGGGGTGTGGGGGAGAGGGAAAAATGGGGGATGGGCATTGAAGAGGGCACTTGTTGGGAGGGGCACTGGGTGTTGTATGTAAGCGATGACCCACGGGAATCTACTCCAAAAACCAAGAGCACGCTTTACACACTGTATGTTAGCCAATTTGACAATAAATTGTATGAAAAACAAACAAAAAAACAAATTTACTCGGCCATGATAGAATTGCGCTATCATTCATTCTGCTGATCTTTACGGGGAACCATGGTCTTGATCTAAGTGCTACAGAGGGCTCTGAGGAGGAAAAAACACGGTGTCAGCCCTTGACTGCCCCCATCCAGCCTAGGAGGCCTGCATGTGGTACTTTGGGGATAAAATAAGCACATTTGTGGGGAAAAAGAGTTAATGAGGTCCTAGCTAAATGGCCCATCTAAAATCAATGATGTCTTTGTATTAATTTTGTATTGAGAAGGGCACCTCTCCCAGGTTTCAGGAGTTTATTAAGCTAATCCGGCTGGGTGTATCATTAAGTAGAGTTTTCGAACTACGTTTGGGAGGTAACCACGACACTTAGTTTACAAGGACTCGGACAAAGAACCAGACGGCGAGTGGCCTTCCTGTATAAATTGGACAGATCACAGGGGGAGCTACCCGGATTCAGTGGTGGATGCCAGCACAAGCCTCCCCCAGCACAAGAACAAAGTCGCCGTCGGACCAGAAATTGAGTTTCCTCGCAGGGGCCTGAGCGAGCAGTAATTCCTACCTGAAAGTGGCCAAGCCTTTTGTTGATGTGTTAATGTGGCTATAGCAGCCGGATGTCAGTGCACATTCGAGCTGCTCTCTCACTAAGGGTCCACATGGGCTGCTCCCTCCTTGTCAAGTCAGAAGGCAGTTTGCAGGCAGACTTACTAACCAGCTAAGCCATCATCTCGGTGTCATCAACGACTCCATGTTGCCCTTCTGTCAAAATGGATTTTCAGGCGAGAGATACAGTCCCTTCCCATGCATCACCGTGTGTGACACTATTGATCTGATATCGACTCTCGGCCGTCTTTCTGGGCTGCATTCCAACAGGTGGCCGGGCAGACACCATTTTCCCCAGAGTGTCCGTGGAAGAAAATGTGTAAGTTGCCTTTTAAAAACTCTTTCCGTTAAAGCTAACTTCTGAAGATTATTTCTGAAAGCAAGATGGCCTTCAAGGCGACACTGCCTGGTCTGGCAGGAAAGGGGGACAGGGGACCGCAGAGAGAGACTGCAGGAAAAGCGGTATTCATTCAGTCTCTTCATTCCTTTCTTCAGTCAATGGCAGACCCGAAGGATGCCCATGTCTCCCCTCAGTTCTGCCTTTGTGTCTCTGAATTCCTACCCTATTGGTGTCTATCCTGTGCATCTCAGCTAGAAAAGCACTCTTGTAGGCTGTGGGGCTCCGGGAGAGTGGGCTTCCTGCTCCCCCAGTGTCCCACAGGCACGGTGGAGATTGGGCTTGCTGCCCTGTCTGGTTCCCAAAGCCTAATGAGGCATCACAGGGGACAAATCCAATCCCTGTTGTACCAGTCATCCTCCCCAACCCACTCCCTCTGAGGGCCCTCAGGAATATGACTGCCTGTGTCACCCTGTTCCTCGTCTAACTCCAAGAATCTTGCCAAGGTCCTGCCACATGGCGGGTACCTGCTGAACACTTCTGTATTCTCTCAGACCTCAAGCATCTTTCTTAATCCGGTGACTGTGCCACTGAATTGGGCAATGCAGGGACAACCCTGGGCTTTGCTGCCAGAAGGAAAAGAATGTGATGTCAGCCCCTTCTCAAATCATCATCTGATCGCTTTGTCCTTTCCCAGCACGAGATGCTGAAAGCCCACTTGAGAGGTCTCCAGGTGGGGACATCTGGCTTCATCATATTGTCTTTATTTCTTCATTTAGCCAAAAAGGAAATATTGAAAAGCAGCATTCAGTGTGCATTTTGCATTGTCCAGATTGCAACCAAATGCATCGCTAAGCAACACTTTGCTGGAGATATTCAGCACAAAGGCTTCTGCAAATACACTATTGCATCGAGTGGAATGAATAATACATTACATACAAGGTCTACTTGGGTGTCTGTTTTATACTTTCCTGTGTAGTTTTATAGCTAATTAATCAGGTGACCATCTATACCAAAAAGCTATAAAACCATGAAAACTAATAGGAATTTTTAGACAGAGGTCCCACAGGCATGGTGGTAAGGAGGGAAATCTGACAAGGATTTTCCTAGTTAGTAAACTAATGAAAACCCCAGTGTAGTTATTCTGGGAACACTTGAAAAAAAAAAATAACATTATATGCTTTTGTTCCCCCCTCCTTTTCTCTCAAAAGTTGAAGTGACGAAGGAATTATTTTGTGGTTAAAATTATATATAATTGGAGTGAAAGATTGCATGGAACTCTTAAGTGGCATGCATGAGTTTTAAAGAAATCAGGAAACATTCCCAAAAAGGGTGGGGAAGGCTATGCCGTCCTCAAAACCTCTTTCCTAGTCTGGTTGGATAACTGAGAAAGTACAAGCTCAAATGTCTGCTGGTTTCCCCAAGAAGCAGCGACGCACCTGTTATGAGAGACCGCTGTGTGCAGAGGGGTATCTCCCGTGTGAGATGGGGGTTAAGGAGGACACCTGGAGGGGCCGTCTCAGAAGTAGCGTGCCTCAAAGTCAATTAGGCCTTAAGGGAGCCCCTGCCGCGGGGCTTGGGGGGCACGTTTCCAGGTGGGCTCCTCTCTTCCTATTCTCCCTCCCCCTCCCTCACCCCTGCATCCGGGCTCTCCCTGCGGCCTGGCCTCCTGCCCACGGGAAGTCCGTCTTTAGCTGTCTCCTCATGGGTCCCTGCCAGGCTCCCAGCCCCTCCTGGGCCATTTCGTTGATGTCATGGCTCCATCGTTCCTACTGTCTCCATTCATTCATCCTACGTGGCTCCATTCATTCCTACTGTCCGCAGAGATCTGAGGATCACTGGCCTCAGATACCGTTTGAAATACTTCAAATGGCTCCCTGTCACCTACAAATAAAGTGGAAGCTTCTCCACGCTCTAACTTCTAACTCCGACATATCTATTGACTCGTACATCGTGTCCCAGGCTGCCCCACAAGAGCCACCTCCAGTGGGGAGAAGCCTGTTCTTACCTCCCTTGTAAGGACTTACCTTCTCTCCAGGGAACCCTTCTCCCTCCCACTCCTGTACCTTCTGGGGCTGTTTCTACTACCTGGGTAGGGAGCAGTGGCCAGAGGTATGGGCTCTGGGTGCCCCAAAGCCTGGGCTTCGACCCATACTGCCCGTACCATCAACTGGAGAAAGTTACTGACCCCCCTGCATCTCGGTTTCCTCTTCTGTAAATAACAATGGCGTTACCTTCTGCATGGCTGTGGGTGAGGACTGCCCAGGGCAAGCCTCTGACTAATGTGCCGGATAAAGGCCTAAGCAGTTCTTAGTGCCTGAGGCCTGCCCATCCCCCCAGCTGGGCACCCTGGCCACGTCCCCTCATCTCTCAGTCCATTCTCAGCACCTGCCTGGGCGCCTCTTGCTGGAGCTGGCCCTTCGCCCCATCGCCCCACCTACACCGTACGCTCCTGAGGGCAGAAGACACGCATACACCTGCTTACACGCCCAACGGGAAGCACGCAGAGCGCAGTTAATGTTCCTCAACAGCAGTGCTGCTTGATCTCAGGCAATTTTCACAGAGTTAAGTGGGAGGTTGGGTAAAGGATACAGACATCCCCAAATCCGGTAAGAACGTCCACTAGGCGGTTAGAACAAGTTCCTCCCCCAGCATGGGTGGGTAGGATGAGAACTGATAGGTCTGCAAAAATCGTTCCCGCTTTTGCCAAAATACGGAATTAAAGACACCGTGCCTTCCACATGCAGAAGACGCCTCAGCGGTCCCAAGGGACTTCAAGGGCCCGGCGCGAGTTTTCTATCAGGCCCGCGAATCGGCCATTTTCTTTGGATGGAATGGAATCCATTTCATCGAAATTGAAGAAGCGTTTGTGCATGGAGATATGGTCTCCGATGGTGAATTTCCTCAGATCCAAATGTCACACCTTTAGGGATTCAAACCACCACCGATTTTATCTTTACTGCCAATTCAAGGCCTGAGTGCGTTTTTTCTTCCATCTGGCGGGTTTTTGCCAGTTTATCTGCCTTTCTTCGGAGCCAAGGAGCCAAGTCTCCCCACCAAAGGCACTAACATGTCACATGCGCGAAGGACTCTGCTCCCCCCAGGGCCTGAGTCACCCCGGGGCTGTCAAGTAGGTGCTGAGGGAGACGTAGAGGGAGGCGTATTAATCCCAGTGAGGCCAGCGGGTGTATGCAGCTTGGGCAGACTTCGTTACTTCTGCAGCCCCAGCCATCTTTCCTTCAGTCTGACCCGGTGATGGATGACCGTGAACAAAACCCTCTCTTAGGAGGAGAGAAATCATAGACGGGGGTAATTCAACTTTTGCAGGGCATGGGGTTTCATTTTCAGTGCAGAGAAGAGGAAATTTTCCTAATGGGTTGATGGAGCATGGAAGGAGTAAAGTGAGTTCTCCCGACAGGGTCTTTTATGACTCTCACCCTGAGTCAGGAGGAATGCATAGCTCCCCTCCGCCCTTCCTTCCCTTCCTGCAGGGCCCTGGGGAGAATACTGGGAATGGCACTGAACCTTGATCCTCCCTTCTGAGGCGAAAGCATTGCCTCCATGCGTTGGCCGCTACAAGGTCAGCTGCCAGGGCCCGTGACCCCTCCAGCGCCTCGGACTTGAGAACATTTTGCTCGTGACAACAACGCGTATTCCACATAACTCCACGTAAGGCTTATGCACTAGAACCTCGTTTGTTTTCGGAGTTTTCAAGGCGAGGTACCTGCATGGTGGGGCAAGCAATCCAATCCTGTACGCCTTTCGTATTTGTGGTTCCTAAATGAACGAGGTATGTTGTGCGATAGAATTACCAGATTTGTATTAAATTGCAGCTCAGGGACCCATCACTGTGTGACGCTAGCTACTTTCCACTTGCTTTGTTTATCACAGAGAAGGGAACTGAATTAGCATAAAATGCTACAAAGTAGTAAAAAGGATGTTTTAGCACCCTATCTATTTGACCTACTGTTGACCTGGTCTAATTTGTATTTTCTCTGGGACGTTTTAACAGATCATTTTCCTTTGTTAAAATTAGGTCAGATTAGAGAATTATGACCCCCCATTTATTCTGCTCAAAAGGCAGTCATTTCTGCTTCTGAAATAATAACCCTATCTGCCCTGAGATCTTTCTTGTTAAATAAAAACACATGCTTTGCTTTGCCTCTTAAATTACTAACTGTGGTCCGGCCTCCCTCAGCCGTGATTACTGGTGAATGAGTATTTACCCAGGCCTGTCTTTCTAAGCCCCTGAGAATGATATTGGTCATTCATAAATTGCTTATTGATCAGTCACAACTGGAAATTAGATCCAAATCTTTGAAAGGAATTGTTAGACTTTGAGTAACATTTGCCCCGGAACATTCAGGGATCTGAGTGCACGCCTCTCACAACCGTGGGGCCCCTGATGAATGGCCACTGTCTGTGCAAAGCACCTGGAAACGGAGATGTGGGGCCGCGGGACACCCTTCCTCTGTCCCCACGTCCCTTTCTCGGGCATGGCTGCCCACACTTTCACGAGGGGCTTTTTATTCTGGACGAGAGATTTGCAAAATGAGAAGGATGTGTGCCAGCATGATTTATGATCTGTTGAATAACTAGACACTGGGTAATTCTAAAATTGATACAATCTTTTAACCTCTGAATTTTTTTATAACACGCAAATTTAGCAATTTTCCTGGCGGTGGTTTGTGTGCACAAAACAGGGTGGCGAAAATAAAGCACTCTGAGACTATCTTCGCCAGGCTTGGCCGAGGGTCCTGCCCACGTGGGTGTGTGGCTGGGCAAGCGTGTAGGTACGCGTGTGCACGCAAGACACACGGGGCATAAACCCCAGGAGCGTTACTCCAATACTCCTTTAAAAATAAAAAAAGGAAGTTCCCTGCAGCAAATGCTCCGTGGAGCCCCACACTGATTAATTGCAATGCCAAACAGCTTTATTCTGCTTAATAAGAAATTAGATCACAATGGGGATTTGCAGAAATTACCTTGAAATGTTTGTGTGTTTGAATGATTGAATAATTTGTGCTAAAAATTACGGTACCCGGGTCTGAGTCCTAAGCCTGTGAGCAATTGCACGTTGGGCTAATCGGTATTCTGGAAAGAAAGCCCCACAACGCGCCTGGACCCGGCCGGGGTGGCTGCGGACGCAGAGGGCTCTCTGGAGGCTCCGAGGCTGATTCAGGCCCACTGTCCACCGATTTGGATGGAGAACTGAGCGGCTCATTCGGAAACAATTAAATCTTAATACCCACCCTTGGATGCAAACCCAGAGCCTGGGACACCGCCACTGAATTTTTCACAGATGCTGTGCATCCTGCGGGCGGGTGGCGGGACCCGTGTCCAGGCCTCCTGTCCGGCCCACGAAGCCGCTCTGTCCCCCGTGCGGAGGCAAAGCCAACCTGAGGAAGCCTCTCGGTTTCATTAGAAGGCAAAACACCCCAGCTGGCTGCACGGCTCCTTGAACAACTTCTGAAAATCTTTCAAGTCAACCTTGTGTTTTAGTCAACAGGGAAGTGTTGACCCTTCCCCTCTCAACAACCACGCGTTTCATTATTTATCTGAGGGAATCGGAGAGTTTTTGTTCTTTCACAAAAGTCCCTGACACCGGGATATTTTTAATAGCTGAAATTTTCCATTCTTGTCACTGCGCCTTTTGAAAATACAGGTATTTTCGTACAACACGTAGCTAATGAGTGAAACTTCAGAATCCGACCTTTCCCCATAATCACGGCACAGGGCCTGAAGAGGGCCCCGCTAGTGAGGAACATGAAAATTAATTATTGAGCTCCCTTTTTATCTTCCTCATCTGTTTGATATTCTCCAGCACAGAAGGAGCCAGACAATTAAATCACTCCGCCCTCCGCCTCATCACAATCCTCTGGGCACCCCCTTCTTCCACCCCAGAGGCCGCAGCCTGTCTGTTTGCAAAGGGTACATGGTGGGGAGAAGGAGAAAATGGGGGGGGTGCGGGTACAAAAAGAGACCATCGGGTTTTCCTCCACCTTCAGGATTTTTAAAGAGGCTCCGTGAACCGTCCCCTTCTGACGTGATTATCTTAAATGTCTTTTTTGCCCTTCAGCTGCCACAACCAAAGACTGGTAGGAAAAGGTCAAAGGTTGCGGCCTCTGCCCCACGCACGCTGAGGCGTCCCCCCTGCTTCCCCGGACCCCTTCCTCTCCCATTATCCTGCAATCTCCTCCTGTTTCCCAGGTACATACAGAAAACCTCCCCTCCACCAATGCGGATGGTTGAGTCAATTAACTTGTTTTATTGAACAATAAAGCTATCATTCTCTAAACTAGGGCGATTACGTCTAAAGCCAAGGGGGGGTGTTCAGGCACACGTGATCCCATGTTTAGGCAGGAGGGCGTGTGTGTGCACACGTGGTGTGTGTGTGTGTGTGTGTGTGTGCATGCACACGTGCTCACACCCGTGCCCACACGCCCGGAGCTCTGGTGGTTTTGTTTTGCTTGACGTACAGCTGAAGAATTGAGAGAGAGAGAGAGAGAGAGAGAGAGAGAGAGAGACGTGGCCAGAACAGGCTCAGAAAAGGTGACATCCACGCTTTCCCCCTCTCATCCTTGGCGAGCGGGCCCCCGGGGCAGAACCCAGGTCAGGGGTCACTTACCCTCCGCAGAACTCTGCAGCGTCTGGCCCGGTCACCACAGTTTTGTGCATAGATGTGACTTTCCTCGGAGGAGACACAGCTTGCTTTGATCAGATTCATAAAGGGGCCTGTGATCCCTCAAATCTCGAGGACCTAGGCCGGCAAGGCGGCCATGCCCATGTACTTCCGCGCTATAGACCCACTGCCAGACTCCAGGGCTTGAGGTCAGAGGCCAGGGTCCAGACCCCTTCCACCATTCCACAAAGCCTCCCCGGGGGTTGGGGGCGGGGCGTGGAGATGGGTGCTTCTAGCTAGAAACTCCCATTTTTCATTCATTGCATCCGGAATTACTGATAACACAGAAATATGCTTTTAGATGAAAACCTCTTTTTCATGCTTTTCTGCTGGGTTTAAGTGTGCATTTGGGAAGGGTTGATTCTGCAATGCACCAATACTTATGCTCATGGAGGATATGCCCTGACTTAATTTGGAGAAAGAGGCTCGTTTCATAAACGAGTGCATCACGGACAAAGTTAAGAGGCGTACATGGCGAAGTGCTTCTCACACTTTGGGTGGTCACTCGACTCTCTTTTGCCCGGGGAATGCCACCAATAGAATCTGCATTCTGCCAGCAAGCCCGTGTCTTTCTTTGAGATGGGCTCCTCAGTTTCCACTCTCTTAGAGAAGCCTCGTCATAAACCTAAGCTGAACTCCATAAAGAGCACAGCTCTCACACTGAAAACAAAATTTTCATCCTCAGCAGGAAAGAACAAACACCTGAAAACAATATGCACTGTTTCTTTTTTACTTTTATTTTTTCGCTTTTTCTTTTCTTTATTTTCTTTTATTTATTTTTTATGTAAGTTATTGTCAAACTGATTTCCATACAACACCCAGTGCTCATCCCAACAGGTGCCCTCCTCCATGCCCATCACCCACTTTCCCCACCCCCCCCCCCCCCCTCAACCTTCAGTTTGTTCTCTGTATTTAAGAGTCTCTTACGGTTTGCCTCCTTCCCTCTCTGTAACTTTTCCCCCCCTTCCCCTCCCCGCTGGTCTTCTGCTGAGTTTCTCAGGATCCACATAGGAGTGAAAACATGTAGGATCTGTCTTTCTTTGCCTGACTTTGACCCTTGCACCGAGGTTTTGCAGAATGCCACAGCCTTCGTTGTTCAGCAGGCCAGGTGTGTGACGGCCAGCTCTGGGAATGACGCGCGGAAGGGTGAGGGTCCAGCGGTGTGGCTGGAGACCAGAAGGCCTACTCTTTCCCGCTGCCCCTGCACCCCCCCATCTTCTGCTGAGCCTTGTGGGGGCAGAGGGCAGAGCCCCCCAGCACTCCAAAGGAGTCTCTCTGCACCCTCTGAGTAGCCATCTCCGGGGGATCCCTCCCCACTCACAGCACCCTCCCTGGCCGAGCAAGGTCAGCGTCTCCAGAGGGGAGATTGTCAGTCCCTCGGTGGTTCACTGATGGCACCATGAAAGCTCTTAGCGGGCAGAAAGGGGAACAGAGCAGGTGAAGAGCCTGTGACGCCCACGCCCCGTGGGGGCACTTACAGACATGATCTTAAGATTTCTAACAGCCACTGGGAGCAGATGACACTTCTCGAGGAGGCACAGCAAAGGGCTCAGGATGTCCTGGCCGGCCACTGCCTCGTATCCCACCGTGCTGACCACGGCTTCCACGAAGACATGGGGATCGTTTGCTCGGAGGCCCGGCTGGGCTGTGGGATTCTGGCGTGCCTCCCTCCCCCATTCCACAAGACCTCCCTGAAGCTCCCACCTAAGCGAAGGAAAGTGTACCTCCCCCGTCACCCTTCTTCATCCTGGTTCCCTGCGTTTCCTGAAAACAGCTTTTACAGCTCCCAACTTTGGTCCGTTCGCTGACGTGCACGTTTGCTCCCACACGCGTGCATGCTCACGCCCAACGTGCATCCACATGCTCTCACTCACTCGCATTTGCATTATGCGTGCAAACCCACGTCTCACACACGTGCAGATACTCACGGCCATGCATACAAATTTGCGTGCCAACGCACACACACGTATACACACGTGTGCACACAGAGATGCACACACATGTGCGTGCACACAGAGCTGAACGCACGCACACATACACATGTGTGTGGATACACAGGTGCACACCGACACGTGCCCTCGCACACACAGATGCACGTGTGCACACACACGCATGCACACACCCCCTTCTCCCAGGTGCCTAGCAGAAGAGACAGAGCCCCCTTTGTGGGGCCCACCTGTGCCCGTGTAAGCCCCCACACCTGCCCTCCCACTTCTGGGATGCAGAGATCTTCCCAGAAGCCTCTGGGGCTCCTGGTTCTGAGGGTTGGGGGGCAGTCCTGAGGAGGAAAAACACCTTCCACTCAGGATGCATGCTCTTGGACACGCTCTTGGGACAGCTCCTAACTCAGCCTGGTGAGTGGGAAGGGAGTTGGGAGGGCCCGGGGCCCCATGTCCCCTTCTGTGGGGAGGAGCTCTGGTCCCATTGCTGCTCTGGGCAGCGGGGGAATCAGAGGCTCTGTCAGCCGCGAGCTGGCAAGGCCCCGTGGGGCCCGGAAGGTGGGGGTTCCGGAGCCTCAGTCTTACCTGCAGAGCGTCAGGAGTGTTCCCAGTCAGGTGTCTCCGGCTGGGCCTGCCCTCCTCCCGCTCTGCGCTTTCCTTACAACTGGGTGCCGTCAGCCCACAAGGGCACATCCTGCCACGGCCCTCAGGCTGTCAGCAAGCTGAGCCAGGGGACGGTGCCTTGGTCTTCGGAAGAACAGAGCGTGACAAGGCCCCAGCTGTAACCGGCATCCATGAGGTCATACTGGAGACGTCTTAAACCACCCGAGGAGCATCAGTGTGCCTTTAAAATAACTGTGTGGCCTATCAGAGGACAAAATTCACCGCTGGTTATTGGTCATTTTAAGCTTTAGTGATGAATCTGCTTGATGGCAGAAGAGAAGGGCCCCACGCACAGCCCGGGAGGTGGATGCGTTCCTCAAAATGAGTTTGGACACCAAAGGGCCCGAGATGTCACTTACAGGCAGAGCGCAGCTTGTCCAAATGCTCAGGTGGTTTGTCTCGTAGTTTCTTGCTGTGGTGCTACTCTCCTGGATGTTTATAGAACACTCCACATTCTGTCATCCAGAGAGAGTCCAGCTTTGTCATATCAGGGAAAAGCAAACTTCAAGAGGAATAATAAGAATTTTCACCTTTCTTTCTTTCTTTCTTTCTTTCTTTCTTTCTTTCTTTCTTTCTTCTTTAGTGTGATATGTTGGCTTCTTACAGATTCACAACTTCCTTAAATGTACTACATGCACAAGAAGGGCAAGGAAAAGAAAACTCAGGGAAACACTATCCGCACCCCTTGTCATCACAAGACATTTAGCCTATTCCATCCATGCTTCCTGTAATCCTGCGCAGATGCGGCTCCCTGCCCGTGCCGTGGTGCCATGTCACTTCACCCCGCAAAAGGAAAGCCCCGCGTAGGGGACCCAGAACTTTGTCCCATCCCGGGCGGCGAGGAGCCCCCGTCTCTGCTCTTGGTTGTTCCCGCATCCCCTCATCGAGGTGACAGGGGCCAGGGGAAGAGGCCCTTTTTTGCTGATAGAAATATCAAGAAAGGAGTGATGGAGCAAATTGAGAAATTAAATTGTAATAAATGACTGAGGCCAGATGGTATTCATCCGAGAGTTGTAGATGAAGGGAAGACTGAACTAACGAAGCAACTCCTAAGAATATATAATTCAGCCCTTCACATGGCACTGGCCACTAAAGCAGGGCCAGCACAGAACCCGCTTTCCAGAGTAATCACAGGCCACAGGCGGTGTGCGAGCCTTTTAATTATTTTGCGGTTGATTCCTCACACCCCTGACATATACAGAAATGCCCCTGAGTTTGCATGCTAATAACATGGAAGAGATAATAAATGTTTGTATGGAAACCACGCCAAATTATTTATGTGAGGAGGGAAAAAACAAACACAACAGTAACTCAGCACCCTGTACAAGTTCCAGCAGGAAGAACTGCCCACGGTGTTCACGTACGCAGAGACCAAAGGGGCAGGGAGACCCATGGAATTATCTGGAGATACCCACCTCCCAAAACCCACAGCCACCAGCCTCCGATGGGGCCCACCCTTTGCCCCGAGTCTCACTTTCCCTCTGGAAGATTCTTATCCCTGTGGTGGAGATGCACGGCACCCTGGGCTACTTTGAAAAATAAATACATAAGATTATCTTTAATTAAAAGTCCAACAACAAATTGGATGAAAATAATTGCAATAAATATGACCAAGGGTTAACCTTAATATGCAAAAGGCTCTTACAAATCAGTAAGAAAACCTGAATATTCCACTAGATAAATGGGCAAAGAACATAAATTATTCACTAAAGAGAAAACTCAGATAACTAATAAGCAGGAGTGGGGGAGAAGCTCAGCTTCAACTAGATATCAAAAAAATGTAAATGTAAACAAATTTTAAGGAATAATTTTCTACCCATGACGTTAGCCACATGCTAGCGATGATATTCATTGCCGGCGTGGGAACCAGGGGCTGGTGATGGTGCAAAGTTCCACTTCAGAGGAGCAACTTGCCAGTATGTTCCAAGAGCCTTGAAGGATTTATACTATTCCGCTCAGGACATAAGGAAGCCCAGCAGGATGTGAGGAAAAAATTCAAGTACCGAACATGCTTTATGCACCAAGGCGCCCATCACAACAACGGAAATCACCTCTATTTTCGGCAAGAGTGAATGGTTGGCAACTGTGGTCTGTCCAGACAAGGCAATACTAGTCGGGTATTTAAAATACTAAGTGAGGGGTGCCTGGGTGGCTCAGTAGGTTAAACATCCGGCTTCAGCTCAGGTCATGATCTCCTGGTTCATGGGTTCGAGCCCCGTGTCAGATTCTGTGCTGACAGCTCAGAGCCTGGAGCCTGCTCAGATTCTGTGTCTCCCTCTCTCTCGGCCCCTCCCCCATTAGCACTCTCAATCTCTCTCTCTCTCTCTCTCTCTCTCTCAAAAATAAATAAACATTAAAAATTTAAAAAAAATACAAAGTGAAAACACAGGCTAAAAGTTATGTCTGGGTGAAAAGATTTGAAGGAAATAGACTGAAGTCTAAACAGTGGGCATTTCTTGGCGGTCAGTGTGTAGTTGAGACTCGTTCCCTTCTCTGTAGTTTTCTGAGCGCTTGATATTCTGTGAGAATCAGGAGCACAGTCACTTTGGCACGGAGGAAAATCAATCCCACCATCAACTCTAATGCCTTTATTTTCTGCTTCCCAAAGCAAGTTGAACCATATGCAAAACAACGCACTACGACTCGGAGGGATTAAGCTGTTAGCAAGGTCACAGACCAAGTCACAGACCAAGTCAGGCACTGAGCTTGGTTATTTTTTCTAACTGTAATACTGTATATACTAAAGCTTGCTTTTTCTTTTTCCTCCCACTTAGCACATGCCTCTTGAATGTCAGCTTCTCCGCTGAATACGGTAAAAACATGATCACATTTAGCCACATGGGCAAGACAAGAACAGTCCTATTTTATGAATGTGAATGCTGAGGTGGAGAGGTTCTCTGGCAAGGCTGCCTCGGGGCAACTCTTGGTTCTCCAGTAATGACTCTGGAGTTGGGCAGTGTGTCACCTGCACAACGGGGCAGGCAGCAGGTGGCAGCCAGGGTCCCGGATGAGCTTGCCTGACCCAAAGGCCGTGTTTGTTCCTCTACTGTGGGATGGTCCCTCCAAGATGCCGGTCTCGCCCTGAGCCTCTCAAGGGTAAAGATTTGTCCACACCAAGATGTGGATCAACCCAATGACTTTTCACCGAACGCGTCCTATGTGCCTGGCACTGTGTTGAAAACAGAACACGCAGAAAACAGCGAAAGTCAAGTGTGCAAGATTATCCAGTTTAACGCCATTCTGAGAAATGGCACAGTATAAAGTTGCGGTGTCTGTGCGTCGTCGTGAAACCTGCAACACCAGATGGAGGGCTGGGTCGGCTCTGAATCCATTCTTTGCACCCGGATGCAGAACCGTGGGTGCTGCCCTCCGTCATGAGACAGGGCAGCAAATGCAACAGGAAGGAGACACGTTCCTGCTTGAGAGGTGCCGGATGCTTCCTGAACAAGGAAAAGACGAAAGCCCACAGCCAAGCAAAATCACGCCCAGGCACTAAAGATACTCCCAACCTACAGAACAGAACTGACTTCTGTAATTAGGATTCCTCCGAACTAAGCCCTGAAAGGGTTTCCAGGAGCTCTCTGTTTGGGGGCGTAAGCGAGTCGCTGGCTGTGATCAGGAAGAAACTGGCCTCTTTTTGCACACCCGCAGGAAGAGCATCGGGAGATTTGCATGCCCTCCTCTAAGACACCCAGCCCTGGTCACTGTCACATTTAGGACATGAGGCAGGACCTTGCCTGATGCAATCTGCCAGTTCCGATCTTGCTATGTGATTAGTACAACAGTCAGGTGTCTTGCAACAACCAGGTTTTCTCTGCCGTGGCACTTTCTGTCTGATAGGTAAGCACACAACTAGTTAACTCTCCTCTTTCTTTCTCCTTTTCGCACCGACTCTGCTTGAGGCAATTACAGCAATACTGCATTTGTCAATCACATTCATTCGTGCATGGTTTCCTGAAATAATTATCAGGTGAGTGGCATCTCTGTGCCTGGAGAACCGGCTTGGAAACCACAAGCCCCAGAGTATTAATTACTGAGCGCAAAAATTTGCAGAGAAGCAAGTCTTTTAATGGTAGAACTGACGTAACATGATTGTTTTGATTTTTTTTACTAACATGACAATCATTGCCGTCCCCTGGTCATCACCACAGATCAGCTCGAATTATCTGGGGAGGCCATTACCAAGCCGGGTACCATTTGATAAAATGAGGCGCATGCTTCCTGGCGTGGTGTTTGTTGATTTTCAGAACACAGCAAAGCCTGAAAGTCAACAGCTGGAATAAAAGTGGACTTCTGCCAAAGCAAGCCAGAGGGACACTCTTTGGCGTGGCAAAGTGGATACTTTGGTGGTTCCATCTTGCTGGAAGAAACACTTTTAAGAGGGTGCCTTTTACATTTCTTACAACGGTGCTCTCTCCGCAGGCCGTGGTTCCTGATTTAGGGGGTGGAGGACATCAGCATTTTGTCAAACTCAACATGAAAGGTAGATTACACCTTTTTCTAGAGGCTCAGTTCATACATGTTATCAAAACCCATATATCACAACACTGGGTCCCCTGGTAAGGGAAAGAGGCGATGTTTTCTGGTTTGTGTGTTCTCCTCTTGAAGAGGGATCTGTTGAATGCATCACAGGAAATGGATGAACAAGTGCGTGTCGGGAGGTGGTGGAGGGGAGGCCGGTGCCGGGAGCTGGGGTCGTTCCTCGTGGTCCCCGGCTCCTCTCCTCCACCCTTCACATCTCCTCTGCAGGGTCCTGTGCTCTCCTCATTCTGGGATTCTCTCCCCCCATCTCTAATGGTTTCTTTTTTCTAAGCTTGGAACAGACTCGTATTCCCTTAGGGCTAATCTCACTTTTCAGAGTCCGAACCCTCCGTCCGGCCTGTCCCAGGAGCACTTCCTCAAATATCCACCCTCTGCAGCCTCTTTCCTTCCTGGGTTTTCTTTGTCGAGGGCCAGTCACAAGAGGAAGAGGCAGGGACTGCCGTGGGGTATGCAGAAACGGCTCCCCTAACTGCACAACCCTGGCCGCGGCAGGTGCCCTGCTCCACACCTCCCGCCCAGCACGGGCCGCCAGAGCCTTCTCCTGCCCATCAACACTTTCCTCTTGTCAGGATGAAGGGTTCCGTCTCCATGTGATGCCCTTGGTCTCTTGCCGGACCCTCAGCACAACTTAAACCTTCATCTGTTTGTTTGTGGGGATTTTTCCCAGAGAAGGCATATTATCTCACAGTCCCCGTATGTTACCTGCTGAGGCTGGCCTGCCCCCATCAGTCACCTAATTCCCCCGAAGTCTCTGGGTTCGATAGGATAGCCCAATCAGGCTGCCAACGGAGGCTTAATGGTCACAGAAGGTCCAGCTCCTCTAGCAAAACCCCCGGTGACATCGGCAGCCTCCTCACTTCTCGTTATTATCAAAAACAGAAGCCCAGGAAGGGCAGAGAGAACTGACAGGCCGGGCATAATAGCAGTGGGAACCCAAGGCTGCTGCCGGGGCCGCCGTCCCTGACCCCCGGCCTCCCTTTCTTGGGATTCTGCTCACAGATCCTGCTGTATTTGCAAAAGATGAGGTGGAAAAACCCACACCCTGGCAGAGAGAAAGCACCCACTGGAGACCTCCCATGAGCGAACTCAGAAAGCACAGGAGAGAAATCCCTGAGTTTCTTTCCAACCAGAATTGAAATGCTACTTAGACGTAGGGCCTAAACGCTGGAGCCACTGCTCGTCCGCCAGGCATTTCTTTGAACCTGAGAGGTGCGAATGAGAACCCTAAGCTGTGCCTTAAAGACTGAGGCCAAACCAGCAAGCAGCTGGAGCCCAGACGCGAGGAGTCGTGCTCCCCTCACTCGGTGCCTGGGATGCGCTTAAAGCAAGAGCGGGGGGGGGGGGGAATATGGCCTCCCACGTGCTGACCCCATGGGCCGGAGGTGCGAGTGCCAGAACTGGACTCACTCGCCCCAGAGAGGCGGGCCTGGAATCCTACGGCGCCCCACCCACCACGACACTGGAGAAAGCTGCTGTGCTGTGACAGGTCTTTGAAGTGGGACTCCACTTATCTGGTGTGACCAAAAGTGTCTGGCTGGGGAGCATCCAACCTCTCCAATCAGGAGCCAAGAAGAAGCAGAGGCACTGACATATTTTCCTGGACCGGGCACTCGGCAGGCTCCGCCCCCCCACCCCACCCAGGCCCCTGCAGCAGGTACCAGGCCAGCAGTCTCCCAATCAGAGCAGGGCCAGCACACCCTCCACCCCGGCGGGCACAGAAGTCCAGGGCCAGCTCTGGGGGCTGAGGGCCTGTGGCTCTCTGTCCCTGCTAATGGCAATCCGTCCTGGCTCAGCCCTGCCCTGCTCGGAGGCGGGCACTTCAGAGGTCCCACTCAGGGCGCCCACACGGGGATGCTACGGTGTGAAATCCATCCTGCACCTGTTCCCCAAATGAGGATTCAGTCCGGGGGGAGTACCGCCCAGAGGGAGCGCCTTTTCCTAAAGGGCGTTAAGAGCGCTTTGTGGGCAACTGTGGCCAGCCCGCAGTGAGGGCTGGACCTTCCAGAAAAGAGGACTTTCTCTGGGAGTCTGCATCCTCACTCGCCCTGGTCCTGTGTTTAGAATGTTTCATAGAAGCAGTACGGTCTCGTTTGGCCTCCCTAGACAGGAACAGTAAATGATCGCTCCCGCACTCCTGCGATATTTAAAAACCACGCCAATATACTCTGCCAAGCTCCGGTGGCTGGTTCCAGGTCTCGGAAGAACGGCTGGATGCCACTCAGGCCTGGACGCTGCCCCCTGTTCGGTGACGGAGGCGGAACTCACTGACCCCTGCCAGAACAGCCTCGGCGCCCGAGTGCTCCTGCACCCAGCAGGGAGCTGGCCACCGCTAGCTGGGCGCCTCGCCAGGGGATAATCGCAGGACCTTTTTACTGAGGGACTGTGGCCCGCCCTGGGCCAGCCCAGCTGCACGGACCCCGTGCATTCGTTCCTCTCTGTTGACGGGACCTGCTCTGTAACTTGTGGGGTCCGGTACCAGGTGACAACTCCGGGCCTCGTGTTGGAAAATTGCAAAGACTTTAAGACCCTGCGATCGGAGTAGCAAGCCCTGGAAGTGCAGGGCCCCGGACAAGCATGCAGGCCTCGCGCCCGTGAAGCCAGCTCTGCCTTGAGCACTCAGCACACCCGCTGAAGTGGACACTCTGGTCATCTCCATTTCCCAGATGGAGAAACTGAGACAGAGAGGTTCAGTGACTAGCTCAGAATCACATAGCGAACAAGCGACTTCCTTTCTCCATACTTTGCAGTCCTGCCTACCTTGGAGGCAACATGTTTGCTCCTGACACAGTGCACATTCTTGCCCCGCTCTGGCGACTATTTTGGATGAGGACAAAGTAGGGGGCGGCAGGATGGTGTTCTAGGGTCTGAGCTTTCTCTGGCTCCCTGCAGTGCACAGGATTGTCCACGCAAGTCCTTAAAGACCCTGACTTGGTAGGCCCCTTCTGGACCTGCCTTGCTCTGCCTTACCCACCCCCTTCCCAGCCTGCCCTGCTCTGCCCTGACCCACCCCCTTCCCGGCCTGCCCTGCTCTGCCCTGACCCACAAGCACTGACTAAGCCCTGGCTGTCCCTAAATGCCAGTGTCCTCTCCAAGCTGATGTCTCAGAGCCGGCACAGGGAAGATCTTCTAGGAAGGTTGGGGTCTCCAGGCCACACTCCCCCCTGCTAATACCCTGGTGCCACTGCTGTATCCTCCCAGCTTGCTGTCGCCCTCTGGGTGGAGGCTTTCAGCCAATCACAGCACTGGGGGGGGGGGAGGGAACCCAATAAATATTTGATATCATTTAGATGTGCCGGATGAGGCACGAGGGTCCATATGAGGTGGCCTGACACCTTGAATCAGAGGGAGTTCAGCGGGTCCTGAGAGTGGCCAGAGGTAAAACACTGCTTGCTTCCTGGTAGGCACAGCCCCTGCTTTGGGCCGCTCAGCCCTTCAGAGTCACCACCTGGGCCCTTGTCTCCTGGGGACACCTCCTCCTTTCCCCAAGACATCCAGCCCTCAGCGTTGGTACTGACACTGAGGCCGCGTCTTGGGGATCTGAACAGGGATGGTGTTGTGAGGCCTCTCCTTCCTCTCACCCAGATGGAACTCCTGGCTTTCAAAAGACCAGAGAAGGTCAGGGCAAGGCCATCGCGTGGGACCTCATGAGCAGTGACATGAGGGGAACAGAGAGAAAAACATTGAGCTAAATCGGGGCCCCTTGTTACTATGGGCGATAATAATTACTTTGGCACAAACTTCATGTCTGCACACAAATGCGTGTCAGAACCCCTTGCCTTACTTCTTAGTAGCAACAGCCATATGATAAGACTATTCGTTAAATCTTCAGGAAGATTCATTTCCAGACAAAGATTTCAGGGAGAGAGAAGGGGGTGGGGGAAAGAAGGAAGGAAGGAAGGAAAAGGAAATTCTAAATTCACCCTAATTTATAACTGATGTTCTCAAATACAGTTATTTATAAAGTCACTTCGGATAGTCACTCTCTTAAAGGACTTTGCATATTTCTTATTTTGACGTAGTAAAATTGTTTGGATTGTAAGTTCACCTGTGTATCCTGCTTGACAACAAAGCAATTTATTTATAAGAGACATATTAAGATGCACAGAACATGATGTCTCCTATTTCCCTTTCAGTCTCACCCCCATAATCAATATCACCATCATCACCACCATAATCAATATCACCATCATCACCACCATAACCACCATCATCACACATCATCAACATCACCATCATTGTCATCAGAACGTTTACTTAAAACCCAATATCATAAGAAACTCAATATGAAACCCAGATAAGGGTAAGGCTTCTCTGGTAGAAGTGCAGTTGGGGTACTAGTCTCATCTTTCCTGACTCAAGATGACCTTGGAAAGACAACTCCAGAAGAATCCCCAGGGACATTTAGAAAGAACTGCTTGTGGCCAAACTTCTGGTGCAAATGAGAATTCTGGGTCTCGGAGAGGGGCAGGGATGGGCACACAGATGGCACAGAAAGTTAGGGGCAGAGTTAGAATGCTCCCGATGCCCATGGCCCATAACCCAGGTCCTCCCCAGGGGCTGGTGCCTGACCCACAGTGCCATGGACTAAGTGAATCAATATCAGAAAATCTCTTAGAAGCAGGGCCAGACTCAGTGAGACAGGCAAGACACTCACCTTGGGTGCACAAGTCTAGGAGGCAGCCCAAACAGGAGTCAAGGGAAATGATATTTCATGCAATGATTTAAGAAGTCAAAATCATGCACAAATTAACAAATATCAAGATAAATATTTTGATTTAAAAAATCAAAAATTTATATAAAGGTAATAAGAACAGCAATGCTTGACACAAAGTAAACTCCAAGTGTAAGCGTACATCATTTATACCTGAAGTCAATTACATATATAATTTATACAAAAATTATATAATACATAATCAAGGAAAATAAAAATGGGGAAACAAGAGATATTTTCCAGTGCAAAACAGAATGCTGCAGAGAGGGTGCCAAAATTTCAGGCAGAAGCATGAGAACATACATAAAAGAGGAGATAGTACACTCAGGTTCTCTCCCGTTTGGAGGTTCTAACAGTTCTGGGGTTCTGACTTCCATTCTAAGCCATTTAGAATGGGCAATGGGGTAATTTAGAGACCAAGAGATGTGTAGAAGGAGCCCAGATATCGAGGCGCTCCCGAGGGAATGATTTGGGGCATCAATAATGGTCCATGAGCCTTGTCAAACATGTCCACCCACTAAAGTCCTAAAGTAGCCTCCCATCTCTGGGCCTTTGCACCTGTTGTGCCTTCTTCCCAAGTACCTTTTCCCTCGACTACACCCCCACCTTTCTCCCCTCATCACACTTCTCATCAATCTGCCCAAATGAAGCCTGCACAAGAGGACCTGTCCTGATCCCCTGCGTAATCGAGCAGCCCCACCCACCTCCAGAAATCTCGAACTCCTTCTTCATGCACATGTTACAACTGTATCACATACTCATGGCTGCCTGTCTCCCTGACCAGACCCGATGCCCCATGAAGGCAGAGGCTCTGTCTGGGGCACCACCTCTGTGCCAGCACCTCGGACAGCACCTGGCCCAATGGGAACTTGGCAGCTAACACTTGTTGAAGCAATGAGTTAAGTCAGGGTTCTGTCGCTAGAGTGGGGAGTAAAGCCATGACAATAACAAGGGCACGTTCACTCAAGTCTCCTTGCCTTTCTCCCCTCAAGCCCAGTTCCTAAAGTGTGCTCCAGAGCATTCGTTCTGTGCAGTATCACCAGGTGTGTTGTGATAAAAGGATTTTGCAGCCTAATAAACTCAAAGCATTTGGCTACAGCACACAAGTGTGCATCTTTGGTCTGTGGGGGATGGGTGAGCTTCCTCTAGTGTATTTGGCCAGAGAACACCTGTGAGCAGGACTGTCTGGAAGGGGCGTCCAGGGGACACTCTGGGGAAAACACTGGTATGCGTGGAACATTGGAAGAATAGCCTCATCTAGAACTGTTCAGCCCAACATGGTAGCCCCTAGTCATAGGTTGTCACAGAACACTGGAACTCAAGCTAGCTGCACTGAGATGTGTTCTAAGCATAACATGCACACCAGATTCCAGAAATTTCATGTGGGGAGAAAAAAAACTTTTAACATTTTTTTAATCTTTATTTTTGAGAGAGAGAAAGTACAAGCAGGAGAGGAACAGAGAAAGAGGGAGACATAGAATCTGAAGCAGGCTCCAGGCTCCGAGCTATCAGCACAGAGCCCGACGCGGGGCTCGAACCCACGAACCGTGAGATCATGACCTGAGCGAAAGTCGGACGCTTAACCGACTGAGCCACCCAGGCGCCCCTGGAAAAAAAATTTAGTATCTCATTTATGACTTCAATATTGATGATATGTTGACTTAATATTATGTATACATTGAATTAAATGTAAAGTCAATTTTGTTTCTTTTTATTTTTACCCTGTTGCCCCTTAAAAAACGTAACATTACACAGGTGACTCAAGTCACTTTTTTACTGGGCAGGGCCGGTCATGAGCTGTCTGTTTTCTGGTTGAAGCTGAGCCTCACTCAGCGCTCACCTGAGGGGTGGATACAGAGAAGAGCTCAGGTCCAGAAGCCTCAGGCCTCATCTCACTCACTGCCAGGAAGTGCAGGAGCTGCTCTGATACTAGTGTGGGTGGAAAGAAAAGACCAGAACAGGAGTTCCCCTCGGTCGTGATCTGAATTTGCCCCATGGAGGCTCCTGCTTCCCTGAGGAGCTCCTGACAGGTGGCCAATCTCTCAGCTGTCCACATGGTTTTTGTGGGAGACCCCAGGACCCCACTTTCCAGCAGGTGGTAGCCAGAGCAAAGGAACATCATCCATAAAAATGAACGGACCCCAAATCCACCTGAGTTCATGGTAGCCAAGGTTCTTTTAAAATCCCCATCTGTTCATATCCTAAGAAGACAGAACTTTCAAAGTGAAAATCTGTAGTTCTAATTATTTAAACATATCCAAAGGACATTGCCAAGATGGTCTGTGTGGATGTGGGTCCTAATGGAAAAAGGTGATTGATTTTTTTCCCCCAATTCAGGCTTTGGTCCCCACTATAAAGATCAGAGTGAGATAGGTACAGATAGGAGCAGAAGTTAGAACCTGCTAGAAAATGGCCTAAGGGTGAGGATGCCAGGGAAGTTCCCATGATGCAAAGGAGCAGCTCAGTTAGGCTCACACGACCTTAAGAGAGTCCCTCAGCCTCTCCTGGAAGTGGAGACAGAAGTCATCACCTCGATGAAGGGAGGACACCTGTGAGGTCAGAGCCCCCTGCCAAGGTGCTAGGAGGACCCTTGCCGGAGAGATGGGCTCTTCCCTGCACCTGCCTTTGCAGGGCGTGCGGCCAGGTCACCAACAGACAGCCTCCACCTGGGCTGCCTAAGGATCACACAGGATGGAATTATCTGTTATTGTCCTTTTGTGGGCTCCAGACACCCCCTACCTATTCCCCTTCAACCTCCTCCAGGAGAAGGTTGGGGAACCCTGGACTGGGGGTGCCAGATGCATGCAGAATGGTCCTGCCTTTGGCAAGTGAAGCCCGTGACCTGATCACGCCAGACGTTTCACTGCCATCTGTAGGGTCAGGGTGCCTCACTCACTAAGGAGCCCTGGGAAAACTTTCATGCTGCTTTTTACACCCTTCACTGCGCTTGGGACCCATAAAAACCTATTGTCTCTCTTTTCTCCAGGATGTTTCACGGATTCTTTCTCTGAAAGGCTGTTCTGTCTTTCAAGCCCACCCTTTGCACTCACATTAAAGGGCGACCTTCAGGTGTTTTAGGACATGAGGATGCCATGCAAGGGACTTTGGGTTCAAGGGGTAACTCCTGCCTTGGGTTTGGTTTCTTAAAATCTCACCCAGCGTCAGTCCTGGGAAGGGGCTCCAGGTGGCAACCAATTTTTCCATCTGGGCAAGTGGGGTTAGCTCAGTACCGTCGGTGCGCCTTTCAGCCACCAAGCCCCACTCTGAGGAGGGTGCAGCCCACAAACAGGGCTGCCAGGCTGGGCTCGGCTGGGCTCCCGCTCATCCTGGGCTCGCAGCCTGGACGGCGGCATCCCCTGCGCCCCGACCCATGCCCGTGGCCTGCGGAGCTGAGCTTGCAGAGAGTCTGAGTGCAGCACCGAGATTAGACTTAAGCCTTTAGTCTCTCTCCGATGCTTAAATAGCTGCCTCTCCAGGCTCCCGACAGGGCTGTTCAGAACAACCGCTGGAGCTGCATTTTATCTTAATTCTTAAACTCTGTCTTTAAAAATCTCTTTCTGGGTCGGCTCTGTGCCCATCTCTGCTCATTTAACAGCAAGCCCTGCCCTACGGTCTTGCCCCCCTATTCAGTGTGTTTGTTCTCACACAGTCTCTCTCATTTAAGTAGCAAGACAGGGAAATACCCTAAAACGTCTTCAAGTGCTTTGGGACCTGTCGGAACCAACCCCCAAGAGCCTTCCCATGGCTACCTCCCCTGTGAGGCACCAGGCATTTGGATGTTTCTCTAGAACTTTCAGAAGAGAGCCTATGCCTTTGCCTTATAGTTCCAGTAACCTTGCAGTGCTTTCTATACATGTAAGTCCTTTCTTTCCAACCAGACTGTGTGTTCCCCGAGGACGGGCCCACATCTTGTGCCTGCCCCCACCGTGCACATCCGGACACAGCAATCAGACATGTTCTCGCTGGAGAATGAGAGAGGAAGACACTTCAAGGGGAGGCAGACGGAACCAGGATGACCTGGCTACCAGCAGGGGAACCTGGGAAAGTCTCAGAGCCTCGGAGCCTCTTCTCTACACAAGGAATCATCGCTAAAATGTTTATACCCCAGGGGAACTTTGACGGTGATATGGGTCTCGGGTATGGGAAGAAATGTGTAGATGATAAAATCTAAACTGAGTCTTAGCAGGAACTGACACTGAGAGAGAAATCAGAGCCATGACTCTGCCTCAGTCATATGCTGGAAGATGTTTCTGTCTCTTGGAAGGTATTCCCCAATAAATTGTTCTCAGAAGCTGTTAGTGGGTCAGATTCTTGCCACTTTGTGCTTCACAGCAGGCCTAAATGGGAGACTAGGGTTCCGGGATCTGCAGGTAAGGTTCAGAGACATAGTGGAAGGGGAGTCTGAACACTGACAGGTGGCCATGCCCAGCCACATCCCTCATACCTGGCATACGTGATCTGCTTGCCAGGACAGAGAACTGCTATTGAGTCAGAAAGCCAATACAAAGGTGTGTCACTGAGCTGGTCCCTAGTGTGAACAACAACGGCTCAATCTTGGAGACTGAGGAGTCATGAAGAACGTACCTTAGAAGGTGTTGTCTGTGGAAAAGAAGATGGTAACATTTATTCATTGCTTCCCATCTCCAATCAGTCAGGCTTTGCCCCCTTGGGTGTTAATGCCCCCACACTTGCTGGTTGGCTCCTATGTTAGCAAAGGTAAGCGAACTTGCACAGGTGTCCCTTGCAAGGTAGCAGAAAGCAAGGGATGCTTCTGTGGCAGCTGGAGACAGCTGGCTGCTTCAACAGCGCCTGGAGTGGCAGTTGAGGGGGGGAAGAGGCATCCAATTCATTCCAGAGGGGTGTTATCCTAGCTCAGAGTTTGAAAGAAAAGCATCTCCTGGAAGAGGATTTCCCAAAGCAGAGCAGCAGGTGCATGAAGCCAGTGTCTTGGCTGAATCAACAGACTCCACCAAGAGGAGACAGCAGAGCAAACTTATTTAGGCCTCCATGAGACAAAGTATAGATTAATACATATGAAGTGAGAACAAGTAGTGACTAAAAGAGACTAGGTGGTTACAAAACAAGAAGACAGTTATGAGAAATAAAGCCAATTAGAAATTGAGAGCTCAGTAGATGACTACATAGCTCACGAGTCAAGGATGAAAAATAACTAATTCAGCACATGACAGGCAGAATCCAGAGCAGCTACAAAATAACAGTCCAACTTCAAGCTGACTTCTCATCAGCTTCAACAGAACATGAGACAATAACATCTTCAAGATACTGAGGGGAGACCACTGTAACCCTAAAATTCTGTATTCATTCAAGTTACCGTTCAATATTGAAACTAAAATAGGAATGTTCTTCAGACAGACAAGAAATCAGAAAGTCAGATCCCTGATGGAAAATGTTTAGGGATGCACTGCAGAAAAAAATCAAAAGCAAACAAAACTTAGAAAGCAAGTAATGAAATTTAGGAATAGATAGTGAACAGCAAAAAATAAGTACATAAATACATACACCTTAGGAAAAAGGACAAAAAGAAACTGACATAAAATTAGAATAATCATAATGCCACAAGGATCGAGGTGTTAACTTCTAGGCATATGTTGTGGAATGAATGTTTGTGTGCCCCTCCCCCAGTTTATACACTAAAGCCAGAACCCCCAGTGTGCCCATATTTGGAGATGAGGCCTCTAAGGAAGTAATTAGCTTAAAGGAGGTCATAAGGGTGAAGGCTTCGTCTGATACCATTAGTGTTCTTTAAAGGAAGAGATATAAGAGAGCCCCCTCTTTGTTACCCACTCTTTCTCCCCCTTTCTCCCTCTCTCCATATGAGCACACAGTGAGAAAGTGGCTGTATGCAAGCCAGGAATAAAGCTCTCAGTGGACATCTAGCCTCTGGCGCCCTGAGAAAAGAAATGTCCGCTGCTTGTTTAAGATGCCCAGTGTGGGTTATTTTGTTACAAGGGCCAGAACTGACTAAGACAAGTATCTATCAATAAGTTCATGATAAACTTCCAGGCAATGCTGTGGGAGGTAGGGGAAGGTTTGGGAAGAAATAAAAGTGTGCTAAGATTCTTGACCATTCAAATTTAGTCTTTGCTAAAACGTGCATCTAAATTTTTAGATTTTTCACTAAGGTACTAGAAATAAAAGATAGTACTCTACATTCAGGAAGGGAAAGAATGGGTCAGAATATGTACAGATTGAGCAAGCAACAGTGTGATCCACTTTGAATACACTTTGTGGATGACATGTATAAAATACAGTAAAACCTTGGTTTGTGAACATAGTTTGTTCTGAAAACATGCTTGTAATCCAAAGCACTTGTATATCAAAGCAAATTTCTCCACAAGAAATAACGGAAACTCAGATGATTCGTTCCACAACCCAAAAATATTCATATAAAAGTGGTTACAATACTGTAATAGAATGCAAAATCATAAAGAAAATACAAAATATAAAGAACAATAAACAGATTAACCTGCACTTTACCTTTGAAAACCTTCATGGCTGGTGTGAGGGAGACGAGAGAGAGGAAGGTTATCGTGTAGGACAACTTTCACTATCACTGACAGAATCACTGCTATGTATTGACTCAATGGAATGTTTTTCTTTTCGTGCAACTTTAACAAGGAACCTATCCAATGACCTAGAATGAAGCAAAGCATTCCTAAGTCTATTCTTGTCTGGAAAAGCAAAGGACTGTCCCTAGGTGCTTTGAAGTGACAAAAAACTACACGAGTGCCAGTTGTGGGCACCTTCCATCATTCTGAAATATCACTGATTTCTGCCAAACACCATGGCCTGAGACAGAGCATCCGAGCATAGGAGATGATCACCCACAATCTCGCAGAGAGAGAGAGAGGAAGGGGGGGTGGTGGAGAACCATTGGCTCAGTTGTGATCATGTGACATTTGGCATCATGCACTACTCGTATCGAAAGACATCGCTTGTTTACCAAGTTAAAATTTATTAGAAATGTTTGGTCATCTTGTGGAACTCTCACAGAGCAAGTTCCTCGCAATCCAAGGTTTTACTATACTACCGTGACTTGGAAGTAATAGTGGATGTGAAGACAAAATGTGTGACTTGAAAGGCATAATGGTTATTCAAAAGAAGAAGAGAAATAACATTAAATATACTTGGGTATCTTTCTCTGCTTTGTTTATTCCTCGGTTTTGAGATGCCCACAGGTCCATGCCGTCCTTATGAGAGCGTCAGCATTTACCTGGAAATCAGTATGGATGTGGGGATCCTAACATTCATCACAATGAAAATCTGTCCTTCTCCCAAGAAAGCAGTACTTTTGCATTTTACATTCAAGGTAAATGTTGTAACTGATCCTAGTCTCCATGTATTTGGATGCCTGGAAAAACAGACCTTTACTCATGAGCTAACTCTGATGGCCACAAAAGACAAAATCTATTTACCTTATGGTCACTTGGCTCCATTTTGCTGTATAAAATTTGTTTTCTCTTTGACCTAATATCTTTGTCTTGTTTATTTGTTTTGCTTCCCCAACCGCTGATGTGTGACCTTGGGCAAGTAACTTGGCTTGGCTTCCTTGTGCCACATTTCAATAAAATTACAATAATTAATGTTTTAGAATTAATTGCCTATGTTTTAGGATTAATTGCCTTAAGAGCGTGTCACTCAGAACAGGTGGATACTCCTGGTGCCACCGCAGCCCCGTAAATGTGGATTCTCGTTATCACCATCAAGGCAACACAATGTGGCAAGCTGTCTCAAGCGACGGGATGGGATGGAGTGTGAACTAACAATAACACTTATTTGGTAAATGTTGAAAGGAAAGGAATGCACAGGGCTGGGCGTGGAGGTTTTTAAAAGAGACACATGCTAGTCTCTCTTCCTAATGAGACAGAAGAGTAAATAATAAGTAAATAAATATTCCCACAGAGAAGGATGTAGAAGATTTTGTGAGAAGACCCAAGTATCCCATCTCTCACTGGTAGAAAGTGTGTGTGGCACATGAGGAGATGTGAGTGAATGTCGTGACCCTTGCCAAGTAGCATGGAGTGAGAACCACCTAGCCACCGAGCAAAACATACATATAATTGGTGCAAGCCATCAGAGCCGCAGAGAAAATCTCAAGGTTGAGGGTCAAAGACCCAGAGTCTTTATTGAGCCTTCATCACATGCCACACACTGTGTTGATGGTTTTATATAGATTACGTCATTTAATCCTAAGTGTAACATTATTATCAGAAATTTCTTTTTTTTTAATTTTTTTAAATGTTTTATTATCCATATTTGAGAGAGAGGGAGACAGAGCATGAGCAGAAGAGGGGCAGAGAGAGAGACACACACACACAGAATTCAAAGCAGGCTCCAAGCTGTCAGGGCAGACCCCAACACGGGCCTCGAACCCAAGAGATGTGAGATCATAACCTGAACCAGAGATGAAGATACTGAGGATTAAAAAAGGCTTATGGAACAGTCCCAAGGTCAGACAGCTGGACACCCAAAGCGTGGCCCCCAGGGGCCCGGCCTGAAAACATGGCCTGATTTCTGTGTTCTCTGAGCAGTTTGCCCAGGAGGGAGTGAAACACCAGCCTTGCCAAAGGCCTGTTTTGCACAGCAGTGATAGCAGGTGCCCCTCCTGAGGATTTGTGGGGCCTCTGCCCTGTTTGTTTATTGCCATCTGAGACAGTGAGGCCCAGAGACGTGGGTGGGCCAGCTGCCTGAGACTGCAGTGCCTCCGAGGTCACGGCGTGCTCTGCCCAAGGATCCTGGGCTGACTACTGACCACCGTGACCAGCTTCTTCCACATGGTGCCTACTGTCCCATGCGAGCCCCGGACCCACCATACCCCGAGAAACACAAGGACTGGGACTGGCGGCTTTCAACAAAGACTCAGGAATTTCCAACAGTTTTAAGCTTCCAAGGCATGTTTTTACGATGGTTCTGTAGTTATGGCTGTCATCTAAGGTTTACACAGCCTGGGTCACCTCCTCCCTTAGCGACTCCCCAGGACCCTAACACCATCCCTGCCCCCCGAGTCCTCTCTGGACATGCCCCTGCCTGCCTCCAACACTTCTTCATTTCTATCCTCTGCATACTTATTAAAATGCACATTTGCGTGACTTTGGAGAAAGCGATCTGACACGTCAATTCATACTATAGTGTGAATGCTGGCTCCCACAGTTCTGTTGGCCGTTTCAATGATTCACTCCTTTTTATTGCTAAGTGGTGTTCCCCTGTGTGCACACCACAGTCTGTTTGTCCATGCACCTGTTGATGGACCGTTGGCCTTACAAATAAAGCCTCTGTGCACTTGGCATAGGTCTACTCTTCAAAAAAATCTCTTAAGAAAGAAAGAAACAGCCCTGACAAGACCCCCTTGTCTGAGCACACCTGGCCAAGAGACCACCAGCCACCATCCCCTTCACGCCCAGGCAATGGCCTTGTACAGGGGCCTTCCTGTGGCCCATTAGCTCTGCTTTTTCCCATGACTCTGAGACATTAGCTCTCCATCTCAGCTTTGGACCAACCCGTTCCCCAGAACCAGCCCCCCTTTGAAGACGAGCGAATGAGGGGCTACCACTCCGGCAGAGTCAAAGGAGAGACGCATTAGCCATGATCATGCATAATTTATGTGAAGTTTGTACAGCCCTGAAAATAGGCCAAGGCAGATTTTAGAGAGTAAATCAGACTTGATGGATTGGAAACGCTATTTGGCATCGTTCATTTCCCGGGAAGACTGCTTTGTCCCTCTCCAGCCAGTGTGACTCAGTTTCCTCTCCTGGAGCCGTCTGAATTTCCAGCCTGGCCTGTGCCAACTACACCTCTCTTCCTTCTGCTTCAGGCACTCTCAGGCTACAAGCTCTTCCCTCACAGGGGAACAGACTCCCAAATTCTAGAACAGACCTGAGTCACCAGCTCCTGAAAAAAAAAAAAAAAAAAAAAAAAAAAGAAGTAGAAGAAAGAAAGAAAGGAAAGAGGCTTTGGCCGCACAACCAGGCCACCGCAAACAGGACCATGCGCCTTTAAGAAGCAAAAATTAATGCAAAGCTTATTACAATCCCGGTGGTTGCTAACGCTGTGTCTCTTCCACTGCCCAAGTGTCTGAATTTCAGCTTCAGATGAGTGTAGCCTGCTGGGATTTGAGCTGCCAGTTTAATTAGTGTTCAGTAATTTCAATAATGAGTGACAATTCATCGGGGCTTTTAGGTTGGTCTTCTGTTCAGAAGCAAATCAATAATCCACAGTTTTTCCCCTTCTTTAAAGACAAGAAAGTGGCATGTGAGTTACATCAGATGAGAGAAAATAGACGAGGAAGCAGCCCAGTCCCTCAGTAACTTGAGAGGCAATTGGCTTTAATGGTGTGGGCAGCCTCCCGGTTTGTTGATGTTATTGGAGGAACAGAAAGGTCATTAGTAGCTGGAAAGAGGCTCACGGATTCTCACAGTAAACAGTTTGCCCTGGCTGTAACCATAGTGATTTGGGTAAATGAACACAGGTATACGGATTACTACCGTATTCCCCAGGCTGCCTGTATTATTGCCTCCGAAGATATAAAAACAATTGAGGCTAATTGTATGAGAGTGAGTTTATTACAAACATAAACGGAAAGGAAAAAAAAAAGAAAGAAAAGAAAACCAGAGATGTTCTTTCAAAGGCTCCCCCACCTCGCCGGGACGCCTCCAAGCGGATCCGGGAGCCGCACTCCCGCCCGCGTCCCCGGTGCGGCCGGGGCGTCTGCCGAGTCTGGGCACTGCTGCAAGCCCGGGCTCCCGTGGCCGTGGCGCTCTGGCCGCGTAAAGCGGGCCGTCGCCGGGCTCGGCGGCGCGATCGGGACTCGGCAATTACTGTTTAACTGCTGGTGGCTGCACCGGGGCAGAGGCGCTTCAAAGCCGAGGAAAGGCATTTATCTCAGCTAGGACATGGGGTGGCACGCCTTGCCCCAGCCAGTGGCTGAAAAGTTACCTGCATCCCGGCGGTTCCCCCCGCCGGCCGGCTGCCAAGTCGGCTTTTTTGTCAACTCGCCTGCTCGCTTTTGTTACAGCTACAAAGACTCCGTCCTCATAAGGTGTTGTGATTTGCCGTATACAAACCCATTAAAAAAACACAAATGAAATCCCCAGCTGGGAAGGTCAAGTCTAATGAGGTGGGCTGCGGTGAGGAGTGGTGGCTCACAGCATCCCCCATGTAGGCCAGAGGTGCTACCGGGGAACAGCTGCTTATAATTATTATCATCTGACACTGTTCATCCACCTCAGGTGCTATTTTTTGTTTCTCACAAGAGAACAGATTAATTGTATATCAACTGATATACATAAAAAAGGGTTGATAGAGGGCTTAATAAAGTAACATTAAATAGGCAATCCCACTGAAATTCTAATGTGTATATTCTTAATTAAATTCCCTTGTACAGTACGGTAATTCAGGTGCGGGCCAGTTCCTTCCTCACTTACTGCATCGAAAGGCTGCGACCAGAGAGGAAGGGAAGACGGACGTCCGAGGAAATCACACTTGTTTTTTTTTTTTTTGCTCTCCCCCCCTGCCCACCCTGGAGAAGACTGGAAAGAAAAGAAGGAGAAAGGCAACTCACAGGCAGCGCCCCGGCTAGGATGGGAACCTGTGTCTACACAGATCCGATGCGTTTGGATGTTGAAGAAGCCACTCATGCCCGTTAGGACGGCCACGGTTGGTCTGTCTCAGCGAGAAGGCACAGCCACGTGAAAATAAAGATGTTATCAAAAGGATCAGAGGAGGGGGAGAAGAGGACGAGATCAAGAGGGAGGAGAAGAAGGAGAAAGAGAAGGAGAAGCAGAAAGACACCCGCTCGGCAGCCCCGATTCGCTCTGGAGAGGAAGCGTTGAGCCAGAGAGGAATAAATATGTGTTTAAAACCAACATGCAGAGGTAATGATGCGGTTGTAATTCATTAACTGCCTTGAAGTGAGTCGGGCAGATGCACCTCGCTCGGTTCTAGAACGGCTGCAGCGAGAGCTAGCACCTCGGGCAAATCCTCCCGCCGCCGCTCTGTCGTGCCGTGTTGGGGAAATTGCCGATTTTCCTTGCGGGGCTAAAAGTCATTCTTCTGCTAGGAGGGGGGGTGGGGAATCAAGCCAGGCGGGTGACGTGCACACTGCTTTTGTCCCAAAGATCTGCATGGAAGTAACCACGGGATAGACAAAGACAGAAGCTTTGCTGAATGGCCCGGAGAACAGTATATTCGGTCGTGAGCAAGTTTAGCACACGATGTGAAAAACAAGTATTCTGAAACTCCAAACTAAATACGCGGCCTCATGCGCTTCCCTATGGAGACTTGAGGTGAGTTCTCCAGCCATTAGACGCAGTCGGACTCTGCAGCTGTGGCCAGGAATACCCTGCCGGCGGGGAGGGGCTCGCACAGCCTCTGAAGCCAAGTGGCTTCCTGCCCTGAGAGTCGAATGCTGCCAGGGAGAAGAGCAATCTAGAATCTTCCGTGCCCACACTGTGTGTAGCACTGTCAAATGGACTGCTGGCTCTGACTCAGAAGGACACGCTTACGTCCAGGCTCTGCCACGGGGAAGCTGTGCGGCCACGGGCAAAGGCTGGTCCTCACTGGGCCTCGGCTCCCTGGTCCCGCCTTCCCTAGGGATGGCTCATTCTCCGGGGCGCCCACCCGTCGACTGTTGCCTGAGTCTCTACCCTGTGCCAGTGCTGCCTTGTGCACGAGGGAGGTAACACAGCCGTGTCCTGCCTTAACGGAGCTCACGTGCTACCTGTGGATGCAAAAACCGACCAACAGTACAATGTCCAACAGCTCCGAATGCTGTGGAAGCACAGGCAAGGATGGGCATGGATGGTTGTCTGGAACGGTCTTTCCTCCCACAGTTGGTTCCCAGGAAACCAGCCTGGCAAAGGTGACAGAAGGGAATTTGGGGCCCAGGAAAACTCAGGGCGAAGAGCCTGAGCAGAAGCGACCTCAGTTTGCGGCTGAAGCCAGGAAGGGCGGCAGGCAGGGGCTGTGGTCCCCTGGCTCTGACACTGATGAGAAACTCTGGAAATTCATGAGCTGAGGACCACGCCCAGGTGCACACGGGAAAGTCACTAGAACACTGCTGTGGGCGGAGCGCAGTGCCGGGGGCGGGGCGTGGTGCTGTGGGCGGAGCGCGGTGCCAGGGGCGGAGCACGGTTCCTGGGGCGGGGCGTGGTGCTGTGGGCGGGGCACTGTGCCCGGGGCGGAACAGAAGCAGGAGCCCCACTCAGAGGTGGTGGTGACCTGACCTAGGCCACGGCTGCAGAATACAGAGACAGGGTCAGGTCTGGGACGTTTGTGGGACGGAGAACTGAGATACAGGCCTATGGGGGACATGGGGACCACGCCAAGGCTGTGTCCTGGGCGCCGGGGGATGGAGAGAAGGGAAACAGGGGAGAAGCAGGTCGGAGGTATCAGAACTCAGCTTCATGCCTCCCGAACATCCCGATGCCCGAGTGGGCAGTTAGGAGGGCTGAGCGATAACGCAGACAGACCTTCTTCATGAACGTTAACGCAAAATCATTAAGGTCGGAATGAAAACAGCAGAGCCACAAATTGTTCTGAGCCACATTTGTGATTCCTTTGTCACTTAGTCTGGCCTGGAGCTGAGCATCACATCTCACATGGCCCTCAAAGAAATCTCTAAGTAAATGTGTACACACACACACACACACACACACACACGTGTGCATATACCCATATGCGTGCACACACATATGCACAGGCCTGCACATACACAGGGGCACACCAGCACGCACACATACGTGTACACATTTACACCACAAACGCTCCCGTGTGCATAGCTACACGTGCATACATATGCAAGTGCACACACGAATGCACACATAGGCAGGGACAGGGCTCACGCACAACACACATACATCCACAGCGCACACACGCACGCACGGAATACACACACATGCAGACAGAATCCCAGGGGTCTTTCGGTCCTTTGGCCCACCGCACTAGGCATGGTATTCACGATTTGTTCCACACAAAGCTCAAGAAGGTGTCTTACTCAGATGACTGTGGGTTTTTTCCCTCCTGGGGCTGAGCTGTATTTTCTCCCCGACCTGCTTCGTGGGGGCCTCACGCGGTGCTGCCCTGAGGAACTGTGACCCAGTTAACCCTCCAGGGGCTGGCGGCAGCTCACGCCCAGACTCCCCGAATTCACAGGAGCTGCCCTGACAGCGAGGGGGATAGAGCCTTCCCGTTCCTTTCCCGAGGCAAGACAGGACTTTGCCAAGGTGCCTTCCTAGGAAAATCGAATCGTCTTCCCAGCCAGGAGCCAGGAAACAGCGAGCGGGTGACCTTCTCTCCTGGTTTGCTGTGCTCTGGCCTGCAGACCCGGTGGCAAGTGCCCAGGCCCCTTTCAGGACAGTTGGCCGCCTGCCATGCCACTTACAGCCTGAGTCCCCGAGGGCCCAGCCGAGGACGGCGCGAGCCTGGCAGCGTACCCCCGGGGTCACAGCCTTCCTTGCCCCCCTCTACCCTACTAAGCTGTCACTGGCACGCTCCTGCCCGCCAGATAAAGTCTCTGTGGCTGAGGTCCCCCTCCTGCCCACCTTGCGACCCCCCTCCTGCCTGACCTCCTCCACCAGTGAAGCTTTTGACCCTATGGTTTAGCCAAGCTGAGCTCCCAGCTCCTCCATGAACGCTCCCTGCTTTCCACCCCACATGCCTTTGGCCCTGGCTGGTCCCTCATGACCACAAACATCCAGTGACTCTTGTTGACTCGTAAACCTTAGGCAGAAGGCAGACACTGAGCATGGATCTCTGGGACCAGCAGCCGGGCCAACGTCAACATAACACCCAGCAGCCGGGTGAGCACTGAAAACGTCCACCAGAGAGTGTGTGGCCCAGATGGACTGTCCCCAAACAACCAGATGTTCAACTTTATGGAGAAGAACAGTGAGACTTCGGTTCCGAAACCCTTCGGCCAGGAACACGGCTCATTGCAGCTCACACCAGCCAGAAGCCGGGTTGTGGAGGAAATCAAGGTTGCTAATGCATCGTCCAGAGATGCCTCTTGAACCTGAAGGGTGGATATTTAGGTGCTAAATTCAGTTCGGAACGACCGAGAAACCCATGTGCCCGAAAGAGAGGCTAGCAAATCCTTGCCGTTGCTGGGTACGATCCTTGTTGCCCGTGTGACGTCTGCCCACGGGTTGTGTCTGAGGGCAGGGGAGGATACGGGTCTCGTGTGCATGGGACTCCAGGACGGGGAAGAACTGTCTAGGCTCCTCCCCAGATGCATTGCATGGAAACCTCACCGACCTCATGGAAGGTATATTATTTTCCCATTTTGTAGATGAGGACACTGAGGCTCAGACAGAGCAAATAAGCTATCCGAGGTCACCCAACTTGGCAATGGGGCCGTCTTGACTTTGGGCACTGGCATTTTCAAGGAATTTCTTAAAGCTGCCCCTCACTAAGCAAACGGAAACATATGGTCCTTCTAACATCACTGTTGAAACTTCAGATGCCCGTAGCCAAATCTAAGGTAAAAACAGTCAGAATTGAAAAGTCGAACCCACAGACTACATATTTCACTCTGTGGACGTGAAACGGCTCACTCTGGGCTTTGAGCTGACAGGACTGAAGAGCCACAACGTTTCCCCTCACGAGACAGCCCAGACAGGGACACTCGGTGGCAGAGACGCGACTGCCTGGAACTCGTGAGGAATCTCGAACAGAGGCCGCCCAGGTGTGCTGGGCCCTCCCTGCCGAGACCACGGAAGTCACGCCAGCGTTGGCCACCAGTTCATCAACAATTAGGGCTTTCTGGAGCAAGCCTCACCCCAACGATACTTCCCACATAACGAGTTGCCCTTCGAGTCCGACTGCCTTGCTCCTTCATGCCGAACTTCTTGTCTCAGCAGGATATGACAGGATCTGCTGACCTTCCTGGCAAGCTCACCCGTCATGTTCTCCTGTGAAGCAGAAAGACGCAACAAACACAGGCTCCGACAGGGCACAGGGCAGAGCGCTCAGGGAGATTGATTCAGCGAGCACTGGGCACCTACTGTGCGCGATGAATTGGCGCCCGCTGTGGGTGAGAAATAGGGCACCTACTGTGTGTGAGAAATAGGGCCCCCGCTGCATGTGATGACCAGACTCCCACTGTGGGTGAGGCTGGCCTCTGGATGCCCCCTGCTTACTAGAACACTTTTCTTATTTTTCCAGGCCTTTTTTCTAGAAGACACAGGAGAGTCCAGAGAAGTTTCTAGAAGGAAAGCCTGGAAGTCAAACCTGCCCCTGGGCCTCACTGCCTGCAGCCTGCAGGACAACCTCCAGGCACAGGATGCAGGGCAGGGAGAGTGGAGGATGACAGTCTCTGCCCCGGCCCCACCTCTGGCCTTCAACTACCTTTTCCTGAGATAAGAGGTTTGCAGGAGGTGGCATCCATGCCCTCACCTCCCTGAAGTCCGTCTCTGCCCCTTTATCCGCTCCCCCTTGTGATGTCCTTCTGCGCTTCAGGCCAAGGATCCGTCCAACCCCCCGGGGCTGGGCCATGACAGCCCACGGTGGACTGAGCCGCAGGGCAGAGGGGAGGCGGTGGACACTGGCTGTTGCCAGGGCACCTCTGTAGCCGGTCCCCCCAAGTTCTTGGCTGCAACAAGAGCAAAGCCAAGGGACCACCGTCTTTGTTTTGAATATGTGCCCTCTGGGGGGTCGGGGGGGGTGGGGGCCGCAGCTGGAAGGAAGGGCAAAAGTCGTGCAGGCATTTCGAAAACTGTCACTTTAAAATATGGGTCACCCCACTAGAGCTTCCAGGTGGGGCCAGCCCCCTGCTGATGAGGAAGGGGGCTGGTGGAGGGGAAAGCCTGCCAGCACCCCCAAGTGGACCTAAGTCTGCCTTGGGGCAACCTCCGTGTGCTTCTCAAAGAGAGGAAGAAAACGGCCCAGCCAAAGCACCCACCAGTGAGTGTGCAAAGAGGGTGCGTGGGCACGGCAGGTGTGAGCACGCACATCGTCCGTACAGCACCACGCGGCATCTTGATGCTTGTCCCTAAACCTCCGCCTGTCATCTTAGAAATGTGACCATGACAAATTTCTTTAAACTTCCAGCTGGATGGGACTTTGGAAAACTCCAGAGGTCCACCATGTGGCCAAGAGTCGCCCTGTGCAAACTGGCCACAAGTGGGGTCAAATGATTAAATTTCATGATCTGAGTTGCATTGAAATCACGTGTGTGGCTTTTAAATCCCAGTAGTTGGTGATTTTTTTTTTTAATATCTGCCAAACAGAACAATGAGACCCTTTTAAATCCCCCAGTGAACAACTATTAAAACCACAATTTACAACTGTGCGTATCATCTAACGTGTTAACCAGGTGCTCCAGTGTTATTGTTTGAAATTCTACCTTGGTTTAAATCAAATGAAGAGAAGCCAAAAGTCCAATTAAAATCCCACATTGCCTCTTTATCGAGGGAGGGTGAAAGACATTTGTTACAGATTTAATGGCAGAAATCTCATAAAATGGGAGACCATCTTTTCTTCTTCCTAGTTTCGTATTTCTTGCTTAGATTCTCTGAGCTTACTGGCATTTCCCATTCCTGACTAGGAAAAGAAAAAAAAAAAACTAGAATAAATCTAGGAATTTCTGGCTTAATTTTAGTAGCATCCCGGACACTCTAGCTGAATTTGACAATTGAGTGTTGTCATGGGATATTAAAATCGTGCAGTGGGCCCATTTAGGCGATTATTTCCCTTAATAACTTCCATGCCTCTCTGGACCCTCTTTGCCAACATGTGTCCGTTGTATTTAATAGTTCAGTGACAACAAATTTATGTTGCTAAGCTCCAAAAAGTAAACCCAACCCAAATACCTCCCCAAACTACAGACACTGACCAAGGTAATACGGAATTCAATTGTCTTCACCGAACAGTAATTATTTCCAGATTTAAACTGCCTGTCTCTGCCTTTGGCCACTTCTCCCATTCCAACCTGGCCCTGTGGTGTTCCTTAGCCCGTGAGGTTTTCTACTCCGTGTATTGTCACCTCTCTCCCATTCCTGAATCTTCCGTAGACCTCCTGGGTCCACTCTGGCTCCTTACCACCCCCACCCCCCACCCCCCCGCCTTCCTGCTGGCTCTTTTCTTTCCCTGGAAGAGCTGACTTTTCCAGAAAGCAAATTCAACTGGACCCCTTGGATGGCTTTCCTCTTCCAGAGGATGGAAGTGAGACAAAAGGGTGTTCTTTTGCCCTAGCTGCACTGTAATAAATAGGATAATCTGATAAATCAGATCAATTTTTTCTTTTCTCAGAAATCGTGAAACTGAAAAAAAAAAAAGTGTCAGTTACAGCACATCTGTTCTCCTTTACGCCTTATTTAAGAAAATAATTCTTGCCAGATTTTTACCCACCCATAATAATTACACCATTTTTACAGATGTGGTTTTTAACAGCTTCATTTTGGCCCCAAATCTTTTATACAATTTGCAATGAATTTGCTTCTTGGCTTGCACTTCATTATGATTTGGCAATAAAGAGACGGAAGTACAGGATCTCGTTCCCAGAACTAGACCTTTTAGTGATGTTTTTATAAAGCAAACAGCTAGGGTAGAAATGATCACTGTGATCATTGCCATTATTATTATTATTATTATTGTTGTTATTATCATTAGCCATAGGACAATCCTTACAAGGTTTGCACTTGAGTATTTCACTTGGCAGTTACCCCGGGATTGTGTTCCTTTCTTCTTAATTATCTACTCCCTTTTTGAGCTCCAGCCCAGAGCTGGGCTGTTCTTGCAAGTCCCTCGATGAGGGTAAAGATGGCAGGATTTCCCCGTCTCCCCCGCCGCCCTGGAGATCATCTAACAGCACCCATGTCTGCTGTGTGTTGTGCACAGCCCCAAGCGCCTGGCCTTGCCGAGCTCCCGGCACGCTGGGGAATGATGCAGACGAGGGAGAGGACTTGGTAAGTGCCGGGGATCAGGATGGGACTCATACACAAAGCCAGCAACGAACTAACGAAGTCAAGCAGAGTCGGTGACTATATGGAAATTCTGAGAACACCACGGGGCGGCCTCCATGAATGATGTGGGCCCTAAGCTGGAATGATTGTTAAGGGAAGGAGCAATAGCGTTTTACGTGACAAGGCGCTCATAAATGGGTTGTGTCATTTTGTGCTCACGGCAAACTTTGATGGCAAAAGTAGATGGGGAAACTGAGGCTCGCTGGGGCTGAGAGTTGTGCCGAATCTCGTACGGCACGTAGGGGTCATGCTTCGCCACACTGGGGCTCAGGCAGTTCTCACGTCCCTCCCGTGTGTTGTGTCTTCTGAGAGATTAGACTTGGACGCGGGTCCAGAACCTATACAACCTTTGCTCGGTGATTCTGGTCCCTGATCACAGAGCCCTTTCAGACAGCGTGAGTTCCCTGCTAGCCGGGGAGTCACCAGAGGACAGAGGCCAGGAGAAAAGGAGGCGACTCTAAATACAATAGGCCACAATCAGGGGAAGACACTCAAGTCACCAGGGGCCAGTGCAATCACAAGATGGGTGTCTGCGTGGGGCAAACGCCCTCTCCAACGCATCCACAAATTCCACAGGCCTGATGGCCCCACAACGGCTCAGTATTCCTGTTTCTGCCAAATGTCCCTTATTGGTTTGTTTTTTTTTTTTTTCGCCTATGTTCTGCACCGAACTGACACCAGCATGAACATTTTTTATTTTCTTTAATTTCCACTAAAAAAAAAAAAAAAAATCATGCAGGCAAAAGTCACTCTCATGAGAGTCAGGCTTTGCCGAATTGCGGAAGAAAACAACTCTGGAGTGTGAGACGCCCCTACCCTCTGAAATCTGTTTCCAGACTACTCCCACAGCCCAGACCCTGGCCTGGAAAACTGTGGTGGGACAGACCGGGCACACTGGTGTCCCGTGCTCCACCTTCGTCACCCCCAGCACCACCCACCGAGTCCCCCGTGCTCTCATCCTGGCCCAGCCCGCCTTTACCAGCACCCTCCAGCCCACGGGCCCCAGGCCTCGTGGGGACGAAGGCCTAGAAATGGACTTCTTCAAGTCTGCCATGGCCGCGCTTGGTCCAGGCTGGTGGGGTTGACTTCCCAGGTGGGAAAGAGTGTCTGATGTGTGTGCCAGGCCAGGCCCTTCACGGAGACGTGGAAGGGGCAGCGAGCTCGATGAGCCTGTCTGCGGCCCCCGGCAGGCAGGCTGCTTCTCTTGACCTTGGCTTCTGCTGTCCCTGGTCCTGGGCAGGAACCTTCAGGCGGGTGGCCCGGGTTCGCCGGTTCAGCAGCAGCAGCGGGGCTGGGGACTCGTGGCGACGTCCGGGGGGGGGCCCACGTGGGCCTTCAGGGGGGTAGGGGGCCATCCTGAGCGGCAGAGCGAGCGGCTTGCTGGAGGGGGCTGGGGGGACTCCCTCCCGTAATGAATTTAGATGATATTCAGCCGCCTCTGCTATTTAATTCACTCAGCGGCCTCGGTGGCGGGAGAGACGGCAAAGGGAGCCCGGGGAAGTCCCGCGACTCGGGGTCGGAGTGGCCCCGACGGCAGGCCCGGTCGGCCACCCCCCTGGCCCGGGCCCCGGCAGGGCGCGCTCCCCGCGGGCCCCCAGCTCGAGCCCCTACAAGGCGCGCGGCACGCGGGCCGCTGTTCCGCGTGCCCTGCGCTGGGTGGTCTGGGGACTTCGCCTGCTTCCGAGCTCATTTGCCTGCAGACGCCCTCACCTTGTCAGCGCCAATAATTATCCAGTCGGTGCTACTCAGAGCTGCCACTCCGTAAGATTGGATTAGATTGAAGAGGCTGAGGCGCGGCTCCTCTGTGCATTTTCTCAGTCAGTTAGCGGAATCACTGGGGGCCTCGCCGAGGCCTACAGCAGAGCAACACTAACTTTCTCTCCCCTTCCTTATTACGGAGCTTAATAACAGCAGGCAGTGTATTAATATGTAAGAGATCAAGAGATTATTGATTAGAGTCACTTGCCTAATATCCCCTGTCCGTCATGTAGTTCAGCAACCCTTTCATGATTTTTTGTGTCAGGCCATTTAAATATTCATGACCGCATTGCTTTGTACCTCCACGGCTGAATTTCTAATTAATCTGTCAAAAGAAATACAATATGCCCGGAAGCCTTATTATTATAAGGGTCAGCTGAAACAGAGATGGCCTGGCGAGGCCTAAGGGGTAATTAATTATAACAATACAGTGTTTACCTTGTGTGGTACCTGCGGCCTAAATGAGCACTAAATTAGACTCAAACCACTCCAGTCTGCGTTTGAAGCCTCCTGATCTGCCAGACTATATCATAATGATGGGAGGAGAGAGCCGGGAGCCGGCGCTGTGTAACAACATAATCAGCAATTATAGCTGCGAAATGGGGAGAAGGGGGAATTTTATCTCATTAGAAAAGCCCGAGTAGAAAGTTTTTTTTTCTGTCACCAGCTCTTTTCTTTCGAATTCAAATGATTCCACTCTAAAGGTGAGGGATCTCAAGTCTAATTCCAGTGCAGAGAGCTGGCCTAATTAGTGGTATACTTTGGCTAAAATATGAATGACATTTGTTCCAGATTGCAGCGGCCTATTAATAGAGGGTGTCAGACTGAAATATTAAGTGTATCATTCTTCTGTCAATTTATTTCTGTCATTATTGTTTCTTTATTTCCTCTGCCACATTATGGTCACTAATTTCTTCTCACTTTTATGAGATTCTTAATGTGGGCCTTTAATGAACTCCAAAAACTCAACCACAACTCTGAAATTAAAATACTAGGCTCCTGTCAGGGCGGCCCGACAGAGTAAAACTTGAATAAGATCATTCTTCTGTCAATTTATTTCTGTCATGATTTTTCTTTACACCCTGCCACATTATGCCCACTAGTTTAATTCCATTTTTATGTGACTTGTTAATGTGAATTTTAGGTGGCTTTTAATCACCTCCAAATTTGTAGAATATCACAATAAATCATAACTGTATCCCCTCTTATGACAATTTATTTCTGTCATTATTTTTTATTTCTCCTTCCTTATTACAACTCCGAGTTTCATCTCCTCCTCTGTGACCTTTACATTGTTGCATTTTAAAAAGAAGCACAGAGAAAGTTTGCTCTTTCTCAGGAATTAAAAGAGGGAAGCCATTTTCCGGGGCCTGGGCTCTCTTGGCCCTGTGGTCACAGGTGTGGCTCACGCTCTCTCCCGCCACTTCCCCAGCCCCGCCGGCGACCCGTGTGTGTCTGGAGGAGCGGAGTGTGACCTGGGAATGTAGGAAGGGAAAGTGCCACTGGGGCAAGGGATCCCGACCACGCGGGTGTCACGCAGACATGGACGGATGTGCAGACAATGGCTTCGGTTTTGGAAACGTGGATCATGTGATTCTTGCAACGAGAGCCCAGTGACTGCGTCGCTTGGAGAAGAGAAGATCTCTCAGACCAGTGTGCTTGTACTGAGGCTGTTGATTTGGATCCCTCCACTTGGTCTTTCACAGCAGGGGTTGACAAAGTTATGGCCTGTGGGCCAAATCTGGCCCTGCCACCCCTTTTCATACGGGCCATGAGCCAAGAGTGGCTTTTGCATTTTTAAATGGTTGAAAGTACAAAGCGAAAAACGAAGAATATTTGGTGTTCTGTGAAAATCCTACACAATTCAAATTTCAGTGTCCATAAAGGAAGGTTTACTGGAATACCGTGGCCATTTAGGTATTGTCCGCGGTGGCTTTTCTGTTACGATGGCAGAGTTGAGTCATTCCCGCAGAGGTTTCCCAGGACCTAAAATATCTACCCGCTGGCCTGTTATAAATAAAGTTTGTTGGCCCCATTTTAACGAAAACAAATGCGTTAGCAGTACAAATTTCTCTTCTGAAGGACTTTGACAAGGATTTGGGGTACGACATTCAGAGATCATTCATAGAACTTTGCAGGTTGGTTTAAACCAAGACAAGTAACTAGAATGCCTGAGTTCCTGTGTCCATTCTCTGAGCCACATGCTGGATGGTAGAACCCACATCTTTGGAAGAGCATTCACCAATTATGGCCTCAAAAAATATTGGCTGTGTTCCAGTTCCGCAACAGGGATTGCATCAGGGAATCGGGCCCTTGAGAACTGGGAGTGTTGGAGGCATGACCTCTGTCCTCCATGATCCGTTCTCTTCACGGCAAGGAGCACAGATTTAAATCATCAGAATGGAAGATGAATTCCAAAAGCCCTTATACATATCAGTTAAGATGTCTAGGTGGGGGCAGTGGGGGTTACAGCCACCGTAGCCTAAAGCCAACCAAGTAGCCCAACAAAACTCCTGAGCACTTGATGTAGTCCAGGCATTTGCTTGATGATGGGAATTTGAGAATGTATCGCTTAAAAGATACCCTTCCTTCAAGGAACTCCCATTCTTACCTTTTACCACCAAGACACATGCATGTAGCACTTCCTGCCTTTGTCTTATATTGTCTTCAGGAATAGGAGGGATTGAGTTTAAGCTTGACTCAAAAACCTACCAGCCCTCTCAAGAGGACGGACTCATGGTTCTCCATGCTCAACTTTCAGGGACATCCACAGCAGCCAAGGTCAGGCTCACACTCCTGTGCCCAAGCAGACCCACCACAGGCTTGCCAGGATGGGTCTCATTCTAGCCCCTGAAGGAACCCTCTGGTGACTGCCCACCAGTAGATTTTGCCTCTAAGCTGTGATTCAGGACTCCTGCCCCTTGGATGCTCTTCCTTCAGTATATCATCCCCGAGGGCTCCTGCTTCTCCAGTGTTTTCTCATTTTCTCACCCAGAAACGAAGACGTAGGCCCTCAGTGTAGCCGCTTAGAATGCAAGCCTCATAGGGGGGCTGCGACTAACACACTGCCCTCACTCTCTTCATCACTGCTGCTCTCGTGCTCGCTCGCTCGCTGTGACACAGAATAATTATATTTATTTTTCAGTGATCCTTCCTTCCTGATGATAAAAATATTAACTTATTGGAAAATATAAGAAATTATCAAGAAGAAAATAAGCGCCTATAATCATTCCATTTAGAAAGACACCCTATTAATCCCACCATATTCCTTTCTAGGCTTTTCTCATCCATAATTGATGTTTTGAAGATAACATTTTTTGAATGTTTTCAAACACCTTTTCCTGAATTAAAAATTTCCACCAACGTGTGTGTGTGTGTGTGTGTGTGTGTTTCCCTAAAAGGCTACACATAAGCTTTTTAATGAAAAAAAAAAAAATCCCAACAAACTAGGACAAGATGGGGACATTGTCACATGATAAAGGCCACCTACGAGATTTTCATAGCTGACATCATACCCAATGGGGAAAGACTGAAAGTTTCTCCTCAATGTCAAGAATAAAACAAAGCTGTCCACTCTCCCAACTGTTAGTCAGCATTTTGCTGGAAGTCTTAGCCAGGGCGGTTATGAAAGGAAAACAAAAAAAGACATCCAAATTGGAAAGGAACAAGTAAATTTATCTCCATTTTCTGATGAAATAATCATGTTTATAGAAAGTGTCAATGAATCCATAGAAAAGTAATAGAGCTAAGAAATGAGTTCAGCAAAGTAGCATGGTGCAAGGTTGGTATAAAAATTTCAAATGTATCTATACATTGGTGGTAAACGACATGAAAACAAAATTAAGAAAGCAATTCCATTTATACTAACATCAAAAAAAAACCACTGAGGAATAAACAAAAGAAATGGAAGATTTATTTTCTGGAAGCTACCAAAAAATCATTGAAAGACATTAAAGGAGACCTAAAGAAAGGGAAAGACATTGCATGTTGACTGATTAGAAGACTTAACATTGTTAAAATGGCAATATTCCCCAAGTTGATCTACAGAATCAATGCAATCCCTATCAAAATCCCAGCTGGATATTTCTTGCAGAGATTGACAAGCTGATCCTAAATTTATATGGAATTTCGGGGGACATTAAATAGTCAAAATAATCTTGAAAACAAGGAACAAAGTTGGAGGACTTACACGTCCCAATTTAAAAACTTAATATATAGCTCCAGTAATCAAGACAGCATGGTACAGGCATAAGAATAGACATAGATCAGTGGAATAGAATTGAGTGTCCAGAAACAAAACCAAATATTTATAGTCAATTGATTTTTTAACAAGAATGCTAAGATATTTCAATGGAGAAAAATAGTCTTTGAGGCAATTGGTGCTCCAAATCTATTGCTACACACACACATACACACACAAATTCACCCCTACCTCACACCATACACAGAAATTAACTGAAATGTATCAAAGACCTGCATGTAAGAACTGAAGCTATAAAATTCTTATATGGAACTATAAGTATAAATATTCATTTCCTTAGATTAGGCAATGGTTTTTTAGATATGATACCTAAAGCATAAGCAACCCCCCCAAAAAACAAATAAATTTGACTTCATCAAAATGAATAACTCTTATGCTTCAAAAAGAAGTACTGAAAAAGTGAAAATACAATTCATAGAATGTGAAAAAATCAAATCAAATCATTATAAAGGTAGAGTATCTAGAATATATAAAGAAGTTTACAAGTCAACAATCAAAATGCAAATAACCCAATATAAAAATATGCAGAAGATTTGAATAGACTTTTCTCTAATTTACATACATACACACACACACACATATATATATAATATATATAATACATCATACTATATTACATATTATTGTATTATGTTATACATTATTATATTGTATTATTATATATAATGGCCAATAAGCACATTAAAGATGTTCAACATCATTAGTTAGGAACATGCAAACCAAAACTTCTTCACACCCACTAGAATAGCTATAATAACACAGAAAATAGCAAGTGTTGCTGAGAATGTACATTCACGCTTTGCTGGCAGGAATGTAAATGGTAGAGGTACTTTGGAAGAGTCTGGAAGTGCCTCGTATGATTCAGAAGTTCCACCCTGAGGTCTATAACTACAGGAATTGAAAACACATATCCACACACACAATGGCACGAATGTTCATAGCAGCATTAGGCATAATAGACAAAAAATAGAAGCAACGCAGGTGTTCATCAACTGCCAATGGGTACGCAAAATGTGACTTGTTTGTCCATACAAAGGAACCAAACAGTGATACACACGACAACATGGTTGAAAACATCATGATAAATAAAAAAGCAAGACATGAAAGACCACGTGTTGTGTTATTTCACTCATTTGAAATGTCCAGAAGAGGCCAATCCGTGCAGATAGAAAGATTAGTGGTTGCCGGGTGGAAGAGAAAATGGGAGGGTCTGGTGATGGGTACAGTTTTTTGGGGGGAGCAATGAAAATGTTCTGGCATTATATACTGGTGACGGCTGCATAAACTTATGAATATACTAAAACATTGAATTGTACAGTGTCAACTCAATTTTAGCCAATTTTTAGTCACACATTATCATATGTGAATTATATCTTTAAAACAGACTGTGATTATAACCTACAAATAGATTATATGGAGTATTCTCTGATTATTGGGCCCTGCTGTGTAGCTTGTACATCCCACAACTGAGGCGTGTCTTATACACCCCGTAACTCGGGCATCTCTCTCTACTGTCAGCCCCCCAAGACGCCCACATTTCCATGGGACCACCTTACCCTGCCTGTCTCCTGGGACCCCCACCCCAACACACACACATGCACACACACACACACACACACACACACACACACACACATACACACACGAGTTTCCCCTGCAGGATAGGATGTATACAGGCTCTTCCCAGTGGTGCTGTCATAAATGCCAAGGAGTCTGTGGACGCCTTCCCGGTTTCTGCAGATTGTCTCGGAGTGGAGGTTAAGCTCTGATTTCTCCTCTTTCCTCCTCGCCAGGACAGAGCCTGGTAGTGAGCTCTGAACTGAATGGGGAGACACCTTCTGGAGGTCAGGCTGGGGCTCACAGCCCCGCGGAGACCAAGAAGCAGGCACCATGGAAATGAGACTGATTCCAGGACCTCAACCCTCTGCTTCCTAGTGTGACTCAGTCACAGCTTCTGGGGCCCATCCTTCTGGCTATAACCTGGAGAGCTGAGGAGAACATGTATGTCTGTATAGATGCATGTATGTTGTGTGCGTGTACACACACACGCACATTTATATGCACATATATTTATTATAAAATCTTCCCCCAAATTTCTCTTATGAAATTTTTGAAGCACACAGAAATTCTGGGAAAAAAATCATGCAATAAACACCTATGTATCTTCAATTTAGGTATAGCAACTCTTCACATCTTGCCATATATATATATAATATTACATATTACATATTACATATATATTATATATTATATATTATATTACCTATATACATTCTTAGGATAAGTATATTACATAATATATTACATACATTACATATATATTTATATATATGTAATTAAATCTCATATATATCTCTACATATCCTATAGTCTAGGATCCAATTTAGACCCACATTTGCTTTTGGTTGGTGCTGCCTCTTTAGTCCCTTTTGGTCTAAAAGTCTCTTTCCTCCTTTCCTTCCTCCCCATGACGGTGTTGTTCGGGACAGTGCAGATCACTCTTGTGGAATGCCTTGTGTTCCAGGTCTGGTCTTCTCCTCATTGTTTGGCTCTTTCCTCCGGCCCTGTAGTACCTCAGCACCTCAAGCCAGAAGTTTGGTTTAGAATTAGATTCTAGTGAATAATTTTTAAAAATTAACATGAGCTTACTAAAGTCAATTTGGAAAGTAAAGTAGTGAAAATTGCGAAATCACCCATATCAAAATTATTTACCATACTTCCTTGCAGTATTTTCTGGAGTCTTGTCATTTGGTTATTTGTCCCCCCACTCCTTCATTCAACACGTTTATTTTGTGTACTTCATGGTCTATCTACAGACTTTACATTCAGTCTAGTCTGTACTTGATAGTCTATCTGTCTTTATGTTATATATGCCCAGCACAGCAGGGCTTTATTTAAGCTGTCACACTCAAGCTACAAAAACACATTTTAATTCTATATCTTCTGTATTCTCACACAGTCTGCAATGTTCATTGTAATGACTGTATACATTCTTATTTAATTTTTTCTTCCAAAATTAAAAAAAAGAAAGTTATCGCCACAGCCAGTGAAACAATATAAAGATACGTTAAAAAAAAATACCTGTTTTCAGGTTTCTCAGCCTTTCCAGATGGTCTATGCCAACCAGCCCTTGCCTGACTTTCAGGTGTGAATGACTTTGAATGGTTACAAAACATGAGCTCCAATGTATAATGGTGGTGCTGGTTCAAGGGGAGCCCAGGGACCTGGGATCTGCTCCAACCCACCCTGCGTGTGGGACTCCCCATGATATGCTTTCGGAGAGAAGACTGTCATCCTACTGATATCAAACAGCATCTATGGCCTCATCTGCTGAACCCTGGGATTTTAAAGAGACCAGAGATCGTCCAGCCTCCCCATACAGCCAGATCCATCACTTGAGGAGGGGTCCAGCGACCTACATTTAAAACAAGCTCAGCTGGGGCGCCTGGGTGGCTCAGTCGGTTGAGCGTCCGACTTCGGCTCAGGTCATATCTCACAGCTCATGAGTTGGAGCCCTGCATCGGTCTCTGTGCTGACAGCTCGGAGCCTGGAGCCTGCTTTGGATTCCGTGTCTCCCTCTCTCTCTGCCCCTAACCCGCTCACATTCTGTCTCTGTCTCTCTCAAAAATAAATAAACATTAAAAATTTTTTTTAAAAATAAAATAAAACAAGCTCAGCCTAGCAGACCTGGAAGTTTCCTGGAGAGACTCACTCCCTTCTTGTCATCAGTCTCCAAATTTCTATTTCTCGGCAGCTTTGTCCTACGTCTGCTCCCAAGCCAGCCAGAAGCCCAACAAAGCGAGCCTGGTTGGCCTTGGGAGCCCATGATGGTGGTGGTGACGAGGTGGGAGGGAGGGAAGTACTGAATTCCAATCTCCAGACTCAGATGGAGCAAGACGGGAACTGGAAGAACGTACCTTGTAGGAAGGGCTCCCACACACACACACTTGCTTCCTAAATGCAGAGACATCTGAGCACCTTTATTTAGATTTGTTGCCCAGACCTCTCACAGAGTTGTCAAACACCATTCCGTTTCCATTGCTCAGAATGAGTATTTATTTTAATCTGGACAAAAATAGTTGCTTCAAAGATAGCTTCAAGATTTTCCTGATTATAAAGGAGAAGCATGCTCATGATGAAGCCATTCAGAGTTTGCAGAAAACTTGCTAACTTTTGGCGTGTGCAATTTCAGCGTATATACGTTTGTGTGCGTATGAAAATGCACAGTAATGCAAGATGAGGTTATGTGATGGGGCGCCTGGGTGGCTCAGTCGGTTAAGCATCCGACTTCGGCTCAGGTCACGATCTCGCGGTCTGTGAGTTTGAGCCCCGTGTCGGGCTCTGTGCTGACCGCTCAGAGCCTGGGGCCTGTTTCAGATTCTGTGTCTCCCTCGCTCTCTGCCTCTCCCCCACTCACGCTCTGTCTGTCTCTGTCTCAAAAATAAATAAACGTTAAGAAAAAATTTAAAAAAAAAGATGAGATATGTGATACCGATCACACATCCACATCCTCATTTTAATAACTGCATAGTATTTTATTTCACAGATGTTTTATAATTAACCTAACCAGTCCCCTACTATATGAACTCTTAGCTGTTTAAAATAACTATCCTTTTATAAACAACTTAGGGGGGATAAACTGCCTTTATCTTCCATTAATGTCTTGAACTGAACACTGGAAACAAAAGTCAAGAGTATTAACAATATTAAAGTTTATACTACTTTGTGATAATTTCCTTCACAGGATTTGGACAAGTTTCTTTCTTCCTGACGGTTGGCAAGGCCCATTTCTTCCTATATTCAACATTGCATTCTGCATGGATTTATTTTGCTTCTTTTTGTCGGCGTGTTTTTCAGGTTTGCATATTGTTTCGATTTCTTTCATCCCAACAGTCCAAATGATATCTCAGGTTAATTTTCATTTTCTTTCTTTTTTTAGGTTTATTTATTTATTTAGACAGAGAGAGAGAAAGGAAGAGAGAGCACACAAGTGGGGAAGAAGCAGAGAGAGGTGAGAGAGAGAGAATCCCAAGCAGGCTCTGCCCTTGTGGTGATGCGGGGCTCAACCTCACGGACTGAGAGATCATGACCTGAGCTGAAGCTGGACGCTTAACGGACTGAGCCACCCGGGTGCCCCAATTTTCATTTTCTCATGAAGAGTGGCTGTCGTCATCTTCCCATTTGCTTAATTCCATTTCCATTTCTTTGACCATTTTTGTACCAGAGTGTTTACATTTTTGACCTGATCTGCAGGAAGCTTTCATGCAGCCAGACTGCTGGCTCCTGTTCTGTGCTCTCTGAGATGCAGTTTCCTAGCCCGTCCTGGGCCTGCATTTTCCTTATAGACTTCTGCTTTTTTTTTAATTTTTTAAATTTTTTTTTGTTTAATTCTTGCTTGCTATTTAAGCATTATAAAGTTTTAAGGAGTATTTATAAAAATATGTTATTTTTCCTCAAATAATCTCTCCATCTTTTTTTTTTTAATGATTTTACCCTTTGAATTAAGCTTAGAAGACCCTTCCCCTTCTCAAGGTCATTTATGTATATCTTCTACATCATGTGGGGCTTTATTTTTTATTTTAAATTGTTTTAATGTTTATTTATTTTTGAAAGAGACAGAGACAGAATGCGAGTGGGTTGCAGCAGAGAGACAGAGAGACACGGAATCCAAAGCAGACTCCAGGCTCTGAGCTGTCAGCACAGAGCCTGACGTGGGGCTCGAATTCACGAGCTGTGAGATCATGACCTGAGTCGAAGTCGGACACTCAACCGACTGAGCCACCCAGGCGCCCCAGCTTTATTTTTTATTTGAAAATTATAACATGTCTGAACTTCATTTTGGTGTATGTGATGAGGAACAGGACACCTCTGGTCAAGAGGGTGCCCTTATGCCAATAACATAAAGAGAAGAATAAGTTGATATCCCATTATTTCTTAATAATAACAGCACAAATCCATTTTTTACAAAATAAATTATTACTAGAAAATAAATATTGATAATTATATGATTCATAACATACTAAAAAGCATTTGTAGTTTAAAGATTTTTTTTTAATTTTGAGAGAGAGAGAAAGAGAGAGAGAGAGGGAGAGCACAAGCAAGGATGGGACAGAGAAAGAGAGAGAATCCCAAATAGGCCCTGCACTGTCATTGCAGAGCCCGATGTGGGGCTCAAACTCACAAACCATGAGGTCATGACCAAGCCGAAGTCGGACACTCAAGCGATTGAGCCACTGATATGCCCTGAAAGTACTTGTAAGTTTAAATGGGAAACTCAGCAATATTATTCTGATAAATTAAACAAACAGCAAAGGATATAAACTATAGCATGAAATGTTCACGTTCTTAGCCAGGACACTGACAATCATAGGTTTGTTGTCTCTGTTTGTTTGTTGTTCAGTTTTGTTTCATTTATTTATTTTATTCACTTTTTAAAAAAATACCCGTGGATTGGGACATCAGAGACAGGGCCCTCATTGAGTAGAGGCTCTGTTCATACTCGATGTTTCCAGATTGTTCAGTAATGGAGCCTGACCTTACTTCCTACGTCTTAAGCAGGATGATACAGGCTTACCATGTCAGAGCTAGGCACTTGACTTTCATATCCTGGAAAATTGTCGTAATATAATAGCTTATGTCCAACCGAGAGTCTTACTGCCATCTGCTTGAAAATTCTCAAACACAGATATACAAGCACCACCTTTGAAATCCACAGTCATAATATAAATGCAAAAAAACTTTCAAAATAATGAAATGATGCTTCTGTGAAAGGGAGCCTCTTGTCCTTTTGAAAGCCACACCAGGACATCATCGTGCGACACCCCAGGGATACTGAAATCTCCCATCCCCACCTTGCAAATGCCTACTTCGGGGTCCTATCCACATTTATTAAACAATTTATTTTTCATATTGATTTAAAATGCCACCTTAAAGCACATACTGAATTGCTATGCATACTTGGGTTTTTTTTTTTCTTCTGCTTTTCTGATCTCTTTGTAACTGTACCGTGTTAACTCTGCGGTTTGCCTGATACGTGAAGCATTCAGCTACTCCTCACTATTTATATGGGTTTTTCAGAAGCATTCTGACTATTTTGCATGTTCAACTTAGAAATCATTTTATCCATTTCTAAAACCTACTTCACATCAAAAGCCCTGTTGGATTTTTTTTACGGGTATGATGTTTAGCATAAACAATATTGAGCCTTTCTGAAAACATGGTTTGCATCTCCATTGATTCAAGCCTGATTTTATGTCTCTTATTAGATTTTTATAGTTTTCCTCATATCTTTCCCAATGCATTTCTTGGTAACTATTCCTAGGTAGTTTATAGAGTGTTTTTGCTATCGTCAGTGGAATCTTATATGCATTTTATTATCACAATGATTATCATTGGCGTATAAGAAGGCGATAGATTTTTGTTTATTTAAAATTATGGACGTCACTGAAATCTTATTATTTCCAATATTTATAGTAATTCTTTCAAATTCTTAAATTTTCCAGGTAAACAATCATGTTTTCTTTTGCCAATAATGAAAACTACGCTCCCCTCCCCTACTAAAAGTTGTATGTTTTTTGTTTTGTTTTTTCCTTTTCTGAACTTGTTGCATTGAGTGAGCCCACCCTAAACAACGTAAGGAAATAGTCATGATAGCAAATGGACAGGCTTCATTGGACTGATCGGTTTTCCCGGACACTTCCATGCAGTGGGGCAGGCAGCCCTCCTTCATGGGGTAATTTTCTCTTTCCTCCATCAACCTCAGCAAGCCATGCTCCCCCAGGCTATAGAACACACAGGATAGGGAGCCCTAGCAGGCTGGGGGTGGCAAAAGGTCCCCAGATCCTTCCTCTGCTTGTAGTTTAGGTCATGAGAACCCCAAAGAGTCAGCTCCGTCTGGAGCTATCTAACCTAAACGACCCCTTTCCTCTCCAGAGAAGCTGAGCCTGTCCAAAGTACATTGGAGGCTCTGCCCAACAGTTAAGGGGAACAGGAGCCTCCCCAGCATCCAGAGGAGGCAGAATGGGGAGGAAGCAGGTGATTCTGAGGGGCTCGGGAGGTATAGAGACATAGTTCAAGTTCTGTACCAGCTGCTCCATTGCCTCTGTTCTCCCTTCGTCCACGCATCGATATATAAAACACCTACTATGTGCCGTACCTCATGCTGGACCCCGAGGACACAGAAACGAAGACAAGTTCTCACCGGCACAGTGGAGAACGGGCCTCTTCAAACGCTTGCCTTGTGCCCAGAGTAGTACGACTGGCAGGTGTCGGATGCGAGAGTAGTTGAGGACTGACACTTCGAGCTGCACTTTACGGTGAGGTGGCGAGAAACCAAACAGACTGGGAAGTGTTCTGCAGTCTCACAGGAGAGGTCCCAGGTGAAGGGGGCGGGGGGAGGGTGGAGGTGGGGGTCGTGAACAGCAGGGAAGGTCCCCTGCTGGCAGTTTGCCTGGTAACCACAGACCCCGTTCCTGGACCCGCATGCACTTCCTTGTCCTGGATGCTGGCACAAGCGGCCACCTGCTTAGCCGGGTTTCCTTGAATCCCCTCTGCACCTGCGTGTAAACTACAAAAGCCATAGGTCTTAGAGATTTTAATCTTCTCAGGATAAACTCCGCAGTCTTCAGGCTTAACTTTAAAACAGGTTTGCCTTTTAGAATTTGAGCTCCTTCCCAAACTGGGTGATCTTTGCTGAGGCTGGTAGCATACCATACAAAGCACTACATCCTTGAACACGCGGCCTCGCTGGGAACTCCTCAGTTCTGCTGAAAACCCACGGAGCTAACAGAGCGCTAGGAGGGATTCAGGTTGTAGGGGGTCCCTCTGCCTTTGCCCCTAGAGTTTCATTACAGGCAATACCCAAAATATCTAGCGAACTGTTCCTTTTCCTACACAACCTAGTTCTTTTAGCTAAGTACAGGCTAATGATTGTGAAAAGGGATTAAAGCCCCTTATTTTAAAGAAAGACTACTTCCCATTTGAATTACTTTTAAACACACCACTTTGCCTCTAATTTAAAATGAATAATAGGCTTAGAGCAGACAACAAAAGATCATTAACCTCATAAGATAAGTGTATCAGGAATCTTGTATTTTGCCAGCAAATGGAATAGAATGGCAGAAATGTGCTAATGCAGAGATTTTTTTTTTTTTAAGCATCATTATCTGGGGGACATCTTTTTTGGTATTCAAATAAGAAAAGGGAACTCTCTCCAATGCCCACTTGAGCTTTTGTTCTGCCCTAATTGAAAGCCAACCTTCGCGTGGAAAATGACCCTTACAGATGGCAAAGGTTTAGGTTGGGTTAAAAAAAATTAATCATGTATTTTTTTTTTTCAGAGAACAATTAACTTAGACAGTAGCTTTCATCCCATTGTTTGTGCTCTTATTTCATTTTCTGTCTTAATAACCGATCAGAACAGAAGCCGTTTGACATCACGGGTTTGCCACTGAAGGTGCAAAATCCACGGGAAGAAACGGTGGCCAACGCGGGGAGGCCCTGGGATTAAAGATTCTGAAATTCCGTTTTTAATTAAACAAGTATTTTTAGAAAACTTCGGACCTTTACAAGTGCTTATATATTTAATCTTTTTTTTTTTTTTTTATCTATCATTGGAAAGAAAGAAAACAAGTCAAAGTTGTTTTTAAAAAATGCAGAGGAAAGAAAGCCAGTTTGGAAACAAAAATCGAAACGAGCTGGAAAATGGTGGGAAAGCCTCAGAGGTGTGTGTGTGTGTGTGTGTGTGTGTGTGTAGAAGTTTCTGGTCCCACGTGGAAGCTGGGTGGGGCGCCGGGTCTGGGCCAGACCCTCGGCTGCCGGGTGGCCAGTCTTCAGGACGCTCTGGCTTCAGGACGCAGGACAGGCCTGCGTCTGTACGTGCCAGGCTCCCGGAAGATGTAGGGCATAGTGTGCAAGGCTGAACAGCTGTCTCTTCTGGGCTTTCAGAAACTCCTGTCAGTTGGCTACTGACTGATGTCCTAGTGCACAGTCTTCTAATTCTTAATTAGAGCGACATAGCTAATTAATAAGTTTTTTCCAATTATAAATTAACTTAGGATCAGAACTCTGGCTTTGCATGTAATTTCCTATAATCGCTAAAGCTACTGCAAAAACATGCCTCCTGCCAACCGTAACTTTTTATTTAACACAGACAGGCAAGTTCTCACTGGGTTTACATTTTACAGCAAATTATCTCTGTTGGGATTTATGAAGAGAAATTAAAAAAAAAAATCAGAGTTGTTGTGGTGGTGGTGTTTCTGTTTTTTTTTTTTCCTCCTCGTCTCCCTCCCCTTTTCATCCTTAAACAAAATAGCATCCTTAAAGGATCGTTTCTTTTAGAGATTTAAGGTGAATTTGTGTCAATATAGCCACGTTATCACAGGGCAGGGAAAGAGAAAAAACAGGTGGTAATTCGTTTTTGTTCATAACTGTTACCACCTTTTCACGGTGCCTGCAAAAATGATTTGGGAGGTGCTAGCATGCTGTTCATTTATAGAATCTTAACTGGAGAGACACTTATCTCTTTAGTAATGAAGGAGTGTAATTAAAGGTGGGCCTCTAGACCGGGCACCAGCCCCGGCAACATGTCACATCCTTGGCCGCCACAATTCCTCGGTGGTTTATCAAAGACTACTCCTTTAATATGGAGATTACACTTATGTACTTGTCTGAACTTGAAAGGCATTTGCCTAATTTACTTATTAATGAGATGTAAATCTATTTGTATGGCGCGTCACAAGTTTCCGCGAAATCGCTGCTACTTAACCGGTGATAAACCCTATGATTTAAACGAAAAATAATACATTTAGCTTTTCCACATTCGTTCTGTTAAAAATTGATACAGTCTATGTTAAATTTATTAATATTGCTCCCTGCCATTCAGTTTGCAGCTCTTGCTGAAATATAACTTGACAGCGGCCGCATTAAAGATGTATGCCATTGTATTCAACAAAGATTAATGAAGCCCGGTAAAAATAGCTGTAAAAGAGAAAGTGATCCGAATGTAAAATCAGTGAATTAAATGAGGCCGCGCATACCATTTGTTAATATGCATGAGGAGGGAGGCAGCGAATGAAAATGTCTCTATGCAAAGTTCATTTGGGAAGGTTTCAATATCATCGGCTGGATATCCCCCAACTACCGAAGAGCGGCCTAGCAGAGGCGGGTGTCGCCCACCGTCCTGGTGGCTCTTTCCCCAGTCGCCCAGCAGCGCGTTCTCCTCAGGACCGCCCGCCCGCATCCTGCACCCTGTATCCGCCTGTCTGGGTGAAGGAGAATGACCTTGGAGCGTTTCTTCTGGGGTTTGGGCTCCAAGTTCAGGTGCTGGAAATGCCAAATGCAGACCAGGGACTGAACCTCGCTGTGCCTTAGGTGTTTTTTGGCGGGTTTTTTTGTTTGTTTTTTGGGTTTTTTTTTTTTTTTTTTTTTTTTTTTTCCCAGATGAAGAGAGAGGTTAGCACTCTGCCGTCCAAAGCACTTGGACACCATCAGATGCAAAACCTACACGAGCCCAATCACTCTTCCAGCTTTTAAAGGGCTCAGATCCGGGGATGCGCCTCCCAGTGGGTGCATCCGTCTGTCTGTTTGCGTGTTGAGCCTGTTTGGATTCTGGCACCTGTGTGCTGAATGATTGGGGAGTGCTTTCTTTGTACTATTTGGAGGGGATGATTGATTTCCGCCGTTCTCATTATAAAATACTGCCGGTGTCATACCCTACCAGGTTAAGACTTTCAAATAAATTAACAGTGACAGAAAATTGTATGCAGTAATCATAATATAAACCTGGCATGTTTATCAATCAAGAAGGTGTTTTGATAGATTTAAGCCCTTCACGATAGGGGCTTCTCCCCAAGGTTTGCCTACGCGGAGGTCAGAGGCTGTCCGGAAGGAAATATTTTGAGGTATGGTTTCCTTTTGAGCGTTTTCTTGGGGTGGGGGTGGGGTTGTTGTTTGCACGTGTGTGTCAGCTTTAATTAGCAGAGTCAGTGACAATACAGTAGTTCATGTTTCTGCCTGACTGCCAGCTTGGAGGCAGTTGGGGGGTAGTAGGGTACACACACACGGAGGGTGACACCCTGTAGAAAGCGCTGCCTAGAGCACAGAATTTCCCAAAAGGGCGAGGACAGGTGTTCCCGCTCAGAACAGTTTAGAGGGATTGTTGTTCGGCACCGCGCACGTCACTCGAGACTGCCGTCTCAACAGGTAGTAAGGATCCTAGAGAATTCTCCAGGCCGTGTGCCATGTGCAAGGATGCCACGAGTGGGGGCACTGGGCTGTTCTCTCCCTGCCGAGCCCTCTTGAAAGATGTGGGGGACTCACCCCAACAGTAGCTGCAGCTGGGGTGGTGGTCGGGGGGACGTAGCTGGGATCCCCTGGGGATGTTCTCCCAAAGGAGAGACGTGGCCCGTATTTTAACGTGATAGATTGGTTGACACAATGGTCCACAAAGTGAAGAAAAGTCTTAAGAAGAAGGATGTACGAGGAAACTGACTTTGCACGCATTAGCTTACCTGCCTGCTAAAGTCAAGCCCCGTCTCCTCTGGGCCCAGCCCCAGCCCCGGCTTCACCATCATCAAGCCATCTCCACCTGGGATTGAACCCGCCAGGCCTTGGGCCCACTGCGTCTCCAGAAGCCGCAGGTCTGTCTGGGCATTTAACCTCACATCCTGCAGCTTCCAGCTGAGGCTGCCCCTCAGAAACCAGGCATCCCATTGGAAGAGATCCTGGTCACAACTGGGCCTCTGCTTTGGGACTCCTGCTGCCCCCCTCTTCTACCTGGTGAAGGCACCCACTCGTGGGGTACTATGGTGTCCCGGCCCATGCTCACTGTGGCATCAGGGATGATGGCAATCTAGGCCCTCCTTGGAGGCACTTCTGAAAGCACAGAGCTTGGAGGACCAGAAGGACCCCGCGCCTAATTTCAAGACAATAGGACATCGGGTCATTCAGTCCCAGGATGGTAGGGACCTGAAAAAGTCATGTCATACTTTCTCTCCCAGACTCGTGGCTGGCTGCCCTGTCTGACTTGAGGGCTGTCCGCTACGGGAGCCTGTTCCTCTGTAGCATGTGAAAACACCGAACCCACAATAACAAAATTAACCGGATTGTCCAACGTTTCCAAATCAAAGAAATGGAGGTGGGAAAATGTTACCTCCTGAAATATAATGGTTGCTTCATTTGGGGCCAATGCCCTCCACCAATGGCCCACACAAGAACCTGGTGATTTTGAGCCTCAAGTTCCATGAAGCAAGAATGCCTGGGTACTTCTAGTCCCATTGGCCAAAAGATTCCACTCAATGGTTTGCTGGGATAGCACCCAAACGGACTGGAAAGTTCCCAGGTCATTCTGTAATCATATTATGGGTTGATTATTTGACTCTGCTCATTGGTTGGCTAGTCAATCCTACCAAGAGGGCCAGGCAGTCTTGAGGGCATCTACAGAGACTAACCTTCTCTCCCTTCTCCGGCCAGCACAAGGCCGAGCCTCATGAACGTCTCGCTTTCGTGATGTCTTAGTCTGTTCAGGCTCCTATAACAAAGTACCACAGACTGGGTGGCTATAAGCCACAGAACTTCTTACAGTTCCGAGGCTGGAAGTCCAAGATCAGAGTGCAGCATGGTCAGTGTCTGGTGAGAACCTCTCCCTCGCCTGCAGACAGCTGTCTTCTTACTGTGTCCTCACGTGGCAGAGATAGAGAGGAAGCAAGTGCTCTCCTGACTCTTTTTTTTTTTTTTTAATTTTTTTTTCAACGTTTTTTATTTATTTTTGGGACAGAGAGAGACAGAGCATGAACGGGGGAGGGGCAGAGAGAGAGGGAGACACAGAATCGGAAACAGGCTCCAGGCTCCGAGCCATCAGCCCAGAGCCTGACGCGGGGCTCGAACTCACAGACCGTGAGATCGTGACCTGGCTGAAGTCGGACGCTTAACCGACTGCGCCACCCAGGCGCCCCTCTCCTGACTCTTAAAAGGACACTAATCCCATTCATGAGGGCTCCACCCTCATAACCTCATGTCATCCCATTTCCTGCTAAAACCTCTCCTCCCAGGTATCATCATCATATTGATGATCTTTGGCTGGAAATTTCCTCACAGGCCACTTGCCTCCAATTCCATCTCAGAGAGAGAAACTGAAATACAGAGATACTTTGAGATACACCCAAGGTCACATGGTGAGTTTAAGTAGAACACCTGCAAGTCTTGACCAACCAACTTCTCGGGGGACAGGACCAAGATGGCGAATCAGTCTTTGACTTAGAAATCTAAGAGCGTGTGTCTTTATGCCCTAAGCCTCAACTGTAATCACCAGGTCCTTAAAGGAATAAAGAGACCTTTGCGCTGCTTAGATTCCATGTTACTTTTTAGGGAAAACACTGAAAATGAACATTGAGATGTTATCCATTCAACTAACCTTGGAGCAATGAAATGAAATGAGTTAATGATGTAAAAATCTGTCTTAACAACGTCAAACCCGCAGCAGAACAGGCCATTCTCAATCAGGAAAAAGTCTTAGCTTTGGAGAGAGAAGCAGTTGCACTGACTTTGTAAATAAGTGCCTCAGAAATAGCAGTTCTGCACGTTTGGTGTGGCTTGGTAGTTAGGACATTAATTAATGGCCAAATAGAGAAATGTCTGAGTGCCCAGCAGATGGTAAACAAGCCCAGGAGAACATCACCATCTGAATTGCAAAGAAGGCTGGCAGCTTCCTCTCCCCACCCCCTGCCCAGATCTGCCAGCTTGCCCTGAAGAGTGCGGCTGTCACTCGGCCAGGGGTGGGGTGGGCTTCGGGGGCTGCCACTCTCAGGATCCAGGGCCCAGATCTTTCTGTGGGAGGGTGGGCAAGAGGATAGCTGAGGGACTCAGCATTGGGAGTTAACAGTTTCTGCTTCTTTTCTACCTTTCCTTCCTTCCTACTTCCCTTCCTTCCTTCCTTCCTTCCTTCCTTCCCCCCCTCCCTCCAACTCTCTCTCTCTCTTCCTTCCTTCCTTTCTCTCTTTACCTCTTTCTCTTGTTCTTTTTTTCTTAATTTTAGAGCTGCAAGGGAGCCACTCTGGTAAAGGCTGACCTCTGGGAACCAGCCTCACATTTTTCTCTTTCTGAACTCAAGAACATTGCTGCTGATGAGGGTTAGGAAAACACAAATATGTCAGAGGAAATAAATGCCAAGGACCCACCCATGAGGCATTTACGGCTTGTGAGCATCTAGCCCTCCGCAGCACGCCTTCACCCTCAAGGTCAGCAGTGGCTCTCCCCACAAGGAGAGGTCGAGGGTTGCTGGTGCAGGGTGTCTGCTTCCTTGGAGATGACCATCTGGATGACCAGCGGTGCTCAGGAGACAGGGCATCATGTTTCTCAGGGACAGCTGAATAATGGTTGGTGTTAGCAGAACCTATCGATCTGAAGAAGCCAGTGGAATAATCTGCCTCTGGCTTTGTTATCCACGCAGTATCTTGAATTGAAACAAATATCACTCAGTCAAAAATTTAAGGGCAAACGGGGAAGGAAAACTTTCTCTTACTCTTGAATGGAGAATAAATTTGGACTCTGATGTATGAGCGACCGTCCTGTTTACTCTTTAAACAAAGCATTTCATTGTATATAAATATACCCTGGATTGCCATCTCCTTAGATATGGAATCCTGGTCTGCTTATAAAAAGTTCAAGGTGGGAAGTAGAAAAACATTAATTGGATGGTTCAAAAATTAAAGACAGATTTGCCTTAGGTGTTTGGAATTCAGCAAGCTTTGTTCTTAACTATTTTTACACCGCTTTCTCTTTTCTTGTTTCATCTGTCTTTCTGAGATATAGCCTGATAATATAGTCATACCTCTGCACTTAACTTCCAAATATTTGCTTCCCCTGATTTTCTAACTAAAACAATCAGAGTTGAAAAATAAACAATTCAAGGTCTAAGCAGGGGACACCGACAATCCATTAATAATTAAAGTCATCCATCAGGCAGCATGTGTGGTCAGGATGAACAGAGACATCAATATTTTAGACCCCAATGCAGCAGAAACATCTAGAAAGGTAGAAAGTTCTAGAGATGCCTGGGTGGCTCAGTCAGTTGAGTGTCCGACTTCGGCTCAGGTCATCATCTCACAGTTCGTGAGTTTGAGCCCCACGTCAGGCTCTGTGCTGACAGGTCAGAGCCTGGAGCCTGCTTCGGATTCTGTGTCTTCCTCTCTCTCTGCTCCTCCCCTGCTCACATGCTGTCTCTCTCTCAAAAACAAAGATTTAAAAAAAATTTTTTAAAGAAAATTCTAGAAGGGACTAGAAAAAGATTGAAGGGACTAGAAAAGGGTTATTTGCTGAGTGTCTTCACATTTTAGCATCAGGAATGTTTGCTACCCAGCTCCACTGCCCATTAGATTAGGGGAAAACATTTTGTATTTATTTGTTTGTTTTCACAGAAGAATGCTACCTAACTTATAACTCCAGGAATTCAATGACAATAAAGGGTTTGTCTTGGAATGGTGAGTTCAACAACACCAGCAGTTACAGGTTACTAGACTGCTCTGCTATTTATGGGAGCGCTTCTACCCATGGTGGCACACGTTCACCTTGAACCGGCCCTGCGAGGTCTCTAAGCCTGCCATCATCCCTGGAAGAAGACTTAAAATTCAAAAGCATACCAGAAAATTTCAGAGGAATACTGTCTCCATCCATATGGAGTGAATGAAAAACTTAGCATCACGCAGAGACGGCTGGACTGCCCACAGGGAGAGCTGCTCGGGCAGCACTGTTGTCATGGGCCGCTTCGGCAGCCTCGGGAAAGCCCCACGGAAGCATCTATCCCCACAGAACCGTGAATCTAGAGTGGGCAGGGATGACACCTTCTCATCTTGGCACCCGGGGCCCCATCAAGACCTACAGCGGGGTCAGGAAAACACGTGACAGGCCATTTTTGATTGTCAGCCTTGTATTAGCATCCTACGACTCAGAGGACATCTCTTTTAGCCCTTGCTGCTCAAGAAACATAAGAATATGGACTATTTTAGATTGTAGTTAGGTTGGCTTACTGATGGATTTTCCTTAAGCACCCTTCTGTGAAAGTTCCTATGAAATTACAATAAATATTAGTAATGTTTACTGAACACCTACCATGCATCATATCTGATTTCACCTGTGTGACTTCATTTGAGTCTCAAAACAGCCCTGTAAGCAGGCATCTCAGCCCCATGGCACATGGTAATTTTGTTTAGAAAGTCTTAATTACTTATTTTTTTTTCCTCTGAACATACTTTAGCCTGTGACCAAAAAAATTTAAAACATGAAATAAAAAAAGAATGCTACCTAACTTATAACTCCAGGAAAGTATAAGGCAAGGCTACTCCTTAGAAAATAATTATTGGATGGGGTGCCTGGGGGGCTCAGTCAGTTAAGCGTCCAACTTCGACTCAGGTCACGATCTCACAGTTTGTGAGTTCGAGCCCCGTGCCGGGCTCTGTGCTGACAACTCAGAGCCTGGAGCATGTTTCAGATTCTGGGTCTCCCTCTCTCTCTGCTCCTCCCCCGTTCATGTTCTGTCTCTGTCGCAAAAATAAATAAACGTTAAAAAAAAGTTAAAAAAATTAAATAAAAAAGAAAATAATTATTGGATAATTTGGGGAAGGAGACAAAGCAGAGTAATGTTGACTTTTAGCCACAGGAATGAGTGTTTCTTGCTTGAAAACCAGCACTGACAGACACGGCATGGTTGTCAACCACACCCTCCTAGCAACACACTATTGAAGAGAGAGGTCCCAAGGGCAGAGGGTGGCCAGAAAGCTCACCAATGGCCATGTTCTTTCACCCTCCTGGGCACACTACTAGCCCCATTTTCCAATTCCAGTTGCTCCTAGGTGGGGACGTGTCATCAAAGGGGCCAATGGAATGGATGGGGTCAGGGCGGTGGGCGGCACCCACCTGTGTGCAGCAAGTGGGGTCCACAGGACCACAGGATAGAATGTTCTGGATCCTGAAGCCTGCACTGAGCAGCCTTCTCCATCTACTGGCCTACAACGCTCAATTGCAACAAAAGTGGGAAGCAAACATCTATCGTGTGAAGAAGTTGCTGAAATTTGGGGTTATCGGCCACAGCAATCAGCCTACCCTGACGGCATTTGGGCAAGATTTGACTGCTCAGCCAGGAGGAAGGGCCCATCGTGGCAGAAACGTCCCTAAAGCTGTAGTTCAGGGCACAGCGAAGAACCATGGTGAACTTCCACTAACGTTTCCGGTGTAACTTAACCAAGATCATAGTCATGGCTCATGACACTGCGTGAGCAATATCTGAATACATGGTGGCACACACACTCTTATGATGCAGAGAGCATTTGGATCTTTTTCACTGCTGTAACTCGAGGACTTAACACGGCCCATCACAGGCACTCGGTCACTGTTGAGCGGATAAACGTGGATCACGGGCCCCCACCTCCAGGCCTCTCCTGCAAGTTCGCTGATCGCCCTGAGCCTGGATGTTCCCTGACCACCTGGGCTTGTCCACCTTCTTCCCAGCTGCATCTCGGCCCAGGAAATACTGAACCACTGATGTGCAATGACCTTCAGGCCATGCTCCCACACTTCCTTACTGGACAGGAAGCATTTTCAGTGGGTTGTCTGAGGGCCAATGACAGCTCTTCCCACCAATGCGAAAGCTAGCTATCTACTGTCAGAGGGAGCCAGCAACCTGCCACCAGCGACAGAGTCAAGTCAATGGAATTCTCAGTCTGGGATTTTGCAAATAAAGGGCCAGCCCTCTGAGTGGAGCTGTGGGGCCACCACTTGACGTAAACCATGCTCATTATGTCCAACTTTTTAAATGGCCGTCCCCTGGCTACCACTCGCGGGTGAGGGAAGGTGAATCCTGTGTCTGCACTCTTACACTTGGAATTTAGTGACAAATCATTTTGATGCCACTTGCCATCACTAGGAGAAGCCCGACTGCCTCCCTTGACGAGAAAACCCATTGGCAAGCTTCGAGAACTGAGGTAAAAGCAGGACCCGTGTCCACGAGGCTTTCTTCTGAGCGGAAGCAGTCCCCAGTTCCTGAAACCCTGTGGCAATAACAATAGCATCTGGCAGATGTGCTTTTAACTTACAAAACCCCTCACATGAGGTACTAGTGTGTTTAAGCCTAAAACATCCTGACCAGGAGGATACAGCCACATCTCTTCCTGCTGAGCCCCCAGGAGTATGGGTGGCCTGTACCCGGTGATGAATCTGGAAGGGGAAGGGCTGGGACTCTGTTGTCAAAGGCAGAGGAGAGTGTCAGGAAACGCTTTCTGTCTCTTTATTTTAAAATGGCTCCTATCAGGGCGCCTGGGTGGCTCAGTCAGTTAAGCATCCAACTCGGGCTCAGGTCATGATCTCACGGTTTGTGAGTTCAAGCCGCGTGTCAGGCTCTGGGCTGCTAGCTTGGAGCCTGGAGCCTGCTTTGGATTCTGTCTCTCTCTCTCTCTGTCTCTCTCTCTCTGTCTCTACTCCTGCCCCCCTCTCAAACATAAAAAAAAAACATTAAAAAAATTTAAAATGGCTCCTCTCTTCCATGATGGATTTTAAGAAACCAAAGGCTGTCCCAGGAAGACCACATTCAAGCCTCACCAAGCTTGTTCCTCAGGCAGACCCTTCTTCTGGGAGCCCTTCCCAAAGGCAGAGGACTCTTGAGTTGACATAGGCTCACCTGGGTCCCAACAGTCCTTGCTGGGATCTCAGGGTCTCCATTTCAGAACTAGAACCTGGTACAGAAAGGCAATATCCCAAGAAGACCCACAGGGGAGAGGGAAGCCGGTACACATAATCCCCTTCTGTTGTGTCCCCACCCCTCACAGGCAGCCTGCCTCCTTGGGCAACCCAAGAGGACATCAAAACCTGTCTGTCTGCTCCCCAGTCCTCAACCTGAGACACATGTCCCAGTGACATCACTTGGAAGCAAAGAGAATACATGAGGGAGCTTATAACGTCCCTTCTCTTCCTTCCAGAATGAAAGCAAACTGTCATGCCCTCCTTTGCCAGAATTCATTTGTCTCCAGTACCTGGGTCACCCACAGAATAACTCATGCATCCTCTCCTGCCCTTTTTTGTCTCCAGGGCTATACATTTATTTAGACATTTTCAATTGCTGTTTGGATATGTTAACATTTACCTTGAAGCCACATGTGCGTTATCACCAAGAGTTTCTGCCTTGTGGTGAATTTCATCAAATCCTTGCCCTGCAGCCTGGGTGGCCAGGCAGACAGTCTTCCGTCTTACAAGTGCAGAAAACCCCAGTTCTGCATTGGAGACAACAGTGTTCTCCCGGTGCAGGGGGGTGACAGCCCCCTTTGCCCATGCTGAAGAAATAATTAGGATCATTAAAAAGGACAATGGGGACACTCAGTCGGCGTCTCAGTTGGTTGAGTGTCTGACTCTTGATTTCAACTCAGGTCATGATCTCACAGTGTGTGGGACTGAGCCTTACATCAGGCTCCATGCTGAGCATAGAGCCTGCTTGAGACCCTCTCTCTCTCTCTCTCTTTCTCTCTCCTTCCCTCCCTCCCCTGCTTGAGCTCTTTTTCTCTTTAAAGTAAAAAAATAAATAAATAAAAACTAAAAACTAAAAAAAAATTTTTAAAGTAACAACAAAAGCTCTTTTCAAACCCTGCCTTGGTGAAAAGTGAAATCATTCCAGAAGGAGAGCGTATCTTGAATTAGGGAGGCCGATTTCTGAGTTCCTTGTATCTACACTCTTAGCATCAGTCTGAGCCTGACGCCAGGTGGCCTTCCTTGTTCTGGATGTGGCTCTGGACAACCTGCAAAGCAGAGAAGGGACGCCAGCCCATGTGGAACAAGCAGATGCCAAGGTGCATGGGGCACAAAGAAAAAGAAACCACATTACGTGTTTGTCATCACCGTTTCATTAATCATGAATTCTGTTTGCTGTGCACCTATCAGCTGTTGTTTCTTTCTTTCTTTCTTTCTTTCTTTCTTTCTTTCTTTCTTTCCTTCCTTCCTTCTTTCTTTCTTTTTCTTTCTTTCTTTCCTTCTTTCTTCCTTCCTTTCTTTCCTTCTTCTTTCCTTCTTCCTCTTTCTTTCTTTCTTTCTTTCTTTCTTTCTTTCTTCTTCTTCTGCCTCTCTCTCTCTGCCTCTGCCCCTCCTTCTCCTTCTCCTTCCTTAACAGGAGGAACTATGTAGAGCCATAAGAAGGACCAGAGAAAATACCTCTCTGAAAGTGAACAACAACCAAAAACACTTAACAGGATTATGGTGGTGAAGCAGTGAGTTGCCTAAGTGGGGGATCTGCTGGACACAGGGTGTGTTCGGGATCTGGCCCCACTCCGAAGAAGGGCTCTGAGATGAGGCAGCATAAGCAATGTCTCCTGTGCCACACGGAGAGCAAGAGCTCTTCTACAGGAAATAAGAAATGCAGACAAATTTCCCACTTCCTGCTGCGGGCTAAGGTCCTGGGGGACAGGCACGCTGCAGTGAGCAGTTAGGGTGATGATGCTGGGGCGGGGACTGTATGAGAAGAGGTGTCACCCTTCCTATAGGACAGTCCCTGTTTATGGCACACTTTAATGGAGCCGGTAGGTACAACTGATTCTCGTCCTCACATTTTACATCAAAGGACCTCCTTCTGGGGTTCAGGTTACCGAAATCACAGATGAAGTGAATTTAATGGTCCAAGTTTGGTCTCCGGAAATGAACACGGCAGTTTTCTAGTTCAGTCTTTTGGCAGGATTTTTGAAAATAGGCTTGAACCAATCTATTTTTAGAGAAAGCAGGGGGCAGGCCCATTCTGAAGAGACAGTTCCGGAAAAGCGGGGAAGCCCAGGCCTGTCGCTCTGCACAGTGTCCAGGGCCAGCCTGGTGTGGAAAACCACCTCACCCCACATTAAAAGGGACTTATCCTCGGGGCTTACCTAGCCACTGCCTCAGCTACGGGTCTTTGCTCAAAGACTTACAGACAAAGCACTTACAGTTCCCACATCGGTGACATTTGCAGCTCCCTATCATTTATTGAATATTGTCCAAAGAGCAAACACAAGGTTTATTCTGGTGGCGTTTTAGTTGGGTTGTGAACATTTGCCATTTACCAAGAATAGAAGGAAAAAGTGGGACAACCTCGGAGAGACTGCAAAAAAAAAAAAAAAAAGAAAGAAAGAAAGGAAAAAAAGGGAAGGCGAGAAGGAGAGATGTAAGGATACAGGACAAGGGACAGAGGGAGGCTGACCGTTCATGATCTCGCAAAGCATGGCGTTCCTGCCCCGGCTGCCACCTCCATGCTTGGGGTCACTTCACATTCATGGACAGCTCCTCTGCTCATCTGAGGCTCAGGTGTGAACACTCACACGTTTGCCAAGTCACCTTGGCCGTGTCTTTGCTCCTCTCTGGCTGGGATCACCTGAGAGCTGGGCTCAGAGAGGGACTCATGTCCACCTGATGAGGAAGAGTTCAAGAGCGTCCCGCCTCCCCCATCCCATAGACAAAGAATACATAGAATAAAGGTCCTTGGGGAGAGAAGGGTGACTGAGGTTTTCATAATTTATAAACAAGCTCAATTATTTGGTAAGGTTAGAAAGAAACAGCTGGATTCAACATTACTAGCTATTAGGGAGATCCAAATTAAAACCACAATGAAGCAACACTACATCCCTATCAGAATGTTAAATTAAGAAGATAGTGATGACGTCGAACACTGGCACAGACAATGAGCCAATGGACCACTCAAGGGAGAATAAAATGGTGCAGCCACTCTGAGAAATAGTTTGGCAATTTATTAAAATGTAAGCTTGCAGTTATGATCCAATCCACCAGTTGGGCTCCTGGTCATTATCACAGAGAAATGAAGATGTTACATTGGCGCAAAAGCCTGCACACAAACGTTTATAGCAGACTTACTTGTAGAAGCACAAAACTGGCAATGGCCCGGTTGTCCTTGAGCGGGTGAATGGCTACACAAAGTGGGTATGTGGAATACTACTCGGCAGGAAAAAAGGAATCAGGTTGGATGTACACAGCACCTTGGATGTGTCTCAAGGAAATTGCGTGAAACGAGCCAATGTCAGGTCTCCGACAGGATGGTTCCATTCATCGAACATGCTTGAAATAACGAAATTATGGGCATGGAGATGGGAGTAGTGCTTGCCAGGGTTAGAGATTTGGGGGGAGGGTGGAGCTATAAAAGGGGGGGCAGAGAGCCTGGAACAGTTCTGAATCCTGACTGCTGGTGGCTGGTTATGTGAGTCTGTGCACAGAGACGATGGCAGAGAACTCTACCCACCCACACACACACGAGTCCATGTAAAACGGATGAAATCTGAAAAAAAGCTATGGATTATGTTGATTATATTGCCAGTTTCATGGTTTTAATATCGCACTATAGATATGTGGGATGTGACATAACCACCGGAGGGAATGAGATGAAGGGTATGTGAAACGGCTCTATGCATTTTGTAACTACCCATCTACGTCACGTACTATATTTATATTATATCTATATTATGTAATTACCTATGTATAATTATTTAAAACATAAATAAATAAATAAATAAATAAATAAATAAATAAAGAGGAGGAGGAGGAGGGAGGCAGGGAGGCAGGAAAGGAGAGGAAGGAGCAGGATGTGCTCTGCACATCCTAGCCCACGCACTGTGTGCGCGAACGAGCCCGTGACGATAAATCACACCAGCAGGTGCACCAAGACCTCATTATTTACCAGGGAGCAAAGGTCCTCAGTAAATATGTGCTGTTTGTTCACACGGTAATTACCCAGAAAAGTTCATATACTCACTAAAACAGGTTACCAATAAACAAATCGTCATTAGAACAGACATTTCTTTGTTTTTTTGCAGGGGAGAAGGATTTTTATAAAGAATTATCCTGCTGGCAAGCGTTCCCATTTCAGTAAAGACACTCATACTTTTAACATTTTTAAATATGAGAGAGGGACATAAAATAATGCAAATACTGTCATGATAACTGGTAAGAGGTATTCAAAGGCGGATGGGCTGTTGGTAGCCGGCACACCACCACTGTCCTACCCACCTCGGGGCCCCACTTACCAATATGTTCCATCTGCTTCCGGGGCTGCAGGCAGATAGGGCTGATGAAAACTCTGACGTCCTTGACATTCACAGCTAGTTTCTTTCCTGCTGATAAAATTTCACAAGCAAATCTATTCATATTCGGGTCAAGGTTTTGAAAATGTAAAAGATCTAGAGACTTAAAACCTGTCCTGCTGTGTGGTCAAGAAACCAGTTAGACCTGCACCCAGCCCTTGTTAAAGAAATGAAACCAAATTGAATAAAATAGAAATTATTAAGGATCTTGGCTAATACTAGAGATAAGTAGTATTCTGTGAAACTTTCCTTAATTAGGGATACACACACACACACAGTGGACAGTGATGTCAGAAAGATTAAAAACAGTTATAAAGTATATATTGGAGAACATATATGTGTGTATAATACGCAGATTAATGACTGCTCTCACATATTTAATTTGCCTGATTCTGCTCCTGAATGTGAATTTACCGAGACCCAATATGCCCATGTTAGCTTATTAAATATTGAGTTTGAGGGTCCCCGAGAAAGTTAAATGTGGTGATGTTTATCAAGGGCCTTTGTAAACTCTCCAGCTTTGCCCAGATGTGTGGGCTTCTGCTGCTGATGCCCTTGGGAAACTGGAAATGTTCTAAAGGGCAGCATTTTAAAGAACTTGGCGCTCCGTCGGTTTCAGGCCTGAGAAGACAGAGCATCCGACTGATGCAGTTCAAAGGTCGACCTCCAACTCCCCACCACGTCAGAGTGAGCGGCTCAGCCGCTGGCTCATGTGTCATTTCTTTCTAGACCAACCTCGCTGCTAGTTTCGCAGGTGCCGTCCCTCCTGCTGCTGGCAGGGCCCGTCCTCCAGGAATCGCCAGCTCTGCTCTCGGGACTTACGTTTGCCACTCATGTCCATTGCCTTGACCTTGTCAGCCAGTGGGTGCTGGGGTCCAAGGCACCATGCCAGCCATGGGTGACATTGCAGCCGGCGTCAAGAGATGGCCTCCCTAGTCCACTGTGCTGGCTCTGTTGACCCCAGTCCTGGAATTCTGGGTAAAGCCCCCGTGGGGAGATCTCGGGGTGTCCGACCTGACAGGTGCAACAGCCCCCATTTGGCTAGCACTCAGAGCTTTCTCTCTCCATCCTTCCCAGGCTTCAAGAATGTGAAACGATGAGGTGTCTCCCACTTGCCAGATGGGAAGACTAAGGCTCAGGGGAACAAGACAGTACCTTTCCCTGCAGAATCAGCAGATGGCCAACTTTAAATTCAAAACCAGGCATTCAATTTAGTCTACTTCTACACTATCAGTGATTCTGTGATATTGCTCACTCGTGACTGTCATCTAGAGCCCCTGATAAGCACAGGACAGATATACCTACCTGTAGACTTGAAGGCTCGTGGATGCTTAAAGCATAAATGCACCATTATGTCCCAGATCTGTGAAGAAAGCTAAGAGTTTAATTCCCTACCATTTTCCAGAGGCTCTTTGTTCATGTCTATGATATTATTCACAGCTGTCATCCCAAGGCAGCAGGGAGGGCATGCGCTAGACCCATTTTAAAAATCAGAAAAACAGGGGCGCCTGGGTGGCTCAGTCAGTTAAGCGTCCAACTCGGGTGGGGTCGTGATCTCACGGTTTGGGAGATCGAGCCCCATGTCGGGCTCTGTGCCGACAGTGTGGAGCCTGCTTAGGATTTTCTCTGTCTCCCTCCCTCTCTGCCCCTCCCCAGCTCATCCTCTCCCTCTAAAAATAAATAATTTTTAAAAATAATTAATTAAAATAAAAATGAGAAAGATAAGACATGTGACACGTTCAAGGTCACAGGCAAATTAAGCCCAAAGCCAGGATCCAGGCTGCAGGAGCCATGAACCAGGCAAGAGGACCAGGGAGGGCTTGAGAAATCCCCTCATCTCTGAAATGAGAGGCGGGCTTCCCTGCTGCTTCCCTGCAGTCTGTTGTCATTTCTCCTTGGAGCCTGAGGAGCACATTTTTTGGTGAAGCAAAACACAATTTCACAAACTGGGTATTACAAGACATGTTGTTTCTCAGACTGCCGGACGTGCATAATACTTAACGGCCTCTTTAATATTTCCCTGGCCTCCCTGTCGATGAACTAGAGACGTACACGGAAGTGCACGTTTTTACTCGAATCGGATACGGTGACACACACGGGTTGGTGGGGGGAGGGGTGCGCCGGCAGCAGATTCCGTCACGTATCCACGCCGTACGTGCACCCTAATGGCCTCCGGTTCCATGTGACAAGAGCCCATGTGTCTTCAGGTTTTCTGGGAACCAAGCATTCCACTGAGCTGAGACGCGTCCCTGTAGGGCAAACATCCGGCGGGTTATTTCCCGAGCACCCCCTGCCGGGTGCTCCTTAGGTTTTTCCCTGCGGGTCCCAAGCGGATTCACACTGACGCGGCCCATCTCCGCTTGCTGATGCATTGCAGGGCTGCTTCAGCGTGCATGCATTTTAGGGGATGCGCACGCTTTTGCTGACCGTGGTCCCATCTGAATAATAGCTAATAATAGTACCGGAAGGTCACAGAGGTTTTCCCGGGAAGCAGATATAAAATGCTCTGGCTCTTTGCCATGCAAAGCTAATCTAACTTCTCTTCTGCAGATAAACTCGTTTCAACCCAGAAGCTCTTGTTGTGCAATAATATTTCCTTATGGTGGATTAAATTTAAGAAGATGAAAGCAACCCTCGTTTATTTTTCACGTTTATCCATTTCGGGTGAAAGGCTTCCTTGGAAGAAACCGCGGTGGTCCCCGCCCCCTCCCAGGTTCCAGTCAAGGCCACCACCGCACGTGGTCCCCCCAAACCTTGGGGTCCTAGATGGTGCCTCTAATGAGGGGTCAGAGGCCAGGGGCACGACCGGCCCACCCAGCGCCGGTGCCCGCAGCCCCCCTCCCGGGACACAGGACATCGGGAGCATCAGATCCTCCAGGAAGGTGCTCGCTGCTGGCAGCCGCGTGGCCCAACCCACGGAACCCGCAGCCGGAGCTGCAGGGAGCACCCGGGTGCTCCCAGGCTCTGGGGCTACGGGCGGCCATCCACTGACACTCACCCTTGATCTGTGTTTTCCAAACTTCACAACAAAACTTCAAGAAAAAACTATTAGCTACAAATTAGATATTCTGGTGGAAGCCTAGAATTATTTTTCAGGACAGAGGGCTCAATTTCCCGCTCTCAGGTGTATGATTAAAATCAATTAAATCACTCTTCCAATGTCAGCCGCAAGATTCTCCTGACAAATGAAATTATGCGAGGAAAGTGCTCTCTTCTCTCTCCAGCCTTCTCAGCGGCGCTCACACCGCGCGGGAGATCAAAATGCTCAGCTCGGGGATTTCCGAGATATTTTCCACAAGAGCGGGAGCGATCCCCGGACCCCTGTGTGAGTCGACGCGGAGGCCCCTGGTGGCCAGATTTGATGGCCTCTGTACTTGGAGATAGATTCGCAGCTAACGAACAGGAAACGCGACCGGGGAAAGTTAACCATTTGGGGGCTGAGCCAGGCTTCTTTACATAAATTAATGTTTTCTTGGCAGGAATGTGAACGGGCCCTTCAAGTTCAGGATGTAACCTTTGCACGTCTCTTTTTATGCATATGAGACAATCCTCGGCGGTGTGTTTCTTCCTACGGAAAAAGCTCTGTCTTATCAGCCCTGGAGGTCAGGGGTGGATTTTAAGCCAACGCGGAAGCACACGGATGGCGTCCTCTCCTTCCAGAGAGTCTGCAGGTTTTAGCACAAGGCAGACAGCGCTCGCCTTGAAAATCACGCCGGGAGCTCTATTCAAGGGAAAACATGAACTAGCCTATTCCCACGGAGATCCGTAGTTGAGGGACCAAGATTTCTCATTGACAGAGGTGCTCAGATGTGGTGCCACTCTACCTTCAGGAAATTATTTACCTCTTAATCTGCTAAAACATATGGGCTTAGGTGTGACTTTTGCCCAAGAGACATTCATCGATATTATATGCTCATTTGGTTTGGCTTTTTTTTTTTTTTTTTCCCTCCCGCAGAGGATTGAACAAATGTTTGCTACATTCCGGAAGTTTCCTCCCCTCCCTCCCTCCCTGTCTTCTTCTGTCCCTGCCCCCACTCATGGAGGAAGCCTTGCTGTGTGATGTCTTTTGTTCCTCCTCTCTGGTTCCAGTCCAGGGCATCGCAGGGGAGCGGGCTGTTGCTGAGGAGCGCACCTAGCCCTGAGTGCCTGGGGGGCAGGTCCCACCTTCTGTGCCCCGTTGCTGGTTCCGCGTCCCCCACTCCCTGTCCCCAGCTCCATGAGCATCCCCCGCTCCATGGACATCATCGCTGCTTTTCCTCCCCACGTGCTGGGGGCCGGCCGCACCACCCCGGGACAGTCCCCAAATGTCCTCTGCTGCTCTCCACTTGGTCATCTGCAATTGCAGTGCTGTCTGGAATGCCCAACCTCTGGTCCATCTTGGGAACCCTTGGCCTTTGTTCAAGGAAGATTCCTGGGTAGAGTGTGGGTAAGCGGACAGAGAGCATGGTGAGTCTGGGTGTTGACATCAGGCTCTAAAACTCAACCTCGGCCATGTCGCTGAGGACCTCCCTTGTGACCGCCTCCCCATCTCCTCTGAATCAGTGCCATGACAGCAGTCCCACCTGCTGGTTGATGCGAAGATTCGACAGGCCCCTCTGGGAGAGGGTCTCCACACAGAGCCCACCTGGACAAGTTCTCAGCAGGCACTGCTGGAGTCTCACATACCAGGCCTTCCGTGGACCCACCCAGATGCTCCCAGGCTGTGGGGCACTTGGTTGTCTGCATGACTTTGCCCTGCAGTCAGGAGGGTTCTGGGAGGCACGGGCCCTAGCTACAAGCCTATCTTTCATTCCTATGGTATTCCTATGGTATTCCTATGCCAGGAACAGTGCCTGGCATCTGATAAACGTGTAGGAGCTGGCTATCGAGGGAAATGAATAAATGAATGTTACCTGTTCTGAAAGTTCCAAACTTTATTATGAAATAAGAATGGCCAAATGTCCCACACATCTTCCCCTTTTAGGTCTGAAGATTTTAAGGATATTTCCCTCAGCACAAGCCCAGCCAATGGTACTGACGGGTCATCATCCACCTGCCATCGACCTGCAGCTGTTGAGGGCAGCGGAGACCCCCAGAGGACAAGGTCACTGGCCACAGGGTGGGCAGAGTCAGGAGACTACCAGAGCCTTCTCTTTTGGGCAAACTGAGGCTGTGGTCATGGTGACGACCAGCTTCTCCTATGCCAAGACTAGTCATGACCAAGCCCTCTGACGTCCTCCAAATACATTCTGAACGAATCAGTTTTCATCCATTTTAGCTGCCACCACCTCGGCCCAGCCCCCGACCTCATACGTCTTGATTGGATTACAGCAAGAGCCCCCCAGCTAACGTCTTGCTTCCTTTCTTGCCCACGCCTGCCACTGCAGTGACCCACTGTCCCTCAGGTGCCCCTTGACCCTGCTAAATCCCTTAATAGCCTGGCATCTCCCCGGACATGAAATCCGGACCCCTCACCCTGGCCCGCAAGATTGATTCATCAGCAGTACATTCGAGCAACCTTCATCTCATTTGTGCGTTTCCATTTCTTCTGTGAGTTTCCTTTGCGGTTCACTTTCAGCTTGGAAATGTGTGGGTTTTTAGCTTAATTTTGGAGAGATCTTTACATATTAATTATGTCAGCCGTTCATGGTCACCTGCCTTTGGCCTTTCCTGTTTTGTCGAAGAGTCTCTTGTTTTTAATTTGTATGCAGTTATTCCTCCTTTTACTCTCCTATCTGGTTTCTGCCATTGGCTAAATATTTAGAAAGTCCTCAGATGCCTTAGGTTATAAAAATATTTCTCGTGTGATACTTTTATAGTTTTGCTATTGGTAATTATGCTGGAGATTGATTTTATATATATATATATACATACATACATAAAATCATATATATGTATAATCTTATATATATATAATCATATATATATAAAATCATATATATATTTATATATATATAAAATCTTATATATATGTTAACCTCAGTTAACTAGTTTTCACAAGGGCATTTATCAGATAAACTATCCTTTACCTGTTGATTTAAAATTCCTTTGTCCTTTTTAAATTCTAGATTTCCCTCTGTCTCTATAGGTTTTATTCTCTGCCATTGACGCTCTGTTTTTCCGAGTCTTTTACCCCATTTTAATCACTGCATCTCAATAATAGGTTTTAATATTGTCCACTAATGTTTTTTTTCCTTTTCAAAATTTTCCGTATGATTCTTGTATGTCCTTTCTACCAGGTGAACTACGGAATAGTTGTGTTTAGTCCTCCAACCCCGCCCCCCCCCAAATAACTTTCCTATAAAGAATATTACTCAGTAAGGAATATGATATCTACACACACCACGACATAGAAAGATCTCAGAATAATTACTCTGAGGAAAGAAAGGAAGGCAGACCAAAAATAGTTATGTACGCTATGATTCCATCTATATAAAATCCAGGAAATGCACACTGCTATTCTATGAGTATACTTAATTTGACATTTTTAAAGGATTTTTATACCTATAGTCAAAAGTAAAAGTGATCAATAGTTTTATTTGTGTGTGTGTGTGCGTCTTTGTAAGCATGTGTGTGTCTGTGTAATTTTTTGTGGATTTAGCTCTGAAGGTTATTGCCTTCTTATAAAATGAATCCAGCAGTCGCTTGCTGCTCCTAAGGTCTGAAATGTGTTCTGTAGCCCGGAAGGGTGATATCCATGCACATAGAAGGTAGCGCCTGGTACAGAACAGGCCCAGGGCAATCAGGGGGCAGTGGAGGGCAGAGGAGGCAGGGAGACCTTAACTGCTGGGTTGGGGGGATCCCCACAGGGAAGCGAGAGGAGGGGCCAGGGCTTTGGGGGGCCGGGAGGCCCTGTGCAGTGGGCAGCGTCAGCCTGGCGCAAAGTATTTTAACAACAATTCATAGGCCGCACGCGAACCCTCAAATTGGAACTCGTCTGTTTCTGACCCTAAGCATGACGCCATGGTGAACCAGCCATAGGACTACGGAGCTCACCTACTCGCTATACAAGGCGGACCCAAGCACCTCAGGAAGCGACCGGCGACAAGCAGATTCCCAGCACCCGGTCAGCAGAATGAGCAAGACTGAGATAACTTTCTTCTAACGTCTTCCGTTACTATGGGGCAATTCCGTTTTGTTACTTCCTATTTTTCTAAAACTACATTTATCTTATTGAGATGTTTGAATTCTTCAGCATGGATCTGTGCAGACAAGCTTCTGCAATCTATAAAAATCGCTGTTTATATTTCTTCCCTTTTCTTCCTTATTATGCTATCTAGGATTCTATTTTAGGAGGTTCCTCTTCTAATGTTTGTCACGCGAGCCTTTGACTTATCAGTGTTTTTTTTGTTTTCTGAATTATTAATATCTGCTCTTATCTTTTTAATTGTTTTTGCAATTTTAATTATGAAGTACTTCAAACATACAGCATGGAGCTAGGGATAATGTAACAGATGCCCATTAAGGTGCCACAAAGATATTAAGGAATGCAAAATTTGGCCGTATTTACTTCCAATCTTAAGTTTGCATAAAATAAACCTTTCTAGACACAGGTAAAGCCTTAAGTCCCGCCACAACGGCCCTCTCTCACCTAAGGGCGAACACGCCCCTGAAACTGCCGGGTATCCATCCATCCTGGTCAAATTCATGTATGTGTACATGCATGGGTAGATCCACGAACAATATGTATGCTTTCCTGAAGTCTGAGTAAACGGGAAAATACACTGAAGACTCTTTTACAACTTGGTTTTTCACTTACCGTGTTTTCAAGATTCATACACGTAGTTTTAGTCCGTTCTAACGCACGTGTCATTCTATGACATAACTACATAATAATTAGTTTATGCATTTCTCTGTGGGAGGTATGGAAGTTGGTCTATTATTAGTTCGTAGGAACGAGGATGCAGCCGCGTCCTTCTAAAAGTGTCCAGTGCACGTGTCGGGGGAATACTCTGGGGTACGCACCTAGGAGCAGCATCGCTGGACCAGAGAGTCAGCTCGTCTTCCACATACACGGATGTCCCCAGACCGCGTTACAGTATGATGGATATCACCTTCCACTTGTGCCCTTTCCTACAGAGGGAAGCCATATAATTTATTGTCAACCCAGGACACTCGGACGGTGAGGATGGTCTCTGTGGATGATTACACTGGACAAGAAGCATCAACCCGAGTGGTCCCAGTCAAGCCAGGACACAGGGCCGTCCGCTGACGGCACGGCTCCCATCTCTGCCCACCTGCACAGACCTTCCCAGCAGATATTTTCACTTCACCATCTCATGGGTCTGGGAGGACGATACCTGCTTCCTTCACTGATCTTCATTTCCTTGACTACCATAAGGTTAAGCAGTTTTCTCTCATTCCACAGGCCTCCCTGTCCACTCCATAAATGCCCAGCCCTGTCCTCGGTGCTGGGAGGGAAGGGGTGAGCGACGGAGACAAGGAATCTAGACTCCCCGGAGCTCACACGCTACTCTGGGGAAAGCCTTGGTCCTTTCTCTTCATCCGTGCTTATCTAATTTCTGGCAGCATTGAATGTCATGCAGAGAAATCATGCTGGGTCAGGAGATGCAGGGATGGAATGGGGAGCATCTTGGAGAGGCCTCCTTGAGAAAGACTGAATGAAGCAAGATCCTGGGGAGACTGTTGCGGGCTCTGGGACCCCGAAGAACATTTGTGCCTCAGGAAAGGGGTAGGAAGTGATTTCGGAGACGAACCCTAAGGCCAGGTCCTGTACACTCTTAGCCGTGGGGAGAAGTGTTTGTTTGCCTTCCCCGAAGAGGACTGGAAAAACTGGAGGGTTTCACAGAGTAGGGAGCTACCCCACATGGAGATGTTTCCAGAACCATGGGATGGATGGAAAGAAAGGGGCCAAGCAAGGGTTTCCTGAGTCTTGTAGGGGCTTGTCTGCCAAGAGAGCTCTGTGATAGCTGTGGAAGCCCAGATGTGGGAACCGGTCTCCTCTGGCTGGTGTTTGAGATGCTGAATTAACAGGATCTGATGGCAGATAACTTGTGGACTGGAGAAAACAGAGAAGCAAGACTGATGATTAGATTTAGAGATGGGCTGCAGGGCAAGGACCCTCTGCTGGAAACTGTCCACAACATTTGTTGGCCTTTCTCCTGGGGTTTCAACCAGCATTTTGTGAACTTTGCCAAGTTTTTCTGTCAGTGTTTGATATTCATCTTGTATTGGTTATAAGGTTGCAGAGATGTTCTAGTCTGTTAGACATTTTTTTCACCTTATATGCAGATAAATATATGGTCTGGGATCGTTGTGTTTTATTGAACACCTCTAGAGGAAAAGAGAAGGGAATCTCCATGGAGTTTGGGTTTTTTCTTCACACACAGGTCTTGAATCCACCTGGAATTTAAGTGCATGTAAGACATACTGTAGGGATAAATCTTCATTTTTTTCTATGAGAATAACCATTAGCTTCAGTACCATTTATTTAAAACTCTTTTGTTTCTCCTAATCTTACTGCCATCATTGTCCTATATTATATATTAAATAGTATTCAAATACATGGATGCACTAATGGACTTTCTTTTAAAATATTTTTATGTTTATTTTTATTTTTGAGAGAGAGAAAGAGAGAGAGCACAAGCAGAGGAGGGGCAGAGACAGAAGGAGACACAGAATCTGAAGCAGGCTCCAGGATCTGAGCTGTCAGCACAGAGCCCGACGCGGGGCTCAAACCCACAGAATGCAAGATCATGACCTGAGCCGAAGTCGGACACTCAACCGACTGAGCCACCCAGAAACCCCGCTAATAGGCTTTCAATCTTGTTTCTTTACTCTCTTCTTCTGCTAGGGTACACATAATAACCCCTGGTATCGATAGATTTCCCCACCTGATACTTTATCAAAATTGTCATGGTGCTCAGCCATTGACAAACTAGTCAAAAATTCTTACAGGGAGCGAGTTTCCCAAGAAAACCACTCTTGGGATTTTTATTGAAATTAAACATTTTTTATTAACTCGCATTATTTTGTTTAATTTTTTTTATTAAGTGAGAAATTATCATCTTTTTGGTACTGAATCTTTTCTTCAATGAACTTTTTTTTAAGTTTATTTATTGATTTTGAGGGAGACAGAGACAGTGCGAGTGGGAGAGGGGCAGAGGGAGAGGAGACAGAGAATCAATCTCAAGCAGGCTCCACACTGTCAGCACAGAGCCTGACACGGGGCTGGAACTCACGAAGCCATGCGATCATGACCTGAGCCGAAACCAAGAGTCAGATGCTTAACTGACTGAGCCACCCAGGTGCCCCCTTCATTGAACTTTCTAGCTATCCATTTATTTAGGTCTCAAGTCCTCAGTAGAGTTTTAAATTGTCATCATAAATGTCTTACTCATAAATGCCTTGCCTAGGAAATACATAGATTTTGTGGCTCTTGTTAACAGACCCTTATTTTATATTTTTGTTGTAGGAATATGGGGGTTTTAATTGGGAGGGGGGATTTTGATCCTTGTTAACTCCTGGCATGTAGCAGTTGTGACAATGGCTTTACAGATTCTCTTTGATTTCTGTGCTGATAAATCGTATCCACTGTAATTAGTGATTAATTTCTTTCTTCCTTTTGAGTTCTCAGAACTCCCCCTCCCCTGCCACTGCCCTGGGTGAGGTCTTTACTAAAATGCTTACTAGAGGTAGTGATGGAGGGGTTCCATCTCTGCTCCTGGCTTCTTCGTCTAAAAGGATCTGCTTCCAGTGTGTGTTAATCAATTTCACATGTGATGTTTGCTATAGAATTTTTTGGTAGTTAAGAAATTGATCTTCTTTTCATAGTTTGCTAAGAGTTTTAATAAAGAATGTGTGTTGGATTTTATTCCGTTTTTTCCCCAGAACGTGGGGGGGAGTTGATCGTAGAGGTTTTCTCCTCGAACCTGTTAATTTAGCAAACTTCCTTAAAAGATTTTTCTAGTATTAAACCATATTTACACTTGTGGGATTAACACAATATTTTGTTGATTAATTTTGCCTATTTTGTTCCTTATAATTGGTCATTTAAAAAGAGCCAACTTTTAGTTTTGTTCGTCTCTTTTTTTATTGTAATAATTTCTGCTCAACTATGGTACAATCGTTTTACTATTATTGCCCTTTTCCTTATTCGTGAGTTATCTCTTAGGTTTCTTCTATGGGCTTGAAAAAATGATTTCCCTGTGAGTAGTTCCTTCACAGAAATCCACAACCTATGATTACTATTATTTTATTTTTAATTTATTTTTATTTTTATTTTTGAGAGAGAGAGAGAGAGAGAGAGAGAGAGA